>NC_045439.1:41535862-41848122 GCF_002776525.5 Piliocolobus tephrosceles | reverse complement strand
CAAAAAAAAAAAAAAAGAAAAAGGGGGGAGGTGGTGAGGTAGACCGTTTTTCTCATAAGCAGAAGTTTCCAGTATCTGGTGCCTTTTGCGCTTCTCTCCGGTTCCCAGGAAACGTCCTAGAAGGCAAGGATTCTTTTTTTTTTTTTTTTTTTAAAAAGAGATGGAGTCTCATTCTGTCACCCAGGCTGGAGTGCAATGGCGTGATCTTGGCTCACTGCAACCTCCGCCTCCCAGGTTCAAGCAATTCTTCTGTCTCAGCCTCTCAAGTCGCTGGGACTATAGGCACGAGCCACCACACCCAGCTAATTTTTTGTATTTTCAGTAGAGACGGGGTTTTGCCATGTTGACCAGGCTGGTCTCAAACTTCAGACCTCAGGTGATCCACCCACCTCGGCCTCCCAAAGTGCTGGGATTACATGGGTGAGCCCCTATATCCGGCTGAAGGCAAGGATTCTAAACTTGGAGACTAGAAATGTCCTAAAGGTGGCTGCAACATTGGATGAGGAGTACTAGTGCATTTTTCTGGGATGATTCCTCCCTTTTTATCACATTCTCAGAAGTGTCTTTGATTCAGAAGAGTTAGGAATGCCTCCCTATTTCAGCTGGGTTTTCTGCCCTTTCTCCACAGAGGTCTGGCCTCATTTTGCTCAATTTTTTTTTCTGACTGGGGCCTGGGAGGTGGAGGCTGCAGGGCCTGGATGGTAGAGCTGCCCGACAAGTGTTCAGTGGGGCTGCTGGGCCAGGGCCCTGTGGGCCTTCTGACCTAACCTGAAGATGGGTCTGCTGAGTCTAACAAGGTCAAGGGAAGATCAGAGGGACATAGATTCTTCCCCCCCCCCCTTGAAATGGACTCTTACTCTGTCGCCCAGGCTGGAGTGCAGTGATGCAATTTCGGCTCACTGCAACCTCCGCCTCCCTGACCCTCACACTGTCCAGTGCCCTTGTGGTTACTCAGCATCATATGTTGAGACTGGCCTGGCAGGAGCCAGTGACTGGAATGACCACAGAAGATTCAGGGCAGCTGCCGGACCAGGGGCTACCTCTGCCCGTCGCTGTTTCTGCTGAAGAGAGGTTGTCACTAGCCTCTGATCTTCCCTTAAAGAACCCAACTGGGGCTCTTCAGAGGGTGGGGCCCAGGAAGTTGTAGTTAACCCCTTCTCCAGGCAGTTCTTACACAGCCATCTAGGTATGCCTGGGAACGTTGCACCAGGTCGGTGGTTCTCACTGGCTGCCCACTGGAATCATCTGGGGAGCCTTTTGGAAACAGTGCTTACATTCCATCTCCGTAGACCAACAGAAACTGCCCTCTGGAGGTGAATCCCAGGCTTAGAGATTCTGATGATTCTGTGGTCCAGGAGTGCTGAGATCTGTCCTGAGTTCTGTGGGGAGGGGCCTGGACTGATCATTGCTCGGAAATGATTTTGCCCTACAGCAGGCCTTCACGTTGATCAAATGCATGAATGAGCAAGCTTTTCTCGGAGTTTGCAGTGAAGCCCGGGACCTGGGTGCTTGCAGTCGTCCCCATAAGGCACCCAGGGACAAGCTGGAGAGTCTGGCTGTCCCTCTGTCTCCATGGTGCCAGCCCTCTTAGACCCAGTTCAAAGGGAGAGGAGGCTAGTCAAATAAGAAACTGAGAGAAATATGGAGCATTATTGATTTATTAGAAAAACTAGTAAATGGGTTTCCTCTGGTTGGTGGAAGCACGGTTGAGCAGGTGGAGGACAGGACCCAGCTGGCCCCAGGGCCAGCCCCAGATTGCATGGTCTGTGCCCAACAGGGTTGCATTCCTCTGCAGCCGCCGCCGCCTCGTTTCCTCCCTGAGCTTGTTTGTCCAAGCCACCAAGCCATGTGGTCCCACTGGCTTCGTCCTCCTCTGGATTCCTGCCCCGCTCCCATGAAGGAAGGAAGAGGATTCAGGGTCAGCCTAGGGGACCCTGGTTGCCTCCAATAGTCAGGAAAGAGGAGGGATGTGGAGGAGAGGCTGAGCCTTCCACGGGCCTCCTGTTAGGGGTGCTAGTGGAGGCCAGGTTGGGGAGGAAAGCCCAAGGACCCTCCACACCTCCCTTAGCCAGTCAGTTGAGGCTGGGACAAAGGGGAAGGAGAAAGGGAAGGAGGACCGCCTGACCACGCCCGGAAGGAGCTTCCTCTAAACTGCCCTGGGGAGGAAGCCTGGTATGCTGGTGTGGACTGGAGCTGTGTCAACCTAGTTTAGGAATACTGTCAAAGAAAAGACTGTAAAGTAGAATAAGGAGAGAGAAAAAAAAGGCCTTGCCAGGGTACTGGGAGAGCTTAGCCCTGGTGTGGCACAGGGTCTCCCAAAGCTGGATGCCTGCGGTTTCAGTCCAGTTGGTCGAATGTCTTGGGGCCTGGGTGACAGGAGGGATGTGTGGGGAGCTGGCAACAGAATGGTCACATGCAGCTGGCTGCCCTGGACCAGCCCGGGGGACCTGGGGTGGTGAGATGCTACCTCTTCCACTGGAGTCCTCCTTTTCTTGGGTCTGTGGAGTTGCTTGCTGGAAATGACTCACTTCAGGTGCTGATTTGGCACACGTGGAAGGGGGAGGGTGGGCCCTTGTCCCTTGGCTCCCTAAAGACTGGCCCAGGGAAACAGTTGAGGGAGATGCTTGCCACCATCTGCCCTTCAGCAAGAAACCTGCTTTCTGCCCCAGAGGAGGACCTGCCCGCAAGTGCACCAAAGGCCTACTTTATTGCTAGGTGAGTGCAGTCATCTCACTGCTTTGCTTTCCCCAGATACAGAAAGAGGCTGGTGAGTGGTACACACTAGGTTCCCTGTATAGGGTCATATGTACCGAAGCCAAATGAAGACCTTGCCCACCAGGGCGGGAACCTGGGGATATCAGGCTCCATTGGATGACGTCTTCTTCCTGTGGCTCCTGCCTGCTGCAGTTGGTGTCAGGGTGGAACTGATTTCTGCTGGCACTGGTCAGCACTCAGGGTTCCTCAGGGGGCCTCATTCTGGATGCCTGCCCCTGTGGCTTCTACCTGAACCTCACCTACTTCATCTCCATGGAACTAAGGTCCTTCACACAGGGAAAGTGATAGAAACTGCCTGCAGGCCCTGGGGACTTTTATGGTTTCCCTGGGGGAGAATGCCTGCTGCCACCCCTACCGCACCTGCTTGACTCCTCTCTTGGACCTAACCCTAGTTAGATACTGGGCCAGAACTGTGTTGCTTTCAGAGTAGAGTGGCGGGGAAATCCTTGTGGAATGAGTTTTCTCTCCCTCCAGAAGTATGACCTGGGCAGCAAGGGGAAGGCTATTCCTGAAGACATAGGTTGCAGAACTTCTGGCGCTCAGGGCTGGAAGGTGGCAGATATTTGACCTCTGTACTCATGTGACCCCCTCCCCCCAGGCCCAAGACCTGGGGCCAGGACCTTCTGGAGAAGCTGATCAAGGGGTACCACACCTTCATGGCTCTGGCCCCGACATTTGTCCCAACTGTGCAGGGGTAGCTGTCACGTGTGGTGATGCCAAGGCATGGCTGCATCTGCCACCCCGAGACGATAGGTGATCAACTTTGCTGTCTGCCCAGCCGTACCCTCCGAAGTCCCGGCTGCAGACAGGATGCAATTGGACATCTGGCTTTGGGATGCTTCACTGCAGCTGTGGGGGTATCCATCTTGTATCTGGGGGCCCACACTGTCCCCTAGGGGGCCTACGTCTGTCGGATATTGCTGGTTTGGCTGCCACTGGGAGTGGGGGGAGGGTCCTAGCATTGAGAGGGAGAGCCTTAGGCAGTGTTGTGACCTACCTGTCACTCGTTCAGATCACAGCCCTGTGCCCTAGCCACAGTTTTCAATGAGAAATGGTCTGACCTTGCTGCCCCTCCTGGGACCGCCTGTGGTGGCACAAGGGTGCTGGAGGCACTCAGCCAGGCCCTGCCAACCGTGGAGGGTGCCCTTTGATCTAGGGGGAGAAGCAGAGAGGAGGGATGTGGTGGCCTCTGAGGTGAGAGTCCCAGTTCTGTGGAAGCCCAGCGGGGAGGAGGCTGGCAGCACCCAAGGCCCTGCACCCAGTCTGGTCCCCTCAGCCCCCACAGCCCCTGACCCAGAGCTAGGGCTTTGTGGGCCACCTGAAGGCTCCTTCCTCATGCCCCTAGGTGGCTGGCCATGCATTTCCAGTGCCCTCTTCCTTTCCCCTTTCCCTGGCTGCCACCAGGTGGGAGGTGACCCCAAGCAAGACTTGCTTTAGGAACGGGCAGCGTTTGAGGAACCCCATCAGCGTTCTCCAGCTCTTTTTTTTCTTTCTTTCTTTGTTTTGGTTGGGGGTAAGGGGCCTGCGCACCCTCGGCTCAGGAGGAGGGTGGGAGAAGAGGGCGTGTGCCTCAGAGAACCGTTTCCTGCCCCCAGGCCTGGAGGCCCCGAGGGCGCCAGAGGAGCCGGGAGCCCCTGTCCCTGGAGCAGAGCCGGCGCGGGCGAGGGCATGGAGGGGGCGTCGGCCCAGGACGCGCGGGCGAAGGCAGCTTTTGCAGTGCAGCGTGGGGCCCGAGGGCCCGGCCCGCGACTCGACTCGATTCAACAGGCGGGCGGCGGCGAGAGGAGGCCAAGGCCCGGGGCTCCCGGTCTCTGCGACTCTGCCGCGCCTGCCAGCCCCACCCGCGGGGGCCTCCGGCCGCTACTTCTTTTTGGGGAAGAAGCTGAATCTCTTCTCCTTGTCCTTCTTGCCAAGGCTGGCGTCGGGGCCGGAGAGGGAGGGCAGGGGCAGGCTCTGCGCCTTGACGCGGATGCTCTGGGACTCGTTGATGGCGGTGCTCACGCCCTGCAGCCAGGACAGCATCTCCTCCTGCGGGGCAGAGGGTCACGGTGGGGTCTGGAGGCCCACAGCCCCCCACCTCCCGGGCCAGGCAACAATGGGGGGCTCTTGGGACTGCCCCTTCTGAGGGGCCCTCCAGGGCAAGCGGCCTGGAGTCCTCCACCTACCCCTTCGTTAGCCAGGTCTGGGCTAGACTGCCCGCGCTTACCTCGTCCTTGCCATGGAAGAGCCACTCGCTGCCATTACTCAGCCTAGGAGGACAAAGGGTTTCCTGTCATGGAGACACCTTTGGAGGGGGCGCTGGGCAGAGGGCTGGCCCAGCCTCTGCCACAATACCCTAAGCCGAACATCCAGAACCCTCTCAGGCAGCCCAGCACTTTCTGAGAGGTCACAGTCTGAACCATCAGCCTCTTTGATTTGAAAAACCCCTGAGGAGTAGCTCAGGCATGGAGCTAGTCCCGTACAGAGGGCCTCTGCCCTGCCACTAATGCCCAATCAAGCCATCAACATGAACTTTCAAAGGCCAGGAAGGCCTCACCTCAGTTTAAAGACATGCTTCTTCTTTTTGTAGTTGGCAGCAATCTCACAGATGGCATGTCTCAGGGCCAGGGGTTCCTCCCCATGGTAGGGCATCCCCAGGGCCAGGTTCTTGGCATCCTTGTAGAAGGTTAACTCACTGTTTCTGAGCACACAGTACAGGTTGTTCCAGGACCTGCAAAGATGCAGACAGGCAGGTCACCCGCATCCTGATACGGCATCTCTGGTGTCAATTCCTATAGCTTCACCATTAAAAAAAAATTACACCATGTTTGTTCTGATACATAGTAACATGTTTTATTGTTAAAAAATCATCTGCATGTAATTTCATTACAAAAAAATTAGCTATTATTAACATTTTATGTGTTCCTTCTAGTCTTCACATTTTCACTTTTTTTTTTTTTCACTATTCACAGATAGCTAAAACTGGGTAATGTATATATTCAATTTTATATCCTGTTTCTAAGCATAACACTAAATCATGAGTATTTCTCCATATCCTCAAATATTTCTTTTTTTGCTGGGCACGATGGCTCACACTTGTAATCCCAGCACTTTGGGAGGCCAAGGCGGGCGGATCGCCTGAGGTCAGGAGTTCGAGATCAGCCTGGCAAACATTGTAAAACCCCATCTCTACTAAAAATACAAAAATTATCCGGGCTTGGTGGTGCATGCCTGCAGGCCCAGCTACTCAGGAGACTGAGACAGGAGAATCGCTTGAACCCGGGAGGTGGAGGTTGCAGTGAGCCGAGATTCCGACACTGTACTTCAGCCTGGGTGACAGAGATAAGACTCCGTCTCAAAAAAATATATATATATAAAAATTTTATATATAATACATAAATATATATTAAATATATATTATATATGATATATGTTATAAATGTTATACATGTATACATGTGTGTATATATACATATATGTATGTACATACACATGTATAACATTTATATATACATATGTTATATATGTAATATGCATATGTATAATAAATGTAATATATAAATGTTATACATAATATATGAATATATAATATATAACATATATATTTATATATTATATATATATTTTTAGGCTGAGCCTCTGTCACTCAGGCTGGAATGCAGTAGCCCGATCTCAGCTCACTGCAGCCTACACCTCCCGGGTTCAAGTGATTTTCTTGCCTCAGCCTCCCGAGTAGCTGGGACTACAGGTGCAAGCCAAGGCTAATTTTTATATTTTTAGTAGAGATGGGGTTTCACCACATTGGCCAGGCTGGTTTTGAACTCCTGACCTCAGGTGATCCACCTGCCTCGGCCTCCCAAAGTGCTGGGATTACAGTCCTGAGCCACCACGCCTGGCCCATATCCTCAAATATTTCTTAAAATAATTTTGAATAGCTATGTGGAAGCCTATCACAATCCCTTTATTGATGAACCTTGTAATACTGGAAAATTTGCCCAAAATTTAAATAGCAATGTGATGAATATTCTTACACATAAATCTGTGCCTGTAATTCTGATGTTACCTTGAAGTACACTTACAGAAGTGGAACTATTATGTTTTAAGACCAACAGTAAAAAATTAACTTTTGGAAGTATTTCTACATCCATTAGCGTATTTGATTCTCATTACAGAACTGTGAAGGAATGAACAGGGCTTTGTGTCAGTGATTGTTTTTTGTTTTGATGAGATGTGCCAAGCATACTAAACTTTTTAAAGGAGCAAATTTTACAAATAGGGCTCATGTCAGCCAGGCGTGGTGGCTCATGCCTATAATCCCAGCACTTTGGAAGGCTGAGGTGGGCGGATCATGAGATCATGAGTTCGAGACCAGCCTGACGAACATGGTAAAACCCTGTCTCTACTAAAAAATACAAAAAAAACCCTCAAAACAAAACAAAACAAAAATACAAATTAGCCAGGTGTGGTGGCACACGCCTATAATCCCCGCTACTCAGGAGGCTGAGGCAGAAGAATCGCTTGAACCCGGGAGGCAGGGATTGCAGTGAGCCGATATTGCGCCACTTCACTTGAGCCAGGGTGACAGAGTGAGACTGTCTAAAAAAAACAAAAAACGAACAAACAAAAAAACAAATATGGCTCATGTCAACTGGCATGTTTGGTGAGAGCATCAAATTCATAACTGAAGAGGTAGGCTGGCCCAAGCCTCTTCATTCACACATGGGAAGCATGTTGCTGCATGTCTACAGTAACAGACTCTGTTTCCTCCTCCTCTTCATCCTCCTCTGTCCCCCTCTTCTCCTCTCCCTCTTCTCCCCCCTTACTTTTGAGGGCAGGAAGGTGGGGAAACTAGTAGAGCACATAGGGAGGAAGTTCTGGAAGGTCAGAGAGAGAAACTGACCATGCAAAGCTGGCTGAAAAGCCATTTTACGAAGCCCCATTTCCCACTCCGCGCTCAGGGATCTTTTCTCTAGCAGAAAGGCAGTTACTAAGAAGGAGCTGGGTCTTTGGAGAAAGAGCTTGCCTTGAACAAATGACTTAACCTTTCTGAGACTCTGTTTTCCCCATGGAAAAGAGAAATATCAATGTCACAGGATTGTTGCGAAGATGTTATCAGTCCTAACATAATGCCTAGCATATAGTAGGTGCTCAGTAAATGTTAGTTTCCCCTTTCCGGGTAGACTGTCCATTTAAGCAATAAATAAACCTTTTCAGGGCAACTGGACCCCCAAATGGTTCCTTTTTGGAATTTGGAATCCCTTTCGTGAGTCCCCCAGACACACCCTGCATGCTCATGCTGCCAGCTGTCCCTGGGAATACGGCTGGCTTCAACCTCCTGGTGCTGCCCTATTTTCCTGGGACCCTGGATGGCTGCTAGAAAGAGGAGGCCCTCAGGGTCCCCAGACAGAGACAGCCCTAGATAGACCAAACCCAAGGGCATGACTGTTTCAGGGTCAGGAAAGGACTTAACCTTTGAGTCAGTTCCTTGGGGTCATGGAGTCACCAAATGACGGCACTGGAAGGGACCTCTGGGAGGCAATAGGCCATGCCCTACCCCCATCACTCCCATTTTACAGCTGAGGACACTGAGGCCTAGACTGGTAAAAAGTGGGGCTCAAACAAGGATGTTGTTAGTGCCAAGACCTACCTAACCTTTAGAGCTACCTATCCCTAGCCTTGGGATAATAGGATAATAATAGCTAGTGTTCACCAAGTGTGTTCACCTACTGTGTGCCAGGAACAGTATCTGTAGTGAAAGGACATACTGTTCTCATCATCCTCTCCTTCCAAATGGGGAAACCAATTTAAAGAGGTTGAGTAACTTGCATGAAGACATAAGATTTGAACTTGAACTCAGGACCAGAACTGGAGATGGGCTTTCCCATCATGCCAGGTAGCCCTTGGGGCTGGCCCAGAGCGGGTGCCCAGGAGCTCTCACAGGCCGAGGCAGAGGCTCTGCTGGCAGAGAGATCCCTGGGAGCTGTCCAACCTCCCCTCAGCCAGCAGCCTCTCCCGCACTCACCTGTTGGAAGCCTTCTTGTTGGGCCCCTCCAGGTCATGCTTGCGGCCCAGGTAGCCTTCCATCTGCACGCTGTGCCCATGGTCCCGCGGGGCTAGCAGCGTTGCAGGCTCATCACCCTCGCTCAGAGGCGTATCTAGGACCTTAAAGAGGGGCTCCGTGGCGGGCCTCTCGTCCCCAGCAGATTTCTGCCCATCCTCGTGCTGCCCCGGCGGTGGTGGCTGCTGCAGGTTCTGAGGCCATGTTGCCTCTTCTTCCCCCTGCTCAGGGCATAGGGAGGAGCACACCTTTCTGGGGGCTCTGGCCTAGAGATGGCTGTTCTCAGCAAAACTGGGAGGTCAGCAGCCACCCTCCCCGCACCCCCAAGCCTACTTCCTTTCTACTCCCACCTCCTGGCTCACCCTGGTTCTCCCACAACCTGCTATGGGTGCCCACTTGCTTCTCTACTCTGCCTGTGCTTCTGGCTCTATTTCCACCCCATTCTTCCTTCAGAGAGCTGCACGGTGGCCCCCTCTCTCCAATGTAACATAGCAACGAAAGGTTCTCAGAGTGAGTCAAAGGGTCCTGAGTGATTATTTCATTAAAGGGGTGTGAGGGAGGGCAGGTTCCAATGCTGCTGGCAAAGCTCTGGCCCCTCCCCTTGCTGCAGCCAGACACTCTCATGAGGAAAATTCTGCTGCTAAGACAAGTTCGACAACCACTTATAGTAGAATGTTGAATGGGAACTCTTCTGGTACCTTCAAATTGTGCCTAAAGCCCTAAAACTAAGGGTACCAGGTCCTAAGTCTGCCCCCGCCACTTACAAAGGGAGAACCCAGACCCTCCCTGGCCAACAGGTCTAACAGGTCCTCTCTCCATCATTGGGTGAGAACTGTTTGGACAGGGCAGTGGTTCCTAACCCTAGCTGCCTTCCGCAATCACCTCAGGTGCTTTTAAAAGAAACGCTCTCAAGCTCCATCTCAAGATGCTGAGTTAACTGGCCTGGGGCGTCGGCACATTGGTATTTCTTACTGAGCAGTTCATGGGACCTAATGCGCAGCAGCTGAGAATTCCCCTTGTAAGGAGGCACTGCCTTGGGGAACTTCTGTGGTCTTTATCTCCCTGCACCTCCCTGTGGAGACTTGGGGATGCCTGGCCCCTGCCCAAGTCAAGGGCGGGGCCTCCAACGATGCCACTCACTGTATGACGTACAGGTGCCCACGAGAAGGGAAGCTGACCTGCCATTTCCTGGCTGAGTGTCTCCTTATGCTAGACCTTGCTGATCTGCCCTTTTGCCTGTTGGGGCAGCAGGGAGCGGCCTCCCATTGCCAGGCGGGACAAGAATGCGTGGATCTCCTCCATGCCAAGTGAGCACCAAGGAAGGCAGCCTCGCTGGAGCCATCTGGCCAGGACCCAGTCCCAAAGGCCTGACTGCTAAACACCCTTCAGAAAGAGGTAGGAAGGCCCCCAAGCAGCTGGATGCCTGAAGCACCAAGGACATCTTTAGCCAGGAGGTAAGAAAAGGAAGTCCTTTCCCTGCTCCCTCCTTCCTGCCCCAACAACTGAAGACAGAGGTCCAGAAGAGTGCAGGGGAGGAGAGGGAAGGAGCCAGGAGAGAGCAGACCATGTTCTCCCTGGTCTGGGTCCTTTAGACCATGGGGCAAGCCCGAAACAGAGGATGGAGGATGGGAGGATGTGGGCCCCATGTTGGACATCAGATTGAAGCTTTAAACTGAAACAACTGGGTAGACTTTTTATCCACTGAAAGTGACCAGGGTCTGCCTGAGGTGGCCTTAGGAATGGGAAGGGGGACTCAGTGTCTCCAGTGGAGACACTGGAAGGCAGTGGTTGCAAGAAAGATAAAACTGGTCATGTTTGTATCTCATCAAGTCAGGACCGTTCAGTAAACAGGTTACATGTTAGGGTTCCAGTGAGATTTCATTTAAAGAAAGGGGTATGTGGCTGGGAAAGTTTGGAAACCACTGACCTAGTCTAACGCGTTCGATCTATAATGAGAAAACCAATGCTCAGAGAGGTCAAGTGACTTGCCCAAGGTTATACTGTCAGAGTAGGCAGATAGATATGAGTAGGAGGGGGAGCCCCTGAGAAAGGGAGGTCTGGAAAGTCTAACACCGCAGAGACCACCCAAAACATTCACGCTAGATATGAGCAGAGAGGAGGGGAAATATCTATGCAGGAAGGAATGCCCCAAGACACTCCTTAAGATGCCCAGTCATCACTCACTCTGCAGTTAACCTGTGGGAATGTAGCCAGCTGCACGCTAAGGAGGGAAAGAAGGCAAAGGAGAAATTCCTATGAGATATGCAGGTGCAATAAATACCAATATCCACCCTTCCTGGAGTGGCAGTAGTTAGCAACGTCACCATTCGGTAGGATTCGTATCCGACACCCGCCCCTGCAGGTTCATCAGCAGACAGTAAGGGAGAGTCCCACAAACCTGGGGCAGGAACTAGGTGGGGTGAAAAGATGGAGACATAAGACAGAGGCAGGGAATTAGACAGAGGCAGAGACTTGAGACAGAGGCAGGAACTTAAAGAGAGTGTGGAGGAACTTAAAAACTGCAAGGCAGAACTCTCGAGTTGCTGGGTCATCTTTTGAGCAGCCTGCTCTGCCTCATCTTTCAGAGTGTACTGTCTCTGCTGCTACTCTTGCTCTGAATACTGCTGCTGCCCAAGCAGACTTGCTGGTTCCTCTCTTGGAGTCTACTTCAATAAACTCCCAGGCTGGGCGCGGTGGCTCATGCCTGTAATCCCAGAACTTTGGGAGGCTGAGGCAGGTGGATCACGAGGTCAGGAGATGGAGACCATCCTGGCTAACACAGTGAAACCCCATCTCTACTAAAAATACAATAAATTAGCTGGGCATTGTGGCACGTGCCTGTAATCCCAGCTACTTGGGAGGCTGAGGCAGGAGAATCGCTTGAACCCGGGAGGTAGAGGTTGCAGTGAGCCAAGATCACACCACTGCAGTCCAGCCTGGGAGACAGAGTGAGACTCGGTCACTAAATAAATAAATAAATAAATAAATAAATAAATAAATAAATAAAATCGCTGCTCTTTATTTTCCTTCATAAACCTTTTGCTTACATTACTACTTGGTCTCTTGGCTGAATTCTTCCAAGTAAGACCAAGAATTGAGGACTCCGCATTTCCTGGTAACAACAAGGCTAACAGGTATAGGAGGCGGTTTGGAACATGCACTCCCAAAATGGACAGACCTGAGCTTTTATCCAATCTTTATGGTGTTCATCTTTTCCCACTTTAGTGGCCCTGAGGGTTGTGGCCAGGCCACTCTTGTCTCTATGCATCTGGCAGCCTTTGGACCCTAGACTGTCTGCAACTAGCCAGCATTGGCCATAAGGATCTGGAGGCCCGAAAGCACTGCCTGGATCACTTCCTCCACTGCAGGGAGGAAGAGCAGGAGAGGCAGGGATGGGACTGGAAGCCTGCATTGGGGTCCTTCTGTGGATCCTGCACTCTGACTTGGGTATACATCTGGGGAGGGCCTGCTTTTCCTCCAAGAGGGGTGGGAGTAGGTTTCAGAGGAGGGGACATGGGCTGCACTGTTGCTCCTGCTACCATCAGTGCTCTCCCTGCCCTTGGGTCTCAGAGAAGCAGCCATGGCAGATACAGGGAGGGAGGCTTGCCAGACGCTCTCAGCCATGTTCGCCCCTCTCACCCAGCCTCTGCTCTCCTGGGACTGGTTTTGCTAGAGACCTCTGTGTCCACATTTTCTTCCTATACTTCCATTCCATTTTCCTTCCTTTAGAAAACTGTCCTCTGAATAGAGATGCACTTTGCCAGGGCTGACTCCCAACTTAATCCCACCTTTCTTCTGTTTCCTCTTAATGGGTGCCTAGGCCACATTCCTTGGCAGGGACATTCAGAGGCCATGCCAGTGCAATCAAAAATTATATGGCCGGGGCACAGGCTGGCTTTGGAAAATGGGGTTTCCAAGGTATGCAAAGATTTCTTTGGCGTTCCTGACTGCTCCTGTAGAGACAATTTAAAATGCATCCTGTCCTCTTCACCCTGAAGGCCAAGGCCAAGAATGAGCGTGAGAGATGAAGGAACTGGGCTTTGGCAGGGCTGCCCTTCCTCTCTGCGAGAGGGGAGCGGACACAGGTGAGAAAGGTGGGGTGTAATGAAGGTGGGTACAGAAGACGGGGAGAGGCTTTGGGGACAATCCTTTCATCCCTTTCTCAGCTCCCAGGAGTCTGGCCAACTCCCTGGAGGGGTACAAGGAGGAGGAACCAAGAGGGGCTGGGGTGAGGGAAGGAGGAGGACAGGGATTTCTAGAAGGCCCTGCGAGCAGAGACACCAGTGAGCTCTCAGACGGAGCTGGCCCCTTCCCTCAGCCCTCTTCCTGCTCTCCCATCCGGGACCACCAGCAGAGGGCCTCATAAGAAGCCCACCCCTTCCCAGGTGTTGGGTCAGACAGGTCTGGAGTGAGAGTCCCTTGAATTCCATTTGGGGGAAGGGAGAGAACCTTCCTGACTCAGTTAGTGGGAGTGAGCCCGTGACCTACTTCACAGGTGGTTTGCAGCCTTTAAAAGTGAGGTCATGTCTGTAAATGTTGGCTCTCTTATGATCCTTCACCCCTCCCTATCCACCCCTGCCTCCCTGGGGCTTTGCTGAGCAATTATTGTGGCCAATGTCCTGTGGGGCTAGTGTAAGGATCTCAAAAACCCTCTTGTTCTTGGAGTAGTGGATGCTCAGGACTGAGAAATGGGGAAAGGGAATCTCAGCCATTGGCAGGCAAGGCCTCAGCCCCTCCTTTCTCGGCCATTTTCGGTTGGAACATTCTGAGGCTTGAGACAGGAAGGGGGAAACCATGTGAACAGGTAAGCAGTGCAGAAGTGGCCTGAGGCCCTGCCTCAATGCTTGGAGTGGGGCACTGAGGTGCAGGGGCCCCAGAAGCCAAAAGCAGAGGTCCCCGGGTCCGGCCGAAGACAACAGCGTGCTGCTGAGTGGAAGGCTCTGGTAATTCACAAGTGGATTTTACAAAGACCTCACAACTTTGTCAAGAAAAGACTTTGAGGAAGATTGTATGTAGATATATATCCAAGAGGTCAAATCCTTTTCTGAAGCAGGAGCATTTTTAAAAAAGTTACTCTTGGGGTTCCCATCTGCCCAGGGAAAGTGCTCAAGCAACAGAGAGCAGGCTGGAGGGAGGGCCAGATGCTGCTGGCAGGCTCCTTTCTTGGGGCAGGGGAGGTGTGGGAGCCTGACACAGCCCTGCAAGCATGTGAGTGTGTATGTAAAGATCTTTTGCAATTCATAAGAGATAAGGAATTTCTCTGGGGCCTTTTATTTCTAGCCATGCCTCTGGGAAGGGTATGTAGGTAGAATCAACAATGGGGGCCTTATCAGGGAAGCCGGTGGGGGAGGCTGGGGATGGGGTAGATGAGGCTCGTGTGAGAAAAGAGATTCTCAGAATTCTAAAGCTGGAAAGAGGCCTTGGGGTCATGGGATTCAGCCCTTCCTATCTCAGATAGGAAAACTGGGTTCCGGAAAAGCTCAGTGATGGCTGAGATTAGAGCACACAGCAAGTTACTAGCAGAGCTGGGGCAAGAATCCATGGCCCTGCTTCCCTATCCACACAATGCCTCTCAAATTGGAAAGGGCACCACAGGTGGTGCAGGAAGGCAGGGAGCCAAGTAGCTGGGCAGAGACCCACCCACGACCCCCTGGCCGCGAAACTGCAGTGGGAGGCCTGTGGTCCTGTTGGCTCAGCCCTGCATCTTTCTAGGCCACATCCATCAAGGACCTCCCAGCCGATCAGCTGAACCATCCACCCATGCCAACTGCGGGCCCTGGGTCAGGCTAGCAGCGTGCTTTGGCAGGAGGACCCACCTCCCCTGAGCCTCAGGGCTAATAAGAGCGGATGAGGTGAGGGTTCTCCGGCTGTCCCCCTGTAAGTAGGCCATGGTCTTAGGTGGGGACTGCTTTGACTGACAGGAGGTGGGATCTAGGGACAGAAAGCACCAGGAGAGGCAATGCTGGCTACTCATGTGGCTGAGGTGTGACTGAGGGACCGGCAGGTTCTACCCAAAGGCGCCACGTATGGAGGAGCTGATCTGAGATTCCCTTCCAACTCTGTGCTGTAAGGCAGGGGCTGCTGCTGGAGTGCTCAGGTCATCAGGAAGATGCAGATTCCACCTGCACCACTGAGGGCTGTCACCCACCAGAGCAGGGGACACTCTGAAGGAGGAGAGTCTGCTGCTTGGAAGAAATTCTGGGTGTCCAGCTGGGGGCAGCAAGGGAGTCTAGACCAGAAGTGGAGGTGAAGGAGACTTGGGGAGCGGGCTGAATAAGGGAAGGCACTACCTTTAGTCCTCTGGTTTGGGGAATAGGCAGGGGGAAGTGTCTCAGCTGTGTGTACTGGCTGTGGGATCGTGATGTCAGAGGAGGGCAGGGGACAGGCAGCATTGGTTGCTGGTTGACAGGGATCAGTGGAAAAGAGGGTACAGCCCTTTTGGGGCCTCACAGGATTGTAGGCAAACCAACAGGGAGAGGCCGCAGGCTCCCAATGGGTGGGGGATGACCATCTCCTGGTCTTTGCAGTCTTGCAAAGTCAAGCAGAAGTCTGTGTAAGCTTGACTTTTTAGGGTCCTGCCTTGCTAGGAAACTGGCTTGGGTGGGGGAGGTAGGGGGTTGGGGTCTCCACAGAGGATGTGCAAAACAGGCCAGAGACATGGGCAGATGGGTAAACGTCTTCTCTGGGCCAAAGGAGGTGAAGGTGTATGTCCAAGCTCAGCCAGCAGGTGGCGCAGGGGACTGCACACAGACGACAAACTCCTCAGGCTCCCAGGAGAAACACAACCTGGCTGGGGACCACAGGGTCTTTCAGAGGTTCTGAAGATGCTCAGCGAACCCGGATGCATTTACAAGCAAAGAACACAGGCGACAATGTCTCTCTAAAGGTAACGCCAATGAGAACTAGGGCCTGAGGATGCACCCCAGAAACAGACTGACTGCAGCAATGGGATGCATCGTGCCATGACTGAATTCGTATTAGAATTCACGTGCTTTTAAGAGATGAAGGACTGAGGTGGGGGATGGAGAAAAATGAAGGGACTTAAATGATCACCTACGAGGTGCCAGCTGCTCTACCTACGTCGTCTCTTCCAATCCTCCCAGCCTCTCTACAAGGCAGGTAGTTGTTACCCCCTGTGTTACAGATGAGGGAAACTGGGGGTCATAGAGAATGAGTGACCTGTCCATAGTCATACATTAGTGAAGAATGTTGAAGATGCAGGTCTGCCTGGCACCAAACTCTGTGTTCTTACTAAATCCTGCTGCAAGAGGGGAGACCTGTATCCTCACGCCAGAGGAAGGCACCTGTACGATGGGGTTTGCAGTCTAAATGAGATGACCTTGGCTTATGCAAAACACATGGCTGATTGACAGAGGCAGCATAATCATGCCAGAGCTGGAAGAGGGGCTTGGGGCCAAACAAGACCTCCTGCTAGATGCCTTAGGCAACCAAAGAGTGCTGGTGACTGTGGGGTGCAGGCAGCAGGCAGCCAAGAAGTGGCTCTGGCAGCCAAGAAGTGCTGCCCTCGCCCACTGTCTGATGTCTCAGCTCTTGTCCTCTGGGTGAGAAGGGCTGTCACTGGGTGGGTTGGAAAGGCTGTTCAGAAGACAGTTGTTTGCAAGAGAAGAAAAAGAAATGGTTTGTTGAGCTGAGGGCAGCCAAAGAGATGAAGAGATGGCAACTTACGGTGGGCAGAGACAGATGCCTTAAAGGAGAAAGCAGAGGCTGTTGCTGAACAGGGGGTAAGAACCAGGGCGGGGAGCTGAGGCTGGGATGCATGGTGAGGAGTCCCCTGGATTGCAGGCCAAGAGATGGGGAGGGGCTCTTATGAGAAGCCGGGTAGGAAAGCAGTCCAGTGCAACACTGCACCCCAGAGTCCAGCTGTCTGAGATGGCAACTGGGGGGCCTGGCCAAGATGACAGGAAGGGATGTAGGGCAGAAGGGCACCCGGTAAAGCAAACGGAGGGGAAGCGGAATGGCAGTGTGCAGGGGAGGAGAAGCCTGGTCCCCTGTCACCAGGGTGTGAGAAGAGAATGAGGCTTCCTCAGGAGCTGTCTTCACCATGCCCACCACCTGTGTGACCTCTTCAGGTCCCTGCCCTGGAGGAGCGGATGGCTGCTTAGTCGCTCAGTGGTCCTGAGCCAGCCACTCAGCATTTGAAAGACTAGAGAGAGCTAGAAGACACTGACTCCCCCATCGATATCTGCCACCCAGTGGTCACGTTGTCCGCTTCAAACCCATTTCTGAGATGCCTCCAGTGTTAACTGAGTCTCATCCTGAGGCCAACAGTACTAGGATGCTCTGAAACACAGCCTGAAAGAAAGAATTTAGGAAGAGTCTTTAGAGCAGAGGGGCCAGGAATACTAAATCTGACGACAGCGAAGAGAAAGGGACATGCCCAGCAGCGGGCAGGTGTCCAGACAGAGCCTACAGCAGGTTCCTCCAGGGAGACAGGCGCAGTGCCAGAGCGTAGGCAGACACACCCCTGCCACACTGACTCAGGCGTACTGGGTAGACAGGAACACGCCCAGGGTTTGGGGAAAACTGACATTATTTCCAGCTGGGTCTGCCCATTACCAACAAACATAAGATTTGCCTTCGCTGCAAAATGTCTGAACGAGTAGCAGGAGGAGAAGGAAAGACTGGGAGAGCTTGTTCAGGCGAGAAGAAACACAGCTGCTGTTTCCACACCCACATCTCTTCCATCCAAGGACGTCAGAGCCCCACCGCTGGCCGCTGATTAAAGCTCCTGGCTGCCGGCCAGGGAGGCTGCTGCTGGGGGAGGTGCCCAGGTTGCCAAAGGGCAGCAGCAGCTGGAGCTAGCCAGCCAGACACCGGCCAAGAGGTGGTCCTGGCTGCAAGTCCAGTACCTGCTCAGCACCTCATGTTCGTAAGTGCTGGTTACTTCCCTGAAGCCACATAAACCTTTAAATCTATGGGAATGGAGAAGCAAGGGACCTAGGAGTCTCAGCTTCCATGTTCAGCCCTAGCGAGATGCTCAGGCCCTTTCTCCAGGGTCGCTGGCTGCACAGGCGGTGCTGGAAGGCCTCGCGCAAGAAGGGCATCTGTGAGCTCCCTTGGGGAAGACAGCTTTCCCTGACTTCCTGATAAGAAGGCTGATCATGAGGGGCACCCAGCAGCTGCTTTCTGGAGTGGCCTGGCATCCCGGGGTCCCTCTGCACTACAGCCTGGATCTAGCCTTGGGGTTTGGAGGCAGGCAGGGTATGTTTATCCCACACAGTGAACCCTAGCAAAGGTGATTAGGAGCACCAATCCCTTTCAGGGACGTCACACATGGCGTCACCGCAGCCCTGCTGAGGGAGTTCTCAGAGCAGTTCCCGCTTCACTTCCCAAAACCAGAATCAGGCTCAAGGGACAGGAAGATGCGCAGGGCTGTGCACTGAGGACCTTTAGCCTGGGGGGACTTGCAGCATCTTCAGTACCATTTCTTCTCCATGCAATCCACCTCCTTCTCTCCCAGGAGAAAGCAGCCTCTCACCACACATTACACTGGGGCTTCTGAGGCACCCTGAGCCCGGGAGGTGGGGGATGCTCAGGACCCCCAAGTCCTTCCCAGGGCCACAGCCCCAGGTGAACGGGAGGTTCTCAGTCTTGAGCAGGTCTGCCTGTTCACTGCCAAGGGTTTCCTGGCAGACCTGGGCCTCCTTCAGGGCACTATCCTGGTGGTGCAGCCCCACCTCTACTCCCCCACAGGGACAAAGGCAAACACCCTAGCCCTTTACTTCTTCTTTCCCATCTCCCGTCTTACACCAGTGGGTACCTGAGACCAGCTGGGTACCATAGCACTAAGCACCAGGCAAGAGGAAAGTGGTGAAAACTACTTCTCCCAGCCCCTCCCCATAATTTGCTAAATTGCTGACATACAGGAATGTTCCAGACTTTCGGTAATTCTCCAGAGAAGGCTTTATAAGAGCATGGAGACTCAGGGGATTAGGTGGTTTATCTAAAATCATGCAGGAAGTTTCCAACAGAATTGAGGACTAGAACCCAGATGTCCTGACTTCCCCTCCAGCAGTTTTGTCTTTTGTGAGTGAGGTCTCGTTTTTTTCTGCCTGGCCTCCTATGCACTTACCTTTATGAACGTATTGGCCTTTACCAGAACATGCTCTAATGTGAAAAGGCAAAGAGGTGAGGGAAGGTGGTGGGACCGTGCAGTGATGTGCTTGAGAAAGAGGCTGACGTGTGGGATGGCAGCTCCAGTCACCATGTGCACACACGCAGGGAAGGGGAGGACTGGGGAGGGGTGCCGCCCTGTGGTGTGCAGCTGTCCAGACACGAGCAGGGGTGCCTGGTCCACTCCCATCAGTTCCCCCCAGCAGGAAGCCGACATGCACAGTGAGGGGTTGTACATGAAGCAACACCGCATGGATCTATTCTATAGGGCACTGACACCAGACCACACACAGAGGACCAGCAGGAGAGCCACCGTCCCCCAGGCCTATCCCAGAGGGGAGGCGCAGCCATTGGTCATCCCTTCCTGGGAGAGGCCTGCGGTTCTTGAAGGGGTAGTCCCGGGCAGGCTGGAGGGACCGGCCGCTGGGCTTTCGAGGACTCTTCCAGAGCCAGGTTGGGCTTTCCCAACAGGCTGTGTCCTCCTCTTTCTCGCATCGAATGCGGATGGGGTATTAGGAGGGCCTAATACCTCTGAGGTTCATGGATCCCCATGAAAACTTAACAAAGGGCTCAGAAGACAGCAGCAGCAGGAAATCTGTGCATGAGGCCTTGGGTCTGGTGTTGAGTCACCATCTGGTTTCTTTCCGGCACCGGGCACAGTCCAGTCTTCCCATCTGCTGGAGTGGCTGGCTCTCCGGAAGGGGTCTCGAATGTGGGCTCACTCCTTCCCCCAAAGAGATCATCAGGTCCAAACAGGTTTTATTCCCCCCAACCCGGTGACAATTCAGGTGTTGGCTGAAGGCGGCTCTGATGCACAAGTAATTACATTTGCACGGACACACATGACACAGACAATGGATGGAGTTGCTCTGGTGCTCAGAGAGGAGCCCGCACACCGGGACACTGCCACATGCAGACACACAGGGACGCACGGCAGAAGCAGGCGGGGGCAGGGTGCAGGGACGGCCCCAGCCCGTGTCCACAGTCTGTGCCGGGCCCCCAAAGTTTGCTCTCCTTCCGGCAGGGGCTGTTGCTGGGAAAAAGGGGCTGGGACGCAGTCCACCACAGACAGGGAAGTGAGACCCCACATGTGACACCGGCAGCTTCAGAGGGAACTTCTGGGAGAGACCCTTCAGCAGGAGCCCAGCAGTGCCCTCTGCTGGGCATGGTGGGCTGGTGCAGCTATGAAAGGGAGGCCTCTGGCCAGGCTGGAGGCCACAGAGGGATGTTGGTGGGGGGTAAGGGGGAAAGGGGGAAGGGGGAGTTGGGGAGGGCATCTCCCTCAGATGGTGAGAAGGGTTGAAAAAGGGAGGCCTCACTGTTCGTACATGTTTCGGGGGTGACTGGTGTACCAGAAACTTCCATCTGGCATGCCTGTCTTCCTAACCTCACCCCCAGGTTCAGGCAGGCTCACCGGGCACTTGGAGAGGTAGGCTGCAGGAAGGATCTGTGGCTCCCTTGACCCCCAGTGCAGCCTGCCACAGCGGGGACATGCAGGGGGAAGCCATGCAAGCCGTGCGCTGAATTCTTGCTTTCTTCTCAGTCAGCTGCTCCCCAGAGCAGTTCCCTAAGCCTGGGTGACAGCCTCCCAACCTCCCTGCACAGACCCCATGGGGTCCTAAGGGGCCTGCTCCAGGTAAGGTTCTGAGGTACATGCCCTAGGCCTCTGGTAGCTGCTGTCTTGGGCTCTCCCTGTCCCTTGAGCCAGGCCTTTGGCTCATCCTCCTTTCCTATAAGTTGGGGGGATGACCCCTGTTACTCAAAGCTCTGGGATTCTCCTCAATTTTGCAGACTTCCTTCAAGTCTGTTCTTGTCCCAGAACCAGCTCCATAACCAGACTCACTGACCTACAGGCCTCAGGCGAGGTCAGTGGAAAGAGGAGAGGGCTCTGCACAGGGGGAAGGAATAGCCTACAAGGATGGGCACCCCCACTTCACCACCGAAGATGCCCGCAGTGGGGCAGGTGGGATGGGACAGTCGAGTGGTGTGTCTGTGCGTGAGTGCGGGTGTGCGTATGGGGGGGGTGTGGTGTGTGTGCATGTGTGTGGGGGGGTTGTGGTGTGTGTGGGGGGGTATGATGTGTGTATGAGTGTGTACGTGTGTGTGGATGTGTATGGGTGTGGTGTGTGCATGTGTATGTGCGTGTGGGTGTGAGTGGATGTGTGTGGGTGTGTGGTGTGAGTGTGTGCGTGTGTGGGTGGGAGTGTGGGTGTGTGTGGGGTGTGGTGTGTATGAGTGTGTATGTGTGTGTGGGGGGGTGCGGTGTGTGTATGAGTGTGTATGGGGGTGTGGTGTGTACGAGTGTGTACGTGTGTAGGGGTGTGAGTGTAGATGTGTGTGTGAGGTGTGGTGTATGAGCGTGTACGTGTGTGGGTGTGAGTGTGGATGTATGTGTGGGGGGCTGTGGTTGTGTACATATGTGTGCCTGTGTGTGGGGGTATGCTGTGTGGATGAGTGTGTATGGGGTGTGGTGTGTATGTGTGTGGGTGTGAGTGTGGATATGTGTATGGGGTGTGGTGTGTATGAGCATGTACGTGTGTGTGGGGTGTGTTGTGTGTGCATGTGGGTGGGTGTGGTGTGTGCATATGTGCATGAGTATGTGGGTGTGTGGTTGTGCATGAGGTGTGTGTGAATGGGGGGCTGGTATTTGTGTGCGCATGCGTGTGTGTGTGTGTGTGTGTGCATGTGTGTAGGTGTGGGTGCAGGGGTGAGTACTGCCTAGAGGAAGGAGTTGGAAAATGGAAAGGACGGTACAGAAATGCACTAATCATCTCTGGCCAGTGTTTTCCCTCATGTAAATGGTGATATATTTATACAATAAAATTTATTAGATAAAACCAAACTAATAACGTCATGTCACTGGGCTGGCCCGTTTCCTCTGCGCTGAGGGGAGGAGTGGAGGAGGCCAGTACTCTCATGCAGAACACCTGAATGAGGAGGTAGCCTGCTCTGCTGGGAGGTGGCTGTAGGGATGTGGGCAGGATGGAGGGCGGGGCTGCGCCAGCTCATCTCGCCTTCGCCTGGGCTGAGCCTAGTAGGGGTGAGAGGGCTCTGGCTGCAGTGACTCCCAGGAACTAGACAAACGAGACCAGAGACTGACCGGGGACGTTCTCTCAGTGGCCGCATGGTGAGAAACCGGAGCCTCCCCTGCTGTCTCGCCTTCCTCCTCTTGAGGCCTAAGGAAGACACAGTCTGTCTTTAAAAACAAGCACCCCTCTGAGGCCAGTGCCTCCTGCAAGGCCTGACTTTTCACCCACGCCCACAGGGAGCAAGCTCCAAATAGCTCCCCATCCAGCCAGCCCGCAGTCTGGACAGTCTGGACAGTGCTCGGCAAGGAGCCGCCCAGAGACTTCTTCGGAGAAGCCAAGGCAGATTCTTCAGAAGGGAGCCAGGTTCCAGGTAGCACAGGCTGTGGGGCCCCGTGTTCAGGTGGCTCCAAGGCAGGGCCTCACCTGGCAGCCACTGCTCCCAGCCCCCTCCTCCTGCACCAGGCCTTCAGCCCGCCCGTGCCTGGGGAAGCAAAAGCTCCTCTGCCCTCATGCTCAGGCACTCTGGGCCTGCCTGAAAAGGGTGCCCACTGTGAGAGGTCAAACGCAACTGGTCCCAATGTCAGGTTTCTGATGAAAGTCACCCCCTACTCCCACTTGGCAGAACACTCAGCTCCCCGGACACGTGGCCACCACTCACCCAGTCTCCTCTGCGGGTCTCTCTGCAATCTGGCGTTCTTTCAGCTCAAGCTAGAGGAGGAGAAGGCCCAGGGGTCAGAGCAGCCACAGAGGCGAGTTGTGTTCTCAGATGACCTCCCTCTGGACGTGGCCCTGCACCCCCACACGCCCTGGCGTTCATGCGTTCTATAGTCAGCCCCTTCTGTTCTTTGCATTCGGAGGTCAGTACTTCCTGCCACTTGTCTTTCCTTCCCATTGTCCCTGCTGGCCAAGCCTGTCACACCATTCTAAGTACCTAACAACTGGCCTGGAGTTCCTGACATGAGGGCATAGCTGCCACCCTCCTGAGCCTCCCAGCACTGTTCCCTGCTCACCGTGGTAGGCTTCTCCAGGGCGGCAAAGCGCTCTGCCCAGCTGGCCGTGGACTTCTCAAAAGCCTCGTGCCTCTTGATGAGCTTCTCCACACTGTCCACTGTGTGTCCAAAGTCCCCGCTGGCCAGGTAGGGCTCCTGGGCGATCAGCCACGCCTCAGCCACAGAGGCATCCCTCGAGAACTGGCACACCTCCAGCACTGCCAGGGAAAACAGGACACAGACCCCCCCGACAAGGCCCAGGGCCTGTTAGCACCCAACTGTTCACTCCTGATTAGGGCCAGTGGTCAGGCTGGTGGCCTGAATAGGTGTCCCTAAACCACATGGATACCCATGCTGCCTGCAGCCACCCCATTCCACACTGGGCCCCTAACCTAGCTTCACAATGGTTATACGTTTTTAGAGAGAGGGCTTCAATCTGTCACCCAGGCTGGAGTGCAGTGATGTGATTATGGCTCATGGCAGCCTCAGCCTCCCGGTTCAAGTGATCCTCCCATCTCAGCCTCCCACGTGGCTGGGACTATAGGTGCGCACCATCACACCCAACTGATTGTTGTTGTTGTTGTAGATAGGGTCTCCCTATGTTGCCCAGGCTAGTCTCAAACTCCTGAGCTCAAGCAATCCTCCTGCATTGGCCTCCCAAAGTGCTGGGATTATAGACATCACCCACCATGCTTGGCCCAATAGTTATATTTTTTAAACTGTACTTTTCACTAATTACAACTCTATTTTGAAAACAAAATGTATTTTAGATGTCTCTGAGAAGGAGTCTTCTGCTTTGAACATTCTTCCCAGCCCTTGGCTGTCTCACATGATGCTGGATGAGTGGCCAGAGGACCAGTTGGCCCTTCTTGGCTCACAACTCTTCCTTGAGTGGTGGCTTTTCCCCACCTCTCATCAGCACCCAGCTGAAGGAGGAAGAGCCCCTTCTATGCTTGATATTCCTCAGGAGGAATGTCTGGGATTCATGAGAGCTTTACCCCAACCCCCCCCCCCCACCCCCACCCCCCCCCCCAACCCTCAACCCCTCCCCCAGACCCCAACCCCTTCCCCAGCCCTCAACCCCTCCTCTAGGCCCCCACCCCCTCCCCCAGGCCATAGCTCTGCAGGCATACCAGCCTGGGCATGAGGCTGGGGGCAAGTGGGGCAGAGGATGGGCAGGGAGTGGGGGCATGCTGCTTGGTTAGAGGCTTCCAGCAGTGTGTCCACTCCAGCCTTCTGCCTGGACGGCTGAGCCCCCTGGCCCCAGAGCTTTGCTGAAGAGCAGTGCTGTGGGGGGCTTCTCTCTGGACAGTAGTGAAAATCCACCCATCGTGGCACCTCCCTATTCCCCTACTCCAGCGGGGGTACTCCTGCCCCCGGGCCCTGCCTCCGGGGCTCTACTCACACATGCGGAGCCGCTCCCCGCGGGCCTCCCACTTCTCATTCATCTCTTTCCTCCTGGACATCACCTGCTGCAGTTTCTCGCGGATCTACGGGGAGGAAAGGGAGAAAAGCTCAGGCTTGGCAAACCCTTCCCCATCTGAGGCAGTGCACAGATGGGTCCTGCAAAGAATGCCAGGTTTGGTCCTACAGTCCTGACTTCAAGTCTTGGCCCAGCTACTTGCCAGCTGTGTGGCCTGGGGCACGTTACTTAACCTCTCTGAGGCCCATGCGCCTCTCCTATTAAAGGAGGTCACCAACTCCAAAGTGTGTGCACCTGTGGGTGTTAGGCAGTTTATGAGCCTGCTCTCCTTTACTGACTGGCCAGCTCCTTAAGGCAGGGAGTATACTTGCTGGGGCTGCAATCCCCGGGCCTGTGTGTAGCCCTGATCTCTATGAGTGAGAGCAAGACAAGCTCCTCAGAAAAGCTGCAGCTCTCAGCTCCCTCCCAGGAGGCTGCCTGGCTCACCTCCATCCCTGCAGTCCCCTCACCTCCTCTGAGGCCTGGTGCTGCCGCTGCAGCAGGGACTCGCCAAGCTCCAGGCAGGCACTGAAGTTCTTGCTCCGGGTTTCAATCTCTGCTTTGATGCCCTGGTGATACTTCATGAGCAATTCCACAGAGGAGACATCCCTGGGGGACAGGAGGACAAGGGAAGAAGGGAACTCTGGGTCACTCTGGCCTGCCTCTGTGTCCCAACCAGAGGGGCCCACCTCCCTGTGCCTGTGGGAGTCAGACCCTGCTCCCTCCTCTCTCTCTGGCCAGCCAGGGGGTCCTCCGCCAGCCCAGCCCCAGCAGGAACACAGATGCCCTAGTATCTCCCATTTCTCAGTGGCCAGAGCATGGGCAGTGGGTACAGAAATCCCCAAAGAAGCCTGGGAATATTACTGGGCAATAAAAAGGAATAGGGTACTGACTGATGCTACAACATGGATGCATCTTGAAAACATTATACGAAGGGAAAGAAGTCAGTCACAAAAGACCACATATTGTATGATTCCATTCATATGAAATGTCCAGCATAGGCAAATCTAGAGAGATAGAAAGTCATGTAGTGGTTTCCAGGGACTGGGAAGAGAGGGGAATGGGGAGTGACTGCTAATAGGGACGGAGTAATGAAAATCTTCTAACCTTAGATTGTGGGGATAGTTGTGTAACAGCGAATATATTAAAAACCATTGAATGATACACCCTAAATGGATGAAGTGTGGTATGGGAGTTATATCTCTCTAAGAATGTTAAAAGTAAGACCATCAGGACAGACACCGTAGGGGCAGAAGGATGGAGATGGATCAGCAATAACTGATGAAGTTGCACAGACTGGGCAGAGTGGTCTGATCTCTGCAGGGGCTCTCACTGCCCACATGCCTGACTCCTTCTCTCATGGACAATGAGCTTCTTCCTGAGTTTCGGGGGAAGGGCCCCCTCACATCCCAGGGCTAGGAGAAGAATGCGCAGTCTTAGACCTGCCCAGCTTTGGACATGTGAGTTGCTTATTTTCACTGACAGCCATGGTCACTGTGCCCATTGGAGAACCTGAATGACAGATGTCTCTCTCTCTACACCCAGGACTCTCCTGACTCTGAAACGATTGGTCCTCCCAGTGGAAGCTGAGCCAGGCCATTTCTGCCTGGATCCAGCCTCAGGCCTCAAAGTGTTCCCCAGGGATTTTCACGGACCAATAGTCCAGGACTGTCCCTCCAGGGACGAGCCCCAGTGCAGCACCCTGGTTGGCCGGGATCCTCTGGCCTGGAGAGGAGCTGCCTCTGCCTCAAGGACGCTCCCCTCACCTGGGCCTCTCCTGGGTCTCGATCTGCCGGATGATGCTCTCCATCCAGGAGAGGAGGTCACGGGCCATGCTGAAGAAGCGGAATTTATCCGCCGTGTCCACTAGCTGGGTCCGGCGCCCGGCACAGGCATCGAGCAGCGCCCGCCACGTGGCAGACACCTCCTGCTCCTTGCTCTGGATGGCCTCTGCCTTCTCCCCAGCATATGCTGTCTGCAGACGGGTGGCCACGTCCTGGAACTGCTGCACCTGTGGTCAGGCAAAACCAGGCATTGTTTCCTGGACATTGCTCCCTAGGTGCTGTGGTCCTAGGACTGGAAGGGCAGCTACATTCTCCTGGCCTGCCAACTCAGGGCACTGCTGGAAGGTAGGATCTTCAGCCTCCACCCAGGGGGTGCTATAGGAGAAGGCTCCTTGCTTTGACACTTCTGCCTACCCAAGATACCTCTTGAACTTTGTGAAGGTTTGGGAGTGAGAGGAACTCCACGCCCTTTGATCTCCTCAACAGTACACTAATGAGAGGAACTACGTACTAGGCACTGTTCTAAACACTTTCTATTGATGAACTCTCTTCATCTTTCCAACAAACCCATGAAGGAGGTACTATTGCTATTGCTATTTTTGAGATGGGGAAAACGAGGCACAGGGAAGCTAAGTAACTGGTCCAGGGTCCCTCACACTAGTAAAGGGCTACAGCTGGGATTTGCACCGTGCTCCTGAGTCCCCATTCTTAACCACTCTGCCTCTCCAAGGAAGGGGCTGCAACAGATCCCCTGATTGAGGTTGGCCCCAGAGACAGTGAAACCTCACTCCTAAGACCTCAGTGGGGCTACACCTATCTCAGGGGCCCTGGCATCCCCAAATGCAACAGCCACACACCAGGCCCTCCACTCCAGCTGGAGGACACATCCCTAAGAGGTCCGCTTTTGGATGAACGAGGGGCCCAGCCTACCCTGGTGTTCTGTCCCCAACCCCCGCTGGGCTGACCTGGGATTGCACAGCCAGCCTACCTCTCCCTGCTGCACTGGAAGCTGGGGGAGCCCTCAGCAACAGGGGCCACCTTGCATTTGCCCTTTCTATCACACCAAGCTCTGGGGGACCCTACGGATCTGCAGAGGGCAGAAATGACAGGGGCTTTGCCGGGGAAGCCAGGGGTCTGAACAGTAGACCTTGGGGGCTCTGCAGCTCCCATGTGGAAAGGTTGAAGTGCCTGGTGGCTAAGTGTGTGGGGTCTATAGCTAGACTGCCAGGGTCTGAGCCCTGGCTCTACTGTGTACCCACATGTTCCTGGGAAACTTATGGGCCCTCTACCCCTCCCTTTTCTCATCTACAAAGTGCAGGGAATATTAGCAGCTGCCTCAGAGGACGGCCCTGAGGGTCCAATGGCTACATACATTGCTCAGAAAAGCTCCTGGTGCTAGAAAAGTGCTGTGCATGTGTTCACTAATAATACTGTACAACTGGAGAAACTGCACTGTACAGTATTATATGCATCGGCCTTTTGTGAGGATTCAGTTTAAATAACGACTTCCGAAGCTAAGGAACATCTGAAAGTTACTGCTCCCTGCCCTGAGCTCCTGGCTGTCTAAGGAGGTGAAACCTCCTGGCCCCCATCCTAGAGGTTTCCCCGCTGACAGCCAGGTGGGGACTGACACCTGGGTCTCCTGGAAGTTGGTAGCAGGTGGGTGGCTGAAGGTACCTGGACACCCAGCAGGTGAAGCTCCCGCTCGAAGGCTGTGTGCACCCGGTGGAAGGACTCAGCCGTGCTGGCGTCCAGCCCCACGTCCTCCGGCAGCTCGCGGTGCTTCTCGTCGATGAGGCCCAGGATCTCGGCACCCGTGTAGAAGTAGCGGTGCAGGTCGTAGGAGGCGGCCAGCAGCTGCATACGCGTGTCGATGAGCTCCAGCAGATCTGCCCACATCTCGTTCAGCCCGTCCTTCCACTCGGCGATGGTGGCCGCCTCGCTGTGGCCCGCGTCGATGAGTCGCTCGATGAAGGCATTCACGTTGTCCACCCGCTCCTGCCCGATCGCCCCGGTCTCCCGGGCAAAGTCCCGGAACTTGTCCCGCAGAAGCTGGGTGTGGGGCAGACAGAAATGTGGTTATGGGGTGCAGAGGGGTTACAGGTGTCACCAGCTTAGTGGAAGACATTCCCAGGCAGTGACTGCAGCACCGGGAGCCACACTCTCACACCTTCCCCAGGGCAGGCCCCATCCGCAGGTCCCACCTCACACTGGGGAAGTCGCATCCTGCGCAGCACTCTGTGTGTCTCGGGTGAGGGCTGGCTGCGTCTACTGCATCAGAGAAAGACAAAGACAGCAGGAGCTGTGGCTACTCACAGTCACGTGGTCAAAGTCTTGCCCCATTTCCGGGGAAGAGGCCACCAGCTCCTTTTCTGAAATCCACTGCTCCAGGTCGTCAGTCTCCCGCTTGAGCTGGAACAGGTGGTACATGTTCTCCAGCTTGCGCTTGCGCTCTTCCGCCACGTCCTTCAGCCCTGCATAGTGCTTGTCCACTTGCCCCTGAAGCCTGATGATCTGCTCCCTGGAATTCAAAGCCAAGAAGGCCCTCAGAGACAGCAGCCACGAACCCAGAGCAGTGGCTCGGGGGAGCCAACATATGCCGACCACAGCCCCCTGGCAGGGATAGGTAGGGAGTGAAGCTCTGGAGAAATGACAGGGGCTTTGCCGGGGAAGAGCTGCGGAGAGAAGGGGCCACACCCTAGCCTCAGTGGATGACACACTGTGTCCTGGAGTTCTGTCCTGGAGGGCTGCTTCCTGCGGTGCCCCTCGCTCTGGCAAGCTTACAGGGACAAGTGCAAATGGGGAATGCCTCCATTGTTCTTCCAGAGAGGCTGGGGGAGCAGCGCTGCCTGAGCAGGGCTCCTGCAGCAACAACTCTGCTCAGCCCTCCAGGGAGGGACAGGACATACTAGGGGCACAGACGGTGTGGGTCCTGGGGAAAATCTGGGTTGGCTGCTGAGGACCCACAGTGGTGGGCACCCTAATGGCAGCTGAGGACAGCACTGTGGCTGGGGGCAGTGTGCGGTCTGTGGCCCAGTGGGCTCCCATGTATGCAGGATCCACAGAACCTCGCAGCCCAGGTGGGCATAGGTTTCCATCTGCACTCCTACATCGTGGTTCTGTCTGGACTGTGAAGTCCTGGAGACCTTCTGGACCATAAAAAGAAAAGCTAAAGTAGTCTTCAGTGTCCCTTAGCATATTGTAACCCTTTGGAAAATTGGTGCTATCAGGTCACCAAGAGGGTAGTTTTGCTAACCCCTTCTCTTTTCATTTTGCAAACCAGGGCCTTGTTGACCCAGCTGGAAGTGACTCACACAAAACCAAGGCATAAAATGAAATTGGATCCATCACCCGTCCTGTGGCAATTTTCTCCAGCCCTATTAGGGAAAACTGTTTCCATTTTCCTCTTAAATCTGAAGGGACATTGGCTGGTGGGCCCCTGGCTTGATCCCCATCTCCTGACCGAGTCACCCCAGGGGGCACACACACCCCTCAGGGTGGCCTGCAGACAGCAGGCCCTGGGCCCGGCTGGCCAGCTGCTTGATGTTCCGGCCGTAGTCCTCCACTGCACGCTGCTGCCTCAAATGCCGCTTCAGCATCACGATGGCGCCCTCTTCATCCTAGAACGCAGTAGACAGTCAGCGCCAGAGCTCAGCCTGGCCATGATCCCTCCCTTGGCAAGTTGTGCCGCTGCTCCTGGAGGTGCTTTAGGGAGGAGGGGAGCAGGCTTGTGGGACACCTGCAGGAGAGCCGCACATGTTCCCTTCCTGCCTTTCTGACTTCCCAGCAATGCCCGTGCCCTACCTCCCTCTCCAGACTCCCCCGGTTTGTATCTGACATATACCCTTCCTTTCGTGCCCTAACCCCTGTCCCCATGAAAACATCATATATCATTCCAGCTTTGAGAGACCCCCACCTGTCACCTCTCACCCCATCTCTTTCGTAGCAGTTCACCAGTACAGAATCCATGGCAAAGAAAAGTAGAGAACCCTTGGGTTAGAGCAAACCTAAGTGGGCAAACAGGAGGCACCTGGCTGCAGCATGTGCCCTGCAGGGGTGTGTCCAAGCAGGCACCAAGGGAGGGCAGGGAGTCTGTGGGTTCCCCCTGGCCTCACTCCTCACACAGTTGGACTCACAAGGCTCCCCACCGACAGCCAACCTCAACTCTTCCTCTCTGCCTTGGCACCCCGGCTGGTATCCCCTGCCCAAACAGACCTTGGGGATCTCATCAGAGATGACGTAGAGCTCCTGCTCGCCAATCCAGGCCTCAGCCTCGTCCGCATCCAGGTAGTACTGCTGTGCCTCGTTGGCGTCCCTCAGTCGCTGCAGCCTCCCGGCCGCTGCCTCCTGCAGCCTATCCCAGGAGCTCTTCAGGTGTCTCAGGCGCTCCTCGAGGTCCTGGCAGTCGATCTCCGCTGCCTCCACCAGCTGCTGCCCTCTCTGAAGCACATCCTCAACCCGCGGCGTATGGCCCAGAATCTCATTCTGTAGTGTCTGTGGCCAGAAGGAAGAGCTCAGGGCAGGGCCTTCCCACCACGGCTGGGAGGCTGCTTTTGCAGTGGCAGCATAGCTCTGACACCCTTGGTCCCTCTCACCCCCTGTTGCTAAAGCAGAGCAGGTGATGGCGATAAGAACTACCAAGGACCTCTTGCAGGCTGCTAAGCACCTCACGTGCACCATTCTTGCACCCTCAGGTGGCCTGCTGAGATAAGCATGTGGAAACTGGCATGCAGTAGTGAAGTCACTCAGTGGCAGAGCCGCATTTGAACACAGCTCCACCTGACCCGGAAGCCTGTGCTCTTGACTGTCCCCTATCTTCCTATGCTTCAGCAGAGCTTGATTCCTTAGGTGTATGTGTTGGAAGGAAAAGAAAAATGGCCTTTTTGATACCTTGTTCTAACAACTTTTGCAGGATTTATGCAGGATCATTTATGCAGGATCCGCACAACCTGGCAGCTCAGGTGGGCACAGTTTTCGCCTTCCATCTAAAAGAACAGGTGACAGCAGCCCCTTGTTTACAGTCTCAGCTTTTGCTTCGTTTTTCCCTACTTCTATTTCTCAAATCTTTTGTGAGCTTTGCATTAGTCCCCGTTTGAGCCTTCAGTCACGAACATGGCCTCTTCCTCCCACCCTGGTGGCTGGGTCACCTTTTTCTTCAGGACGCCCTGACATGGGCTACTTGCTTTCTGGGTCCTAGAGGCCGGGCTGGCTGCTGCTGGTGTGTGGGCTCCTGAGCTCCATATACCTCGCTACCTGTTTCTTCCCTCTCTATAATTTTCCTGTGACCTTTAAAACTGGAAGGCAGGGGCAAGAGCAGCCCACATAAGCAGTACAGTGATAGCCAGCATTTGAAATACATACAAAATAACCACATCTACAAGTCACATAACTTGCTGAAATGCATTTGTATACTTTATGCTCAGAATCTCAATTTTTACAATTTCCTGTCGTCTCTGCAATTGCATTCAAACAACCCATGTTTTCAGCTCCATTTGCTTGTTACTCTGAGATCTTAAGACCTTTGCGTGGTGGTCTAAAAATTAATTTCTTTCTTTTTTTTTTAAGATAGGGTCTCACTCCAGTCACCCAGGCTGGAGTGCAGTGGCACAATCACAGCTCACTGGGCCTCAACTTCCCAGGCTCAGATGATTCTCCCACCTCAGCCTCCCAAGTAGCTTGGATTACAGGTATGTACCACCACATCTGGCTAATTTTTTGTATTTTTTGTAGAGATGGGGTTTTGCCATGTTGCCCAGGCTGGTCTCAAACTCCTGGGCTCAGGTGATCCACCCACCTCGGCCTCCCAAAGTGCTGGGATTACAGATGAGCCACTGCGCCCAGCCTAAAAAGGTATTTCTTTCTTTTTAAGCAATTACTTTCTAGTATCTGTGCAGGGTACTTGCGTTTAAAGTCTTCTTCCCTATCTTCATTCATTCAACTACTATGTATTACGTTCTTTTCTATGTACCAGACCCTGGCCTAGGTAATAGGGACAATATAGAAACAAGAAAAATGAAAATCCCTGCACTCTAAAGCTTACAACCTGGTAGAGGAAATAGAAGGTAAACATGCAAATAAATGAATAAACAAAGGCTGGGCCTTCCTCCCTGGGGGCTATGAGGAAAAGACAACAGTGGGATGAAGAATGTCTGCTGCGATGTGGCAGGAGCCACTTTAGCTAAGGGAGTCAGGAGGGCCCCTCTGAGGAGATGACACTTGACCATGACATGAATGATGGGAGGGAGGCAGTCACACACAGAGCTGGAGGTAAGTGTTCCTGGCAAGAGGACTGAACAAGTGCAAAGGTTCTGGGGTGGTCTTGAGCTGGGACTGTCTGAGGCCACAGAGAGGGCAAGAAGAGCTGGAATACTGTGAAGGAGGGCAAAGTGAGAAGAGCTGAGATTCAGAGGAAGGCAGGGGCCATATCAGGCATGACTGGTTCTTAATCCTGATTGCCCACTGAATAACCCAGGGAAATAGATGCAGCTAGGAGCCTACCCCCAGAGATCCTAATTGATCTGAGGTGGGACCTGGGCATTCACCTGTCTAAAAGTTGCCTAGGTGATTTGAGTGTACAGCCCGGTGTGAGAACTCTTCATGTAGTATCTTGTGGAATGTGTTCTAATTGCAATGAATAGTCCCGAGAGCAGTGGTCCCCAAAGTGGAGTCCTGAACCAGCAGCATCAGCATCACCCAGGATCTTGTTGGAAATGCAAATTATCAGGCTCTACCTGCAGAGCTTGATGCAGTGAATCTGGGGGTGGCACCCAGTTAAGTTGTGTAAACTCACCCAGAGGGCTTGTTAAAGGAGTTGCATATTGGAGTTTGAGAACCATTGCAATAGAGGGTTTTAAGTGGGAAAATGATAAAACTGGATTTATGGTTTCGCCAGGTGAGCCTAAAATAGTCTTCACTAGGGCAGTCACGCTTTCCCAAGAGGCTGCCTCTCCCTTCTTGGTTAGGGGAACCCCATCCATATTTGTCTTGTCCTTTTCCTGAAATAGCAACTGCCAGCCAGGGGAGTTAAAAACCTTTGAACAATAACACTTACAGAGGCTGCACAGAATCAAAAATCCTGTGTCGGAAAGACTAGAGTTGGCTCATTTTACAATTAAGGAAACTGAGGTCCCAAGGATGCCGTGTCCTACCAGCCTTCCATCTTTAGCTGAAGGTTGTGGCATTAATTGAGGATGGATTTCTATCATCTTCTAGCCCAGGTCCCTGCATGTGGCTGCTGGAGTCTCTGTGACCAGATTGTATCTACCAGAAGCAAAGGGCCTAAGGCAGCTTTGAAGAAACCTCTCTGAATATAATCCAGGCCTCTGCACTGCTGCTGGGCTCAAACGGTCCTGTGAGCAGATGTCAGTTGCTGCCAACGTGGGGAAAGGGAGTGCTGTCTGCTATGACCTTCCTTCCTCAAGGAGTTGCAGTACTAACAGGGCACTCTGGGACATGTCGCTTTTTTCTGGAATCTAAGTTTCTGGGCTCTCCTTGCTGATCCAGAGAGCATGCAGAGGGAGGGTCTCTCTGTCCAAGAAGGGTCTGTGGCCATCTCTCTGGCCGCTGCGACCCCACACAGCCAGCTTCCTTGCATGATTCAGGCTCCCGCTGCAGCCCTGATCCAAAAGGGAGTGGTTGGCATCTGCTCACGTTCAGGATTCTGACTAGGGCCACAGGAGTTCCCAGTCAGGGCTAAGTGAGTGCCAAAAAGCAGAGGGATGTTTGCTCCAAGGGCTCAGAGTCCAAAGTTAGTGGCTTCCTAATGGAATTTGAGCCCCACAAGTATCCTCACATGTCCAGAGAAATGGGGCCTACTTACCCCAAGGACACCGCACATGCCAAGCTCAGCCCTGGAAGAGGGGCAAGGCAGTGTTGTGGGAGAGAGACCAGGAGTTACTGCCTTCCTCGCAGGCAGACCACTGGATACACTGAATACACAGCTACTGAAGCACTTTAACCTCCAGGCCAGGGCCCCCAAGATCCTGCATTCACCTGTGCCTGATGGAGGCTGAATGGCCCTGCATCCCCAAGCACCAGGATTCCTCCCTCCTCTGTGATCCTCCCAGAATTTGCTCTATAATCACAAAAACCTGCTCTTTCTGCTCTAAGACTACCAGTACGGTTTGGAGACCCCAAAGCTGCCAACAGGAACACTAACCTGCCGTTGCTAGCCTTCTGCAGGCCAGGGCTGGGCCTACCCCTGGGGGGCCAGGTGGGGGTGAGGAGGGGCGGGTACGACTGGTGAGGTGAGGCAGGACTCACCTGGTTCTTCTTCATGAACAGTTGCACAGTTTGCAGATTAGTGCCATAGTCGGCTGACTGGGCCAGAGGCAGCCTCTCTTCCACCCAGAGCTGCAGAGACCAGAAGGCAGGGGAGAGCTGATGACAATCATGGCCACCCTTTCCCGAGTGCTCACCAGAGGCGGGGCAGAGCTTTGCTGGCAGTGTCTCCCCAGTTCCTCCCAACACCCCATCAGGGTTTTGTCCCCCTTTTATAGATGGAAATATTCAGGGATTTTGAACTGAGGTTCCAAATAACTTACTCCTAGTCAGACAGTGGGACAGTAACGTAGCTGGATCTCGAACCCAAAGTCTGTCTGACCCCAAAGTCCATGTTCTTCACTGAGCAATACTAGCAAGTGAACAGTGAGTTCCCAACAAAAGCACTGACTTGAGCTTTCTATTTAATGTAATCCTCACAACACCCCTATGAGATGAGGGGTGAGGTGACCAGTCATCTGCTGCCAAGAATTGCTCTGGGTGGCAGCCAGCTACTCTGATGGCAGCTGGTGGCTCCGCCTCAGGGGGTGGGGAGAAGCTGCGGCCCACGCACCGTCTCATCCTCTACGTCCCGGTTGATCTGCAGCTTGGCTCTGGACGATTCCAGCTGCTTCTTCCTCCTCCCCATGGGTTCCAGAAGGTCCAGGAACCGCTTCTCGATGCTCAAGTCTACGTCTCCTGCCTCCTCTCCTGTTGAAGGCACCTGGGCAAACAGCTCCCCCAGCTCCTCTTTCCGCACATTCACTTGGTCCTCCACTCGCTGAGACACAAGGGGACGGTGTCAGCACCAGCCTTGGCGCCTGGACAGCCCCTCCATCTTCTTCATTCATCTGCATCCCACCCCTCCTTTAAGGCCCAATTTGAGCTCAACTTCCTCCAAGGAGTCTCCTTGGATGCTTCCACTCAGGTTTCCCTCCTCTGAGTGCCTGTTCTGTTTCTCATGCATCCTTTTGGGTCTCTGTCCTACCCACTGCAAAAGGGGTTGGAGATGGATTAGAAACCAGGCGACATTTTTTGCATGATAAAAGCAAGTCCAGTTAAGAGAAAGAGTAGGAGTGCTTACTTTAAGGTTTCAGATTGTGCTCAAAGAAATCAGAGAAGACACAAACAAATGGAAAAACATCTCATGCTCATGGATAGGAATAATTAATAAAGTTAAAATGGCTATACTGCTCAAAGCAATTTACAGATTCAATGCTGTTCCTATCAAAGCACTAATGACATTCTTCAACGAACTAGAAAAATTATCATTATTATTATTATTTTTGAGATGGAGTTTTGCTCTTGTTGCCCAGGCTGGAGTGCAATGGTGCGATCTCGGCTCACTGCAATCTCTGCTTGCTGCGTTTAAGTGATTCTCCTGCCTCAGCCTCCCGAGTAGCTGGGATCATAGGGGTGCACCACCACACCCAGCTAGTTTTGTATTTTTAGTAGAGACAGGCTTTCTCCATGTTGGTCAGGCTGGTCTCAAACTCCCGACCTCAGGTGATCCACCTGCCTTGGCCTCCCAAAGTGCTGGGATTACAGGCATGAGCCACCATGCCCAGCCTAGAAAAATTATTTAAAAATGTATATGAAACCAAAAAAGAGCCTGAATGGCCAAGGCAATCCTAAGCAAAAAGGATAAAGCTGGAGGAATCACATTACCAGAATTCAAATTATACTACAAGGCTACAGTGACAAAAACAGCATGGTATTGGTACAAAAACAGGCATATTGACCAATGGAGCAGAATAGAGAGTCCAGAAATAAGGCCACACACCTACCACCATCTGATCTTTGACAAAGCTGACAAAAACAAACAATGAGGAAAAGACTCCCTATTTAATAAATGGTGCTGGGAGAACTGGCTAGCCATATGCAGAAAATTGAAGCTGGACCCCTCCCTTACACAATATACAAAAATAAACTCAGATGGATTAAAGACTTAAATGTAAAACTCAAAACTATAAAACGCTTGGAAGACAACCTAGGCAATATCATCCTGGACATAGGAATGGGCAAAGATTTCATGATAAAGACACTAAAAGCAATCGCAACAAAAGCAAAAATTGACAAATGAGATCGAATTAAACTTAAGAGCTTCTGCGCAGCAAAAGAAACTATCAACAGAGTAAACAGCCTACAAAATGAGAGAAAATATTTGCAAACTATGGACCTGATAAGGGTCTAACATCCCGCATCTATAAGAAACTTAAATTTACAAGAGGAAAACAAACAATCCCATTAAAAAGTGGGCAAAGGACATGAACAGACACTTTTCAAAAGAAGACACACATGCAGGCAAAAACATATGAAAAAAAGCTCAATATCATTGATCATTAGAGAAATGCAAATCATAACCACAGTGAGATACCATCTCACACCAGTCAGAATGGCTATTACTAAAAAACCAAAAAATAACAGATGCTGGCGAGGTTGCAGAGAAAAGGAAACCCTTATACACTGTTGGTGGGAGTGTGAATTAGTTCAACCACTGTGGAAAACAGTATGGCAATTCCTCAAGAGCTAAAAGCAGAACTACTATTTGACCCAGCAATCCCATTACTGGGTATATACCCAGAGGAATGTAAAGCATTCTACCATAAATACACGTGTACACTTATGTTCACTGTAGCACTATTCACAATAACAAAGACATAGACTCAACCTAAATGCCCATCAATGACAGACTGGATAAAGAAAATATGATACATATACACCATGGAATACTTTGCAGCCATAAAAGAAGAACGAGATCATATCTTTTGTGCGAACATGGATAGAGCTGGGGCCATTATCCTTAGCAAACTGATGCAGGAACAGAAAACCAAATACCACATGTTCTCACTTATAAGTGGGAGCTAAGTGAGAAGAACTTATGAACACAAGGAAACAACAGTAGGCGTTCCAGCTTCCGGGACACCGGGGCTATAAACTGGGGCTTCTCATCCATCAGCTGCTTTCTTTCCTAGGGGCAAGAAGGAGGAGAGCTCACATTCTGGCCTGACTGGGCGTTGGATCAGCCCTGCTCCTAATGGTTGCAAGAGGCTACCCAAGAGGAGATCAGCAAGGCGAAGAATCTTCATAGAATGTGGGTGAGGTGCAACCGAAACAGACACTAGGGTGTACTTGATGGGGGAGGGTAGGAGAAGGGAGGGGAGCAGAAAAGATAACTACTGGATGTTGAGCTCAAAACCTGGGTGATGGAATAATATGTGCAATAAACCCCCATGACATGTGTAACAAACCTTCACATGTACCCCCAAACCTAAAATTAAAAATAAAGGTGTCAGACTGGCTTCCACGACCCCTTCTATCCTAACACTCTAAGTCTACAACCCACTCACGTGCCTTCAGCTTAGCCAACAACCGATTGACACTGGTCAGGTCCTTGCCCGGGTCGTCTGACCGCAGCTGGTCCTCCATGGCGCTGATCCACTTGTTGAGGTCAGCATGGGTCTGCAAGCGCAGGTCGGAGCTCCTGGCAGCTGAGAGGTGCTGGGTCTTCTCCTTTGTGGTGGCCTGCAGCTCATCCCAGAGCCGGTGCAGGGCTTCCAGCTTCTGGGACACCAGGGCTGTAAACTGGGGCTTCTCATCCATCAGCTGCTTTCCTTCCTAGGGGCAAGAAGGAGGAGAGCTCACATTCTGGGCCGACTGGGCCTTGGGTGAGCCCTGCTCCTAATGGTTGCAAGAGACTACCCAAGAGGAGATCAGCAAGGTGAAGAATCTTCATAGAATGTGGGTGAGGCGCAACTGAAATTGACTCTGAATCCCCAGCATTAGCAGGGGTGTCCAACTTTTTGGCTTCCCTGGGACACATCGGAAGAAGAAGAATTGTTTTGGGACACACATAAAATACATTAACACAATAGCTGATGAGTGAAAAAAAAGTCTGTGCATAATTTTCATGATATGCACCACCACAGATAAGGAAAAAGTCCTCATATTCAAAGGGTTAGACACTGCTGGTAGGGGAAGCCGGGCAGGGAGAGCAGCGCTGGGGGCAATGATTCAGGGAGACTCCAGCACGGGAGCTGCAGACAAGGGTCAGCTGCTGCAAGAAAAAGGATTCCAGACCCATCCAAGTACAGCCAATGCAGAAACTGCCCCGTGAGTTCCCGAAGTTGTGCACTAACCTTCACTGACCTCCTTTGGTTACTGAGGTTGCCTTGTCTGGTTTTCATCTGCACAGATGTATCATTTTTGGGTGGGCACAGTGTGATATAAATTGGACTTAGGAATCTATATCAGTAATAATAGTTAATTTTTTTTGGAGACAGAGTCTCTCTCTGTTGCCCAGGCTGGAGTGTAGTGGCGTAATCTTGGCTCACTGCAACCTCCTCCTGCCAGTTTAAGCCCTTTTGTGTCTCAGCCTCCTGAGTAGCTGGGATTACAGGCATATGCAATCACGCCCAGCTAATTTTTGTATTTTTAGTAGAGATGGGATTTCGCCATGTTGGCTAGGCTGTTCTTGAGGTCCTGACCTCAAGTGATCTGCCCACCTCGGCCTCCCAAAGTGCTGGGATTACAGCCGTGAGCCACTGTGCCTGGCCTAAAAGTTACTATTTACTGAGTGTCTCATAATTGCCAAGTACTATGCTAAATGTTTCATTTGTCTTTAAGTATTTAGTGCTCACAACTCCACTGCGAAGGTCCTATTATTACTCTCATTTCATAGAGGAAGAAACTGAGGCACAGGGAGGTTAAGAAATCAGTCTGATGCTAGGGCTGCTTTTTCATGGACAGCCATGGTAGAGAGGAGCAAAGGTGGTGATTTCCACATCTAATTCCAGCCACATTTGGACTTGTCCACTGGGCAAACTCTCTACAGAGGGGTCCCTTAGTTCACCATCTACAAGAAGTGGAAACGACCACTCCCCAGTGCTTCTGCCCATCCAAATGATGAGGATTAATGGCTCCCCTGGACCATTCTGATCATCTTGCCTATTCCTCCAGCCCTGTGCAGGACAGTGCTGGAGCCCTGGTGAAGGCAATGGAAAGCAAACATTAACAACTGCTGTCCTGGCACTGGACACTGAAGCTCTAACTAGATGTCCTCAGTCTAGATGTCCTGGGCTGTTCCTAGACTCAGGTGACACAGAAGAGGCACTGATTCTGACCAGGTGTACTAAGATTGACTATATCAGGACCTCTGAAGGTTTAACTACTATTTAGAAAAGTTGTTTGCTGCCACATTCTATACTGTCAGCAAGCTTTAGGACAGTGTCCACACCTTGGGTGAAGCCCCATCCAGGCAAGCCTATCTGAGCAGAGTGCCCTCCGCCACCCACTCACTTTACTTACCGCATCAATGTTCTCTAGCCACCCTTCATGGGAAGCCAGCTCTGCCACAAACGCCTGGTGCTTCAGCCATTTATTGTGAAGGTTTCGTGCTTCATCGTAGGAGACATCCTGAGATGTCAGCAGCTTGTCGTTGATCCAAAGAGTGAGCTGTGTGCATAAAGAGTGGGCTGACTGTCCCTGAGTATATTTCTTTGGCCAGGGCACAACCTGCTGCCCATCCCTGCCTGCAGAAGGAGAAGCCCATGGGGAGGAAGTGCAAGCACAGAAGAGAACTCATCTGCAGTTCTGGATCCCTCTGGACCAGCACAGGCAACTTTACCCATGATAGGCCAGGGCTAAAATGTGGGCACAGGTGCATCTTCCCCACTGGAGTGTGTGTGGTGTGAGATCAGGGATACTTTACTCTTCTCTCCATATTTCGAGGACCTAAGACAGGGCCTGGCATATTCTAGGAACCCAAAGAGTATTTACTGGATGGATGGATAAATCCATCCTTTGGCAGTTTGGTGAGAGATCTTTGATAAACACAGGAAAAAAATGTTATTTGAGGAAGAAGCCAAGGACAGAGGTTGATGAAAACAAAGTTATCTGGGCTGACAGAAAAGGAGTATGACAAGAAAGAAGTCAAGGAAAACCCCATTCCACGTAGAAAGTACTGTCAATGGAGGGACCTGGGAAGGCAGATTAAAGACCTTCCTTGTACAGCTGGCCCCAGGTTGAGCAAGGACCTTCCTACCCAGCAGTTTTCCAACTGGCAGGTTTGTTTAAAATGTTCTTTCTCTGTCTCACCCCTTAAAGTTCTGATTCATATGGCCTGAGTGAGACCCAGGGGTCTGCTTTAACTAGGACCAGGACTGGCTCCAGAATTTGCAGGGCCCAGTACAAAAAGGAGTTGTTCAAAAGCATGAAGAATTTCAAGATGGCAAGAGTAGAGCATTAAACTGAGCCCAGGACCCTTCTAAGCTAAGCACAGGGTGTGACACAGGTCACACATCCTTGAAGCTGGCCCAGACTGGGTCTTAGGTGATTCTAAAATAGATCGTCCCTAGACTACTCTTAAGAAACTCTGGCCTAGACTTGACAAGTTAAGGATGACTTTTCAGATTTGAAAAAAAAAAAAAAAAAAAAGTGCAACTGAAGATTCTAGAGGATGACCCAGTTAAGTACCTACAGGTCCCCGCTCATGGAATCTCACAGCTCTTGGGCTAGAAAGGATCTCTATGGACTTCCCACCTTGAGGGCACTCTGCTTCTAGAAAGGAATCTCCAGGAAAGCGGCTGCTCCTTGCTGGAGCCTCACCTCCTGGCAGTTCTGGAGGAAGTTCTGTAGTTCCAGGTTGTCTCTCAGTAGGACAGAGGCCTCCTCGGCCTTCTCATTGTTCTTCCTGTGCCTGGAAAGGAAGCCAAAGGCATAGTCACAATAGTGCCGAGCTTGGGGTCCTCTGGTGGCACCACTACCCCTCTGTGGCTCTGGGGGCCTCGTGGCCCTGGGGCCCGGGAGTACCTGTCCTCAATCAGCTGCACCTTCTCCTTGATCTTGTCTGAGTACAGGTTTCCCTCAGCTACCAGCTTGTTTCCAGAGTCCACAGGACTCAAGACCTTATCCCGGTTGTTCTCCATAGACCCCAAGAAATCCTCAAACTTCCGGATCCCAGCCTCTGCAGCTTCCAGGGAGTCTGGGGGCTCCAAGTGAGCCAGAGTGTATTCCTGTTGGAGCAAGTTTCCAGACAAGGCATGAAGACACAAGGAGGAGGTGATGAGCACACCTACAAGTGGGAGCACCACGTGCAGCCACACAAGCCACGGTCTGAATGAGCCCCCTGAATGAGCAGGGAGGAGGTGCTACTCCCCAGCTCTTGCCCCCACTCCTACCCCAGGGGCACCAATAAACAGTGTGCCTAAAGCCACATGGAAGACTAACCACCCAGGGCAAAATGCGCTTCTCTAGCCTCTGATAGACCCAAGAACAAGGCATAGGGCTGGAAAAGGCACCTAATGATAAACAAAGATTTCCCCCATGAGTGAATACAGAGTACAAGACAAGAGTAATGTGGTCCCTGAGCCTTACAGCACACTTGTGGGCTCACCACAAGAGCTACTGCCCTGAGAGACCCGCCTGTCCCAGCTCTGAATGCCTCTCTACCTGGTTGCTGAGGATGGCTTCGGCCTGCTTGGCATCTTTCTGGAACTCCTGGAAGCCAAGGCACTGAGCGAGGGTGTGGCTGCGGCTCTCCCACATCCTGCCCAGGGCATCCCAGCCGGTATCCAGGCCTTCCAGCCGCTGGCCCAGAAGCAGATACTCTGGGTCCGTCTGGCCTTGGATCACTTTCTCCCCAGACTCCTTAACACGCTGGTAGCTGTCTTGGTGCCCATCAATCTCATCCTTGATACCTGCATGCTGCTGCAGGAGCTGCTCAGCCTCTGGGAGGGACTCAGGCATGTCCTCGGAGGCCACAGCCTTCTGGGTGATGGAGAGCCAGGCCTGGAAGTCATCCAGATCCTGCAGGAAGGCCTGCAGCTGGCTGACTTCCCCCAGCAAGTCCTCCTGGCCCCGCAGGGCTTGCTGCAGGCCCTGCCACAGCTCCTCCAAGTGTTTTTGCCGCTGACCAATGTCCTCCTTCTGCTCAGGGTGCGAGTCCATCAGCTGCTGGGACTCACGCTCCAGGGCATCCACACGGGCCTGGATGGCGGCCACGTCACGCTCCAGCCCTGATAACTTCCGCTGGATGGCGATGACACCTGCCAGGTCCCGCCCCAGGTCTTTTGTGGACTCCACTACCTTTGTCTTGTCCGTGATCCACTTGCTGGTCTCCTCACAATCCACGCAGTAGTTGTGCACTCGGAGGGCTGAGTCCACAGCCTCCCGCCGCTTTGACACCATGGTCTGGAATGCCTGCCACCTGCCGGATGGGGACACAGCCCGGAGGAGAGAGACACCTTCTCCCTTAACTCTTCCCGTAGGAGACCCTGACCCCTTCCCACATTTCTCGCAAATCTCCCCGCACAGACTTTGTATGATAAAAAGAAAAACAAAATCTACCTAACAAAGTGTGGGTGAGCAAAATTCACTTATCCAATTTTAACTCAAGACATATATCACTGTCAATCAGATCTTTTGATCTGCAGGGGGCAATTAGTGATGTGATTCCAACCATAAGTAAAGGAACATGAAAGCAAAGGTTATGCATGTAGTTGGATTTCAGGCAAATACACAATTTCCCCAGAGTTTATGAAATATCAAAATAATTAAAAGGCTCACATTAACTTCAAGAATGCTTCAGGACACAGGGTCCCCAGCTGCCCTAGAGGAACCATGTAAATGCGTAAATGCCCAAGGCCACATGCAAAGTCTCCTAGGGCCTGAAAAAGATCACCTTGGATCTAAGAGAAAAGACACCCTGGTGAAAAGAAGAGGAATAAGAGGAGAGGGAAGAAGAGAATGAGGAGGAATAAGCTGTGATGATAATTTAAAAGACTAACATAATCTTAACCTTCGAGCACAGTGTTGCTATGAAACACAGAAATGTGCTAAGGTCTGGTGGATGCCTGGGGGCCTGGGGTCAGTCTGCAGTACACAATAAACCTCTTTCAGAGAGCTGCCCATCAGCCGGGCCAGACCACTAGGGACACTACCCTTGGGCCTAGGTTCACTCATTCTGCATCACTGTAATACGCAGGCTGAATGCTCATTCTCTAATTGAATCCATCTTTCTTGAACACCCACAGGGGGTACAAGGCATTTTGTTGGCCTTTGGGAGAATACAGACATAATTAGGCCTTGCCCTGTGGGGTGTATGATTTAGAGAAATATTCAGACAAGCTCACAAATAACATAGCATAAAGTTTCATGTACACAGCACCTACCAGGCAGAGAGGAGGACTAAGGGAGCTGGAAGGAGCAACGGGGTGACTGTTGCTCACGTGACCTCCACACAACCCATCACTGGACACAAAGCCCCAGTCAGTAAACACACCCCCAGTGCCTCCACTGGAGTGACCAGTTAAAGGATGGGAGCAAGTCTCTCATTCGTCTTTGTCCCCTGCCTCAGGGGATGGAAGCCGAGGAACTAGCAGATGGACTAGGCAGAGGGCCCTGTTGTGCATTCCCGAGGTGTGACAACAGCAGCCAGTGTGATTTGAAAGGTCTGCAGAGAGATGTAAGAGACAGGCTGGGGGAGACCAGGGATACGAGGGAGGAGAGACAGCCTGCAGATTTCTCGGCTCCCATCCTAGACCATGAAGACCCCGTGCTCTGGGAATTCTGTGCCTGTCTGGCACACAGATGGTGCTCCCAGGCTGGGAAATCAAGGGGTTTTCTCCAAGTTTGTCTGAAACCCCTGGAATCGACAGGGAAGTGTTCCTGGGAGAGGGTCTGGCTGTGTCCCCAGGCAAGAGGCCCCATAGTGATTTTCCAGGCCTTTCCTGGAGTGGCCCCACTGTAGCCATTGGGTGGAGGCCACACAAAGATGCACTGGAGTTTGGGTCTAGTGTGCTTCTGAAACCTACACTTGCCCCTGTCACTGCACTGTCTTTGAGATGCAGGAAGTTGATAGAGCCACTCTAGTTAGCACCGGTCAGGTGACATCAAGAGTTCAGGTTTGGTCCTGGGCCAGGTTTTTTTTCAACTGGAATATGCAGATGGTGAAAGATGATCACACATTCATCAAGTGTTTGAATGACTCACACAGAAGCTTGGCAGAAAAATTTTAGTTTTTTCCCAGTTCACTCATGTACTAAGCATTTATCAAGCAACTCTCAGTTGCCTTGTGGCAGACACTGATCTAGGTACTAGGGATATGGAAAGAACTATGCAGGCTGGGTGCAGTGGCTCACACCTGTCAATCACAGCAATTTGGGAGGTTGAGGTTGGAGGATCACTTAAGCCCAGGAGTTCAGGACCAGCCTAGGCAATATAGTGAGACCTCATCTCTACAAAAAAACAAAAAATTAGCTGGGTATGGTAGTGTGCATCTGTAGCACTAGTTACTCAGGAGACTGAGGTGGGAGAATCACTTGAGTCTGGGAGGCTGAGGCTGCAGTGAGCCAAAATTGCACCACTGCACTCCAGCCTGGGCAATGGAGTGAGATTCTGTCTCTATAAAAAATTAATTAATTAATAAAGAACAATGCAAAGTCCTTGCTTTCATTCAAGTAGTTAGAGACATAAACAAGTCTATAATCCATCAAGTGGCGATAAGTGCAAAAAAAAATAAAATAAAAGAAGGTAACAATATAGAGGCTAAAGGGGTCAGCGAGAGGAAGGATGTGCTGCTTTCAATGGGGTGGTCAGTGGGGGTCACACCAATAAGCTGACATTTGAGCTGAGACCTGAATAAAAAGAGTAAGCCAAAGGCAAAGCTAGGAAAGTAATATTCCAAACAGGAGGAACCTCAAAAATGTGTTTGGTGTGCAAAGCCCTTGGGCAATATAAATGGACACAGGTCTTCATTTGCTTACATAGTCTAGTAGGAAAGTCCTTGGGGACAAAAATAATTAGAATATAAGATAGGATATGAAGCTCAAAACCAGTACAAAGGAGGAAAAGATGGCTTTTCATCTGGAAAACTGGAAAGCAAGTGACTTGGACTGGCCCAGGCAGAGACAGGATTTGGAACAATGTAGAGGTAGGGAGAATGCACCCTGAGGAAAAGAACCGCAGAGGCACAAGATGACTCTGGGGGTGGAGGTGTAGAATGGGCATTGTTCTGAAAAATAATTGAAGAGCTATACACAGAAGAGGAACCAGGGTAAGTCTGGTATCTCTCAAGGGCAGAGCCAGAATCAATATGCACACATTTCAAGGAGGCAGATTTCCACTCAATGGAAGAGCAAACTTTTTAACCGAAAAGAGTTGCCCAAAAATGAGACAGGCTGCAGGGTGAGGGAGTGAGTTCCCCATCACTGGCTAGACTGGGTGACTTCTCAGGTCCCTTTCAACTCTCAAATTTAATTTAATTTCATGCCTCAGGTTTTTTTCTTACTTAAGGATGGCAGGTACCAGGATATTTATCACTTGAGGATGGGGCCTGTTTTAGGGGTCTGTAAAGATCAACATTCTCAGACTATAGTTCATTGTTGAGCTGATGAGTTCTTCCTCTCAGGAAGTTTCTCTGGTTTAGACCTGCTCTAGTTTCCTCAATTATGCAGCAACTGCAATAATCTCTACCACCTCCTGCCCACCAACACACACAAACTCATTACCTACAAGGCAAAAGAAGAGGGAAGAGGTATTCTCTTCCTTTGTAAAACATCAGATTGACAAAGGAATCTCCTGAGCCACACTCTCCAGCTTGGGCTGCTAAGACAATCATCCCATTCTAGTGGCTCTAAAGAATTCTGGTCATCGCTGCCTCCCCTTAACCCCCCAGTGACGTCTCCACTGTGCTGATCCCTTTCTTTACAATGGAGTCTTCTCCAGGCCCACCTCCCAGATTGCCTCAGGCAGAGCAAGGCTCTACTGTGGGGCACAAGTGTGGGGAAGGGGCCAGGGTAGTGGGGAGGTGGTGAACGCGTGGCATTGCATGTGCAGGGCCCAGGGTAAAGACAGGGAATGCAGGCGTTTGCTGTGTCCTCAAAGATCCTCTAGGAACTCGTGGGCAATTTCACCCCACACTGAAAGCCCCCCTTCTCTAAAGGCTCCTCGGGGCTTGTTTTTTGTTCTGGCCACAAAGCTTGCTTAAGGCTCCCTGCTAATTCTCCTCTTCATTCAAGCCAGCCTCATTATCAATACTGCATTTGGCACAGGCTGGAGCATTATTTTACGGACAGTACTTAAGAGCTCTCAGAAAGCAATTTTCTCTGCCCAAGAATGTCCGGGGAAATACAGCATGAGAAGCATATGGCCTGATTCTGAGTTTGGGCACACTTGGGATGTGCCCTCCATCACACATACACACGCCTGCCCTCCCTGGGCACAGCATTCGAGCCTCCCAGGACTCGTTTCTCTCCCTCCCTGGGTTGTTCACCACCTCGATCATTCCTCCTTGCTGCTACAACTCCAGTACTACTGGGAAGGAACCATGGCTGAGACAGACAGGAATGTTGGTGGGGGTGCAGTGGATCATGCTTATAATCCCAGCAATTTGGGAGGCCGAGGTGGGCAGATTGCTTGAGGCCAGGAATGAGAGCAGCCTGGCCAACGTGGTGAAACGCCGTCTCTACTAAAAATACAAAAACTAGCCAGGCATGGTATTGCGTGTCTGTAATCCCAGCTACTTGGGAGGCTGAGGCACACGAATAGCTTGAACCCAGGAGGTGGAAGTTGCAGTGAGCTGAGATCACACCACTGCACTCCAGCCTGGGTAAAAGAGTGAGGCTCTGTCTCAAAAACAAACAAACAAACAAAAAAACAAACAAAAACAAAAAAACAGGAATGTTGAGGGTGCAGAAGTGTTGGTGCATAGTAGGTGGCCTAATTTTGGGCCTCGCCCCCAGCAGTGTGTCAGATGTCGAGAGACAATGCCCCCTGCCCCATGCCCTACCCACACCCCACCTGGTGTTTAGATGGTCCTGGTACTGCTTCACCTCCCCGCTGCGTGGGTGGCCACTCTCTACCAAGCTGTTGGCAGCGAGGTTCACGCCATCAATCTGAGTCATCAAAGTCTTCATCTCCTGGTCCAGGATGTCAAACCTGATAGGGGCAGAGGGAAATGAGGATGGGTGAGGCAGCAGCAGACACTTCCTTGCCAGTGGCACCCCCAGTCTCCAGAACATGTAGCTCTTGCTTTCTCCTTCCACTGCCTAAACCGTTTGTTCAGGTGAGGCAGGAGGAAGAAGACAGATATGCTGGCCCTCCTTTCTGGTTCATGGGCTTGATTTTGTGAGTTAGCATTGCCTGGAACAGGCCTTGAGAGAGTCAGTTACTTCCTACACAGGCTTCTGGCTCAACAGAGACATATGAAAGGGAGGCAGGGCTAAAGAGAGGTTACTGTGTATTTGTGTGGAGGATGTCAATTGTCACAAGGGCCACCTTCCAGGCCTCCACTTTTCTGGCTGTTGCTTTTGGACTCTGAGTCCAATGCCTTGACATCTTGATCCGAAAGATACCCTTTCTAGTCAGGTGCTCCTTTCCTGGGTAAGATAAGGAAAAGCTGCTGGGGTGGTGGTTGGGGAGAATTTGTGGTTCCGAAGGCTGATCCTTCAAGGGTAAGAGCCCAGGATTCTCCAGCATCAGTGCAGCACCACCTTGGCACTGCTCCAGAGAGTGGCCTCTCCTCCTCCTGACTCCCTGAGTTCTGGGCTTCGGCTGTTGAGATGCCTCACAGACTGGGGCATGCCTCACCATCTGGGGTACTGATGAAATCAGAACACCAGGGGTGAAAGTGGTCTTGCAGACAGGGGGTTTGCAAACTCTCTCTGTGGCCCTTCAGAGTCCCCTGGCTTAAGGACTGCCACAAAAAGCTAGAGCTGGCAGAGTCCTGGCCTCTCAACCTCCTTCTCCAGAGTAGCTCCATTTTTCCTCTGTGTGACCTAGGGGTTCCATACACAATTCATCTGAGCAAAGATTGCTATCGTTGAAAAGTAATTGAATAACTGGACTAGAGAAATTCCCTTTGTTTGAGGAACGCAAGGCCCCAGTGGGTGAAGTACTCCAGACCACAGAGCCAGAATAGAACTTGTGACTCCCAATGCCAGGATTTTGCAACAAAGGGCATCCCAGGGCCTCTCAAAGAGACCTTTGCTGATCCAGAGACTATTATCAAACTAGGTGGGAGATGGTGCCCAGACCTGGGTACAGGGAGGTGAGGAAAAGATGAGTTAACTCTGACCTGTGCTGCACCACCTCCAGGTCCTCCAGGGTGTCTGGCATTTTCATCTCGGCCAGCCACTTCTCCTTCTCACCCATCCACAGCTCACAGGCATCTGTCTCCCCAAACACCGTGTACAGGTCCAGGGCTTCCTGCAGCCTCTGTTGACGCAGGTCTGCCTGGGCCACCACCTGTTGGTAGAGCTCCCGCAGGGCCTGCAGCCGATGGGTCACGTCTGGGGAATCCCGAAACTCTTCGGGGAATCCCTGGGCCTGCTGCTCCAGATGCTTCATCACCCCGCGGCTCTCCTCCAGCTCCTCCAGGAAGTCCTTGTGCTTTTTCTCCAGGGCCCGCGTGGCCCCTTCATCCTGCCCTACATCTTCACCAGAGAGCAGCCGGTGGGCGTCTTGCAGCCAAGCCTTCAAGTCATCCGCATCGCCCTGGAACTGGAAAAAGTTCTCAGCATCCTGGAGGTTCTTCTTGCGGAAGGCAGCCAGCTCCTTCAGCTGGTTCCACTGAGCCGACACCTCCTTGATGCGGGCTTCGATCTGCGGGTGCCCAAACTGCTTGCGTGCAACCATGCCATGAGCCTCCTGGAAGATCTGCTCCAAGTGGGCATCCAGCCCACGGAGCTCGTCCTCAAAAGCCTTGTGCTTGCGCTGTAGGATGAGCACACTGGTCAGGTCTTTGCCACAGTCCAGGGAAGAATAGATCTGCTCCTTCTCCTTGATCCAGCTCTCGGCCTCATCCATCTCCCAGAAGAACTTCCAGAGTCGTTTAGACTGCTCCAGTTGGGCCTTCCGCCCAGCTGCCATGTTGCTCAGTTCCTCAAAGCACTGCTCCAGGTGGCTGATGCGGTCCTGGATGACCTGGGGGTCACAAGGCTGGTACCCTGGAAGAAATGGGGTGAAGAAGGACAAAGTGGGGGATGGGCTTCATTTATGGGCACGCTTCAGATGAGCTGCCAGGTTGGAACTACAGAAACCTGAAGCTGCCATGTCACTGGGGCTTTGGGGTTGGGTGCAGGGGGATCCCAGTTGCTCAGAGGGTGGACAGATTCTTTATAATCATTTCCCACTGAACTTCAGGGTTAAGGAAGATAAAAAGTGGGGTTAGTTCTTAATAGAAATGTACAACATAAAATTATTTTTAAAATTAATTTAAAAAAATTTTCAAGGTCATTCTTGAAAGAGGCAATGAGGTCTCTTATTTAAAACAAGAATCTGGAAACCTAAATTGTCTCAGCCATGACTTGAACTAGCAAGGAGAATGAAGGACAGATGATGGCTCCTTGGTGATTATAGGTTATTGAAGCAGTTGTCGGCTCTCTAGAGAGTCTGACTGTCCCTCAAGCTTCTTTCTCGGACCATTACTTGACGAAAGAAACAGAACTTTAAAGTTGGTTCCAGGAGATTTATCCAAGTTGGGGTGTTAGGCCAGAGGATGAGGCTCTGGCATCGGAAGCCTTAACAGGGGAGACAGACTTGGTCTCACCTTTCCCCTCAGTGAACTTCAGGGTGGCTGCAGTGATGGCCTTCACTTTGTCCCCTTGGATGGCAATGTCAGCTTCCATCAACTTGTGCTTCTGTAGCAGGTCTTCAACCTCCAACAAGTGCTTCCCAAACTCGGCAGACAAGAGGTGAACCTGGCAAAGAGAACAGCAGAAGGGAAATGAGGAGAAACAAAGAGACCTACACATTAGGAGAAGAGACCCCCTGCAAAGGGCATGTCCCTGGTGTCTGAGCAAGGGTGAGCCTAATGCAGCCAGAAAAGGGCTGCTGCTGATGACGGAAGAAGCTGCAGAGGGGGAGTGCCTACTGGGGGTGCCCATCAGCATCATCCATGGAACATCTTACAGATGCTCAAGGCCCACACTCATCTTCTGCATCAGTCTCAGGGTTGGGTCCTGGCCATGTGTATTTTCATAAAGCTCCAGGGGCAGTCTGATGTGTGTCCTCAGCTGAGACTCACTATGGCAGAGAGAGAGGTGAGGTTGCTCTTACGCTGGGAGGTCTGGATTCTAACCAGAGTCAAATTGTAATTTCTTAGAGCCTGATTCTCCAGGTTCCTGATTAATGTATGTCTCTTCAAGGCCCTGCAGGTTGGCACCGGTGCTGCCACAAACCCAAGATTTCTCGATCACCAGGGTACCATGGACCTGGGCTGGTATCACCTGCTGGAGCAGAGTGGACCAAGAGGCACAGAGGCAAGTGCAGCTAGACACTCTGCTGCCTCAGTTTCTCTATTTTGACTCAGATATGACTAGCTGGGAGGTGTCTAAGGAAGCCTGTGCTAACTGCAGGGCCCCTGAGACCCAACGTGAGTGCTGCAGGGCGTGGCAGGAGGTGGCCGCCAGGGCCCACCTTGATCTCGTCCATCCAGTCAATGCTGTGCAGCATGTCCTGGAAGAGCTTCTGCAGTGCCAGGGTGGTCTCAAGCCTCTGGCGCCGGGACCGCAGCAGCTCCTGCAGGTAGCTCCACAGGCGCAGGATATTGTCCTTGCGGGCTGTGATGCGCTTCTGGTCATGGTAGTTCTCCTTCTCCAGCTCCTGAGCCAGGTCCTCCAGGGCTCTCACACGCTCCTCATAGGCAGCCGTGTCAGTCTCGATGGCCTCGTGCTTCTTCTTGGCAGCCTCCACAGCTGCCAGGTCATACCCGAAGTTATCCTGCCCCATGGGAGAAAAACAGGCAGCTCAGTCAGACACCCCCGGGCTCATCCCCAAATGCAGGGAAAGGGCGGGTCCCTTCAGAACCAGTGTTAGATGGGAAAGCACATTCCCAAGAACTCCGCCTTCCCTTCGCAGCTGTCTTATCAGACCCAAATTCCAAGAAGTCATGTCTTACAAGAGCCTCTAAGAGAAGTTCATGGTTTTTTTTTTTTTTTAAGATGGAGTTTCACTCTTGTTTGCCCAGGCTGGAGTGCAATGGCACGATCACAGCTCACCGCAACCTCCACCTCCCAGGTTCAAGCGATTCTCCCACCCCAGCCTCCTTAGTAGCTGGGATTACAGGCATGTACCACCACGTCCGGCCAATTTTGTATTTTTAGTAGAGACAGGGTTTCTCCATGTTGGTCAGGCTGGTCTCGAACTCCTGACCTCAGGTGATCTGCCCGCCTCCGCCTCCCAATGTGCTGGGATTACAGGCGTGAGCCACCGCGCCCGGTGAGAAGTTCGTGATTTCACTTCCTGTGCTACCCGTGAGGGAGACGCAGCCTGTGTGTTACTAATGGAGCCCCTTGGTGGCCTGCTGGCACTCCCCACCCTGCCTTGAGTGGACCTGTTGGATTTGGGGCAGGAAGGGGCTGCTTCTCACTCAGAAACCATGCACCAGCAAACAGATGGTTTATTCACACGCTCTCTGGGGTGCACATACTCTCTCCAGTGCTCTCAGAATACTTGTTGTCCCTTTTTGGAAAGAACCTAATTTGATTCCAAGTTTTAAGTGAGAGGGAACAGATGCTCTGATGAAGAATAAGCCCTGGGGTCCATGCTTAGCTAGAATTATGTCACAGCACCAGAGGCCAGAGTCCAAAAGGCATGGTCGACACAGCCAAGGTGCAGTCTGTGATTTTACCATATCCCCCGAGAACCACGATTTAACATCAACTCAAACCCCAGCTGTAGTTGACGCTACAAGCCCACAAAAGACAACTTCAGCAGCCAGTTCTAGACTCCAAGGCTCTTTCCTAAAAATGAGATTTAATAAATCCTGGAGAGTTCCTCCCCAGATGCAAATCTTGATCCACCGGATCATGGGGGAGCTGGGATGCAAGCCACAAGGAGAGGCTGTGAGAAGCCAGCTTGGACTCCAGCCCAGCCAAGAGCTGGGGGCTCTGAAGAATGTCCCCTCTCCTGTCACCCAAAGCATGTCCCTCATTACCTGGGCCACGAGGCGCTGGTTTTCATTGAGCCAGGTCTCTCTCATTGCAGCCTTCCGGTCAAAGCGCCGGGCCAGTTGCTCTAGCTTCTCCTGCCGAATGAGCTCATTTCTCAGGGCCAGCTCCCGCTGATACTCAGCTTCCTCCAGGCTTTCCCAGGCCTGCACAAAGGGTGGAATGAGAATTCTTGGGGTATAGGAGAAATGCCTCAGTTTGGGGGCTCCACCTCTTTCACCCAACACTGAGTGATTTCTGGAATCGAGGTACAACCTGATGCTCTTGGGTGACGTGGTAACAGCTTAAAGATCACTAAAAGCCTTTTGGCTTTCATGTCTGGACCCATGAAAGATTCAGAGGGCACTGCTCATGAGTCTCACTTCCCTCTTCCCCTAAACCTTCCTCAGACTCTTGGCCCAAAATAATGTTTTTCACTTCTCTGAATGCTAAGTTCTTTTTTTTTTTTTTTTTTTTTTTTGAGACAGAGTCTCGCTCTGATGCCCAGGCTGGAGTGCAGTGGCACAGTCTCGGCTCTTCACAAGCTCTGCCTCCCGGGTTCACAACTTTCTCCTGCCTCAGCCTCCTAAGTAGCTGGGACTACAGGTGCCCACCACCACGCCTGCCTAATTTTTTTGTATTTTTAGTAGAGACAGGGTTTCACCATGTTAGCCAGGATGGTCTCGAGCTCCTGACCTCGTGATCCGCCTGCTTCGGCTTCCAAAAGTTCTGGGATTACAGGCTTAAGCCACCGCACCCGGCTATGCTCAGTAAGTTCTTATTGACTAATGGTTACCTCCGTTCAATATGAACTGCCAGGTGGTGGTAAGCCTCCAAGCCTCTGAAATGTCATAGGCATTTTCCTTTGGTTATAAGTAGTTAATATTCCATCTTCAAAGACAAACTCAAGGTTCTTGAGTTTGTTCTATCAAGGATAGGCTGTAAAACTGACTCCAAAAAAAATGGACTAGGAGGCTGGGTATGGCGGCTCACATGTGTAATCTCAGCACTTTGGGAGGCCAAGATGGGAGGACTGTTTGAGCTCAGTTCAAAACCAGCCTAGGCAACATCACCAGACTCTGTCTCTATAAAAAGTACAAAATTTAGCCAGGTGTGGTGGTGCACGCCTGTAGTCCCACCTACTGAGGCTGAGGTGGGAGCTTCACTTGAGCCCGGGAGGGTGAGGCTGCAGTGAGCTGCGATTGTGCCACTGCACTGCCACCTGGGTGGAAGAGTGAGACCCTGTCTCCAAAAAAAGAGGACTCAGGGACTCAGGGCATCTGAACAGGGGGATTAAAGGAGGGTGGGGGAGTAGAGTCTGACCCCTCAGAACCAGGTTCAGATAACTCCCCCAAATATTCAACATGTGGATTAATAACACCAAAGAAAGTGGCTTGGTTTAATGTGGTCCAACGACTATTCACTGTGTCCTTATCAGGAATTCAATCAATCCACCATCAATGCATAATGGAAAATGCTGTGGTACCCTGTTGATGTCAGACACGAGTTTCCCGTCGTGGGGTATGTACACTTTCTGATTGTTGGCTCTCATCCGGGACTGGATGGTAAAAAGTAGAACTTCCAGATTCCCCTTCTCTTGAAACCTGTCAAGAAAACAGAGATAGGAAGACTGGTATCTCATATCTCATGGCCAAATTTTTTTTTTGCTGAAGTCAATACGGAACTGTGGCATCTTGAAACTTAGATAGCAAAGCATATTTCCCTTTTAAGGGAAAACTAAAGAGAATCTATAGGTTTTTAAACACAGAAAAACTAAAGAGAATCTATAGGTCTGCTTACCTGTTAAAACATCTATCCTTCTCACCAACTAAGATCTAATAGGGGTTTGGGTCTTTACAATATAAACCAAAGAAAACACAATGGCCACCATAGTATTTATCATTTGCTTCTACATGGGAAGCTGAGGTATTCTGGTAATTCCTGTAAATATCAAGTTTTACTGATCAATAAAAAAAAAAAAAGAAAAAAGAAAAACCCCTTCTCTGTTCTGCAAGTGATGAGGGCTTCTTATTAGCTCTCTGGTCAATTTCTTATTGAGTGAGTCAATAAAACCCCAGGAGCAGCATTTTCCATGGAAGAGCATACTACAATGAAAACAGCTTTCACCCAGGTCCTAATGAGCCAGATCTCCTGGCAAGTCCTACAGGCCAGATGCTTCCCAGAAGGCAGGAAAGGCTGGGCTCTGAGAGGATTGTAGGTGTAGGAGACAAGAATTGGCAGCAGGATTGCTGTCTAGCATGTGGGGTACAGGCTGCAGGTATCAGGTACGTCCACATTTCTGCATGTACCCAAGTGTCCCCCCCATTTCTGCATCTTTGACCTGGCAGTCAAGGATCAGCTATATGCAGTGTCCCCACCCTGAGCCCAGTCTAATGGATCTCAGTGCTCACAGGCACTTAAGAGAACTGTGGCCATGAAGCACTGTCTACACAGCCAAGAGATAACACCCCTGTGTGCAGTGACTGGTAGACTCATAGGGGATGCTAACTGTATTGGATTTAGGGCTTCAGAAATGGGTTGGTGTCAGACCAGAAACCAGATACTTGTTAATAGTATATCCTAGAGTCAGCATTTCACCTTTCCCCATTTCAGAGTCATGAATGGAGAGTGGGGGGGTGGGGGGTGGGGGGAATAGCAGAGCAGAAGGTACCACCAGTGAGCTAGAAGCCTCTTTCAGATGAGCTGGACAAGCTAATGGCAGATAAGCCGGAACGCCCTGTGTGTATGTGTGCATGTTTGTGTGTGTGTACATGTGCACATGCGTGGTTGTATATATGTATGTGCGTTTGCACATATGGTTGTGTGTGCATATGTACATGCATGGGTGCATAGTTGTGTGTGCACGCACAAATGCATGTAGAGTTATGTGTATGTGTATGAGTGCACGGTTGTGTGTGTATGGTTGTGTGTGCATGCATGTTCATGGGTGCACAGTTGTGTGTATGGATGGTTGTGTGTATGCAGGTATGCATGTGTGTGTATGGTTGTTTGCATGCACCTGTGTGTAAGCATATGCACACAGGCTCTGCACGCACTAGGGTAGGGCAGAGGTCCTGAGAAGCAGGCTAAGTGCTCTGTTGCTGAGCAGTGACAGATGGGAGAGGAAAAGAAGGATGAACTTGATGATTCATAAGACCCTGTGCAGAGAGCTCAGGGGCTGAGAGCACAGAGGTCATCTCATCAGAAAACGAGCCCACAGCTCAGTGGCAGACCAGTGAGGAGCTTTTCAGCCTGGATTATTCAAAGAGACTCAGAAGCCTATGATTTCCTTCCTGCTCCTCCTCAGGGATCTGGGAGGAACCACTGTCTTTGGTCGTGAGTCGAGGTTTCTCATCAATGCTGGTTTCCTCTAAGCTGGTGGCTTGGGAGGAGAGTGGTGAAGAGGGGCACGAGGCAGGTGACACATGTGCAGCTCTCTAATCTTGAGCGTGTGCCTCGTAGATGCACTTCATAAGGCCCAGAACCTGGCTCTACTTTTTGGTGGTCAGTTTCCCAGCCACTGAGGACCACCCTCCCGTGTTCCAAGGCCCTTACTTGGGTGGCTTCTCCACAGTGCGGTAGGTGCTGAAGGCCTGCAGCTGCTGCTGGACGCCCGTCAGTGAGTTGGCAAACTTGCGGCTGTTCAGAACAGTGATGGTCTGCTCGATCCAGGTGAGCAGGTCCGAGGCTAGCCCGCTGTACTTTTCAATCATCTTCTCAGTCTCAATGGCATGGTCAATAACCTAAGGAATCACCTTCTTACTTATTCTCATCAGAAGGGCAAAGCCACCATTGAGGATACCAATGAGGACCACAATCAAGGTGCCCTGAAATGGGGCTCCCACCTCCTAAGCCCCGGAGTGCTCTAGGCTGGGTTTGTTCCCTGAGCCCAAGACTGTTGGTAGGGCTGCAGGAGTGGACGGGAAGTGGGTGAAGCCCTCGTCTTGCCAATCGGCAGTGAGCTGGCCTGTTAGGGATTGGGAGCAGCTCAATTGCTAGAGAAGATTGCTAGAGAAGATTGGTAAGCTTGCTGTGCCAGGATGCCAGCCACTTAGGGGCCAGGGTTTTGTTCATTTTTAAATGTTCATGAGGAGTCAAGGGCTGCCAGCCATTGTCTTTACTAAACACGAGGCACAGAGATGAATGAGAAATGGTACCTATCCTTCAGGAGCTAAGAATCTATCTAGCAGAGGAAAGGAATCTAGCATGAGGGTCTCTACCGATGGGTGAGTTTCTGGTATACTGTGGGTGCCTAAGAGGTCGGCAATCACAATAAACAAACCACATAAAAGCCTGGAGGGTTCCTGTGGGGATGTTCATGAGACATGCGTCTTAGGTGGACCAGGTGGATGCCAGGCACAGAGCAGCCGCCTGTGGTATCTTTCAGGACAGACCATCAACCTGCTTTGGAATTCAGCTCAGGAGCCACCAATGCTGCCAAGGGCAGCTTTAGAGGAAGTTAGGGGGTAGGGGAGCTGCACTCTTCACCCTTTCTTAGATTGGAAAGGGGGCCGCTCTGTCTGGATCTGGCAAACAGGGGAAGGGTGACACTTTGGTTCCAAAACAGCTTGTACCTTGCCGACACGCTTGCCCTCCACTGCCAGCACCTTCATCTTGGAGAAGTAGTGGTAAAATGCCACCACATAGGTGATGATGGATTTCTCATCAGGGTTTTCCGTAAAGACATCTGTTGGGGAAAAGGGTGTACTCTCAGGACCAAACTGGAAGCCAGGAAAGTCAGGCTCAGAGGATTTATCCCCCATTCCTCCAGCATGAAGTTCAGCTACAGGCATAAAGTGACAACCAACAGAGCAAGAATGGAAGACTGTGATGAAATCCATTTTAGAACCACAAATTACAAAAGAAGAAAAGAAGAAAGATCCAAAGTCCATCTCCAAACAGACCAGGCAGGCATGGGAACCAGCATGGAGCAGAGAAGCAGGCCCAGAGCAGAGCCTGGCCCGGCCACTGCCCCTCACTGTGCCCACAGCTTGCCCAGCACCTGGGCTGGCCTACAGAAGTCCTGCAGCTGAGCTCCTCTAGCACAGCGAGTGCATCCCTCATTGCTGCAGCAAAGGCTGGCAGGGGTGGGTGTGGCTCACCTTCGGGGTCGAGGAGCGGGATGATGCCCAGCTGGCGCTCAGCCACATCAAATGCGTGCTCCAGGTTGTGCCGGGCATTGGAGTCCTTCAGCTTATCAAAGTCGATCAGGTCGGGCCTGGGGACAAAGCTGGACTGTGAAAAGGGAGTGGCCACAGCATCCCCACCAGCAGGGCAGCCCTAGTATGAAGCAGACACTGTGCAGAGGCAGGCGGTTTGTCGGACAAGAGGAGTGAAAGGAGGAGACGGGAGCAGAGGAGAGGGGGCAAGTGTGAGCCTCGGCACATGAGGGAAGTGGGTGGCAGACATGCTGGGATTTAAGGAAAGTGGGGGTGCTATGGGGTGCTGAAGGGGAGAGGAGAAGGAACAGCGGAGGTCACATTTCTGTGACTCCATGTTAAATGCAATGTGTCCAAATATTCCCAGGGAGTCTGTCTCAGTCAGTCCCCTTGGCTGTCCCTTCCCTCTTACCGATGCTTGTGTATCAGGGCATTAAAGGCCAAGCCATCCTTCCAGCTGGAGGTAAAGTTGGTGACATTGACATGAGGGTAGCTGCATCCAAGAGAAACAGTAAGAGCTAAGAATTAGATTTTCTGTAGTCCCAAACAAGTGTACAAACTGAGGGCCAATATACCAGGAAAGAAATGGAACTGTCCTTTCTTGAGCCAGGTCACCAAGAGGGGGCAGCAGCTAAGCCACACACAGAGGCTCCCCCATCAGATGTGAACACCACACAGACCCCCCAGTCTGCCTGCAGGTAACTTTGGAAAAGAATCCTGTATTCCAGGCCTCAAAGAATCAGGTCAGGACAGACTTTGCATCAATTACAGGCAGGCAGCTGTAGTTCTGGGTGATGCTGTCTAGTGTCCCTCTGGGGATGGCAGTGCTTGTGGGGAGCAAGGGGCTGGTGGGGGACGTGCTGACAGCTGGTTCCCAGGGCATACCCTGCCGTCTTCATCTGACACCACAACAGCAACGCATCCTTGGCTGAGCGTGTTTCACGACCTTCATGACTTGGGACAACGATATCCTGAATCTGAGGGTAGGAGAACAAGAGAGATTTGACGAGAATTCGCATCTGGATCTGTGCCTTCCTGCTGTCCCTGGGAGGCTCCCTCCCTTGTCCCTCTGCTGTAGCTGCCAGCCCCGCAGCAACACCACACCCTGAGGCCCTGGGCCCCAGCAGCCTGTTTCCCTGCCTCAGTCAGCCAAAATGGCACAGGGACAAGACAGCTGTAATTGGATAACTCTAATAGAATTTGGAGAATCAGTGATGAGATGCCCCGATTCCTCCTCTGGACGTGCAATGCCCCTTGAGGCTGTGGAACAACATGAATGCTGGTGAGTACTGTACTTTCATTAGCAGCTCCTCTTGCCTTTCCATTCTCCCCAACTCTGCTGCTATTGTTGTTCAATTTTACACATCCATGGAGAGTGAGATCGGACATCCAGGACCACTTGGTTGAGGTCTTTAGTCCGTGAGTTGTATGCTGTCTTCTTTCTCCTGCCCTCACCTCCTCGGGCAAGGTTCTTTCTGTCCCCCTGTTTTCCTCCCCTTCCCCTTTCTAAATTTCCTTACAAATTATCTGGACTTTGAATTTCAGGGTGAGAAGAGAAAAGTTTCTAACTGGAAAATATACACACGGATCCTCTATACAATTTTTGCAATTTCTGAATCTAATTATTTCAAAAACCAAGAAGTTACATATGTAGGGGGAGGAGGCTAAAAAGCTAATCTTCCAGCCAGATATCAACCCAGCTACCAATTAACTTCTATCTTCTCCCCGAAAAGACTATACTACTGAGTGAGCAGCTCCCCCTGAGCTTCAATGATTTGGGGTGATACAAGCACTATCCCACATGGAAGATTTACAGACTCCCAGAATGTGCACTAACACCCCCACTCTGTTCACCATTTTAGAAGATTCCCAGGCCCTGTGCAGCCTTGAGGGCTCCCTTGACTTCCTCTGCCCCCCAGGAACCTACCTGGAAGCGGAGGATGATGGTCCAGATGAGGCCCAGGACCAGGCGGTGGTTGCCGTCTACAACGTCGTGGGAGCCCATGTTCTCCAGGTGCACACGCTGCTCCTTGAGGAACTGGAGAGCCTTGTCCACGTTCTCCAGGCAGTGGATGCGCATCTTCCCCTTGGTGGGCTTTGGCTGGGGGACAGCAGTGGCCCCCGTGGGCATGGAGGAACTGCAGTCATCCCAGAGGCCGCAGCCTAGACCAGCTCTTGTCATAAGCACCCACCCTCCACTCTCTTGGCCAAACTCCAAGTCCTATGGTCATTCATTGACACTATTCAGTGCTTTCCTTTCAGCAAAGCTCAGAGATTCCCTCCAACAAGCACCCAGAGATTGGCAACCAGGCTGCATCAGTGCCCTTCCAGGGCTGAACAAAGCCCTCTGAGTGGGCGAAAAATGGCATTTGCATAAGATAACATAACATTTGGTTAACTGATCACTTACTATGTGCCAGGCACAGTTCTAAGAACTGTTTACTGCCAGTCAGTGTTAAGAGTGACTTTTAGCTTGGTGATTGATAATGGGTTCATCCCTGCCAATCAACCTTCTCCTCTCCCCTGATGATAACTGCCTCATCTGATGGGTTCCCCATGGTAACTGTCTCTAGTGGAATTTCAATGCAGGGTGAGAGACAGAACTTCAGCATGGAGTTGAAAAGGCAACATTTCATTCAAGCCTTTTCATTCAGACTCTGAGGATCTCAGAATAACTTCATCAGGTACAGGTATCATTGTCCTCATTTTACACATGGGGGAAATGGAGGAAAAGAGGGTCCTGCCTGATAGGCCCAAGGACACAAAGCTTACTCTGTGCTGAGCAAAACATAAACCTTCATCTACTTCTCCTTTGGGGTTAACAGTATTGCTGGCGGGTTACAACTGAGACAGCCTCTAATAAATTTCCACTTGCAAGGGTGATAAAACACACAGCAAAATGGCTTCCACACTTTCCTCTTGGTTCCAAGAGAGACACATCTTAGCCCAATGGGGAGACTGAGGGCCAGGCCATCACAGGCCAGCAACAGATGCCCAGAGCCCAGTGTGAAAGTCAGGAGCTCTGCATGGCTTCTGGGAGAAGCATGAAGGGGTGGGAGTGGTCAGAGGAGGCAAGAAGTTCTGGGGAGAATTCAGAGAACCCAGTCAGCCACGTGGATGCTTCCCATTCTAAGTATTAGAGCCTCCCAAAGGAGCAGAGAGAAAACTGGGAAGGCCATGAGAACTTGAGATGCCCTCAAACCATGGCTTTGCTGAAGAGGGGCCAATGGCAGCAGCCCCAGGGCCCATGGAAGGGACTTTACCAGCATCTCTCCAGAGAGCACCTCCAGCAGCTTGATGAGCATGCGCCCATCCCGCAGGTCCTTGTAGAGATCGGTGATGCGGCAGGACACTCGAGCCAGGTGCGAGTTCACCCATTTCGTGAAGGTCTTTTTCTGAACAACTTCCCGCTCATCTAGGTGGAGAGAAGAACCTTGGTGAGGCGCCTGAGGTTGGCAGGGTCCATGTGACATGGGGCCAAGGGGTTTTACCTTAAGCCCAGGGTACCCCCATGCTTGCCAGAGGAGGTCGATGTATTCATTCCACTCCCTTCCTGGGAGCATTTGCCACCAAGATGTAGCAATACCAGTCCACATGCCACCAGAACAGAGGCAATAAGGAGATCACTCCCACTGCCATTATATTCTATGAACAGTATCAGGACACTCCTAATTCAGCATCTGTTTCCCTGTATCAGTCAGATTACTCTGTACTGTTGTGCCATTGAATTCAGATTTCAATGCCAGGATTACCCATCCACCCATCAAACATTCCCTCTGCCTAGAACGCTCTGAGCCCCTCCATTCCACCCCACCTCCTTCACTTAACACTAATTCATCCTTTAAGAGCCAGTGTAAATGGCACTTGGGTTGGGTCTCCCCTCCTGTCCCCTGCTCCCTGCATTTACATTTCCTCCTCTCTCCTGGATGCTCCCTGAGCCCAGGGAAATCTGTCTTGGTCACCTGTCTGTCTCCAGTGTCTGGAACCTGGCACACCATCAGTACCCCATAGCTGTATTGTGGCGGTCTGTACAAACATGGATTCTGTTCCTATTATGTGGCAGCCCTGTGCTAGGCCTGAGGACACATAGAGGTAAAACAAATTTCCTGCCCTCAAGGAGTTCCTGGTAGGGGGAGGAAAATGATGAGCAAGGGAACAGGATATGTAGAATGTGTGATTCATGTGGGGGTAAGGATAGCGAAGGTTTGGGCTGAGGGCTGTCTGTGGCATTATGCTGTCTTTCTCACCCCTGGGAAGGTGACATGACATCCCCACCCTAAATCAGCATCAGCCCAAGCCAAGCCCCTGGCCCATGCTGTACCAGATCAGGAGGGGTACTTCTTAATGCCTCTGTACAAATAATGCTGGTGGTCTGTCCAAGGTAGGCATGAGCATTACCTGGGGAAGCTCGGACAAGATGCTGGAGAGAGGACAGAAGACTGGGATGGCACAAAATAAAGGGAAAAGAATAGGGGAGGAGAGAGGGAGAAAAAAAAGGAAAGTAGCAGAAAAGAAGAAAAACAAGTAAGATAGAATTGAAGGTGAGAAGAGAGGAGGGAGCCCTCTCTGGATTTATGAACAGTTTGGTGGCAATTGGCTTCTGGGCACTTAGGTTTGAAGATTCAGGGCAGGAGGTGACTTGGCAGTGAGGCTGGGCCTGGAGGTTGTGGAGGATCCCTGGGGAGGGTACATGGCTGGGTGGGGGAGATCACAGCCAGGACACACCTGGAGTGGCCTAGCCAGGAGCAGTGTCCGCGCGGTAGACGCAGGCTGTGTGCTCGACTGAGCCTCAACCGTGAAAGGGCTGGCTTTTTAAATTATTAAATATCTGATTCAACAATAACAAAAAGAGGAGCTCAGCCAGTTCTGCCTCAAGGGTAGAATCCTGGCAGTTCCTGAGGCTTGCTGCATCAGATGTCTTCCTGTTTCATGGCTATTTTGGTATTAGGAACTCAGACCCTTGATTCTTCTGTGTACTCATAGAGCAAATGTTTACCATACAACCGTCAGGAGCCAGGCCCTGGGTGGCAGTGGGGAACTCAAGGACAAGACTGACGGTCCCTATCCTTGAGGCAGACAGACTCTATTATAAATATGACGAGGGCTTGAGTCATACATGAAGAATTCTACAGCAGCCATCTAAATAAGACTTCCAAGAAGAGGAAAAGTACTACTAGTGACTGTGTGAATCCTAAATACATGTAGAATTTAAACGGCACTCATTTATTCTGGGCCTCTGTGCAAAGTTTCAGCGAGAAAACTCCCCTTACCCTTTTGTCAGCAGCAAATTAAACCACTTTCCTGATTTTAAATGCTGCTTCAGCAAAATGTAACTAAACGGGGTTTGATGCCATACTGGACGGAAAGCAATGACATTTATTCTGGGGCATTTTTAGATTCAACAGAGCCAGCCACAGTCCCACAGTTCTTTCCCTAGAAACCAGATCTATTCTTTTTTTTTTGAGACAGAGTCTCGCTCTGTCACTCAGGCTGGAGTGCTGTGGCCGGATCTCAGCTCACTGCAAGCTCCGCCTCCCGGGTTCACGCCATTCTCCTGCCTCAGCCTCCCGGGTAGCTGGGACTACAGGCGCCGCCACCTCGCCCGGCTAGTTTTTTGTATTTTTTAGTAGAGACGGGGTTTCATCGTGTTAGCCAGGATGGTCTCGATCTCCCGACCTTGTGATCCGCCCATCTCGGCCTCCCAAAGTGCTGGGACTACAGGCTTGAGCCACCGCGCCCGGCCCAGATCTATTCTTTAAGTAGCTAGCCCTTCAGGTCAGGTGCGGAGCCTCTGACTAAGGGGGGTGAAAATTTTAGCCCCTTTAGAGGTAGGTGTCCCCCAAAGTGAAAGTATTTCTTCCTCCTTTTCCTGTCGTTAAGAATGCAAACAATTCAGTACATGGGTGCTGAGACCTATTTATCTGTGCTTGGCAAAGGGTAAGGGAGTGCTTCTAGCTGGGAACATGGATTAATTCTAGGCCACTGGGCTGGTGCATTTATTGGTGCAGAAGTATCAGAAAGCACCCTTGGATCTCCCCAGTTTTCACCACATGAATGATGCCTCCTGGACCCTCAAACATGGGAGCCACAGGTTTTGAGCACAGGCAGGTGGCCTCCTAGCTGCTGTTTATTTGAAGGCTGGAGCAAAATCACCCAGAATCCCCAGAGCCCCAAAACGCTTTGCAATGTTGAGACACGGAAATATTTCGAGAGGCTAATGATGATCGGAAGGGTAGAAAAGGCCCCTGGGTGGGAGGCATTTCCATGAGCTGGCTGGCTCCAGCCACCTGGTACTGGCGTGCTCAGCACATTCACTCCCGCACAGCCCAGACGCTCATCCCATGCCTTCCAAGTGCAGGAGAGGCAGGTGGCCTGGAGCCAGCTAGGCTGGGAACCCCGGTAGTGTGGACAGGAAGAGAGGTGGCTGTGCACTGGGCCTGCTGTCCCCAGGGGACCCAGACCATCCTATTGGGACCCACCATGGGAAGGAGGCCTCAGCACAGCCCTGCCAGGAGCCAGGCCTTATTTCCAGAGCCCTACCCTGCCAGTGCAGGAAAGGGGGTGAGTCCACCAGCGTGGACTGGTTCACAGCCTCTGCTGCCATCAAACCTGGCATCTCATTCCTTTCTGTTCCTCTTTTCTTTTCTTTTCGACGGAGTCTCGCTCTGTTGCCAGGTTGGAGTGCAGCAGCGCTATCTCGGCTCACTGCAACCTCCGCCTTCTGGGTTCAAGTGATTCTCTTACCTCAGCCTCCTGAGTAGCTGGAACTATACGCATGCACCACCACGCCTGGCTATTTTTTGTATTTTTCACCATGTTGGCCAGGATGGTCTTGATCTCTTGACCTAGTGATCCTCCTGTCTCGGCCTCTCAAAGCGCTGGGATTACAGGCGTGAGCCACTGTGCACAGCCCTCTCTGTTCCTCTTTCTTTCCCTTTCCTTCCCAGGCTGTGGCCATCCTCATTCCCTGCTATGTGTTAGGCCTTTGCCTAGAAAACTAATCTTCCTCCCTGATCAGCTCTGACCCAGAATTATTATTGTCTGAGTATGGGGACTGGGTGACCTAAAACTCTTCAAAGGTTTAGTTTGAGGTCAAATACACCCATGACACTAAAACCCTCAAATATATTTATCCAGTAATAAGTGAGTTCGTACATGGAACGGGCTGGCACAGAGAAAGCTTGCCGTCATGTGAACTTTCATTGTTATCATCACTACTACTGCTGCTATTACTAGTGGGCCCTGTCCTAGGTGCTGCAGGGGCATTGGGCAGCTCACTCTCCCCAAGGCCTTAAGATACAGTTGAGGAAACAATACTCAAACCCACCAATTAACTTCTGCAAGCACATAAGAAATAAGTGGCAGTTCACTTTAATAACACAAAAGCCATCACAGGGTAATGCTGAATTCCATATCAGATACATGACACATATGGTCAATGCTCGAGGGTTCTCAGAAGAAAGAAGTCATTTCCGATTGGAGTGGTCGAGGGGGGACGTGGTAAAGAAAGCCACTTTGGATTGTCAGAAGGGGAGGGGAGCCAGGGAGACAGAAGGAGTCCAAGCAGACAGGTATAAAAAGCCAAAGCTAGGCCGGGCGCGGTGGCTCATGCTTATAATCCCAGCATTTTGGGAGACTGAGGCAGGTGGATCACCTCAGGTCAGGAGTTTGAGACCAGCCTGGCCATCATGATGAAACCTCATCTCTACTAAAAATACAAAAAATTAGCCAGGTGTGGTGGCAAGCACCTGTAATCTCAGCTACTCAGGAGGCTGAGGCAGGAGAATCGTTTGATTCAGCCTCCAAGATCCTGCCATTGCACTCCAGCCTGGGCAAAAAGAGTGAAACGTCGTCTCAAAAAAAAAAAAAAAAAAAAAAAAAATGGCCAAAGCTTATTCAGGGGCTAGGGCTAGGGAATAGCTACAGGTTAGAGAAAAGCAGGGTTTTGGTTTATTTATTTATTTATTTTGAGACGGAGTCTCGCTCTGTCGCCCAGGCTGGAGTACAGTGGTGCGATCTCGGCTCACTGCAACCTCTGCCTCCTGGGTTCAAGTGATTCTCTTGCCTCAGCCTCCCAAATAGCTGGGACTACAGGCTTGCACCACCACACCTGGCTAATTTTTTATATTTTTAGTGGAGATGGGGTTTCACCATATTGGCCAGGCTGGTCTCAAACTCCTGACCTTGTGATCTGCTCACTTCAGCCTCCCAAAGTGCTGGGATTATAGGGGAAAGCAGGTTTTAAACAGGATGCGGAAAGCTTTAAACGAGAGGCTAAGAAGTTTAGATTTAATCCTAGAGGCTGGCCAGGCACAGTGGCTCACGCCTGTAATCCCAACACTTTGGGAGGCCGAGGCGGGTGGATCACGAGGTCAGGAGATCGAGACCATCCTGGCTAACATGGTGAAACCCCGTCTCTACTAAAATTACAAAAAATTAGCTGGGCGTGGTGGCCGGCGCCTGTAGTCCCAGCTACTCAGGAGACTGAGGCAGGAGAATAGCATGAACCCAGGAAACGGAGCTTGCAGTGAGCCGAGATCACGCCACTGCACTCCAGCCTGGGTGACAGAGCAAGACTCCGCCTCAAAAAAAAAAAAAAAAAAGTGATCCTAGAGGCAAAGGAGGCACTGAAGGTGTAGCAGGGTCATTTCCTGAAATCCGAATTTGTAAGGGCCACAATGTTAATAAAGATACAAAATGTTTCAGATTATATCTCAAAGGAAATATGCAAAATCCATACAAAGAAAACCTTAAAAGGCTCCTGAGGCATGCACAAGAAAATCTGGACAAACGGAAATGCACGCTGAGGTCTTGAATAAAAAACTCAACATCATCAAGATATCAATTTACCTTAAATTAATATATATTTAATAGTGTTTTAAATATATTTAAATGATACAATTTGAATTTGTGGGATAAAAAGACAAATGATTAAAAACTTCACTGAAAAACATGCAACCAAAAATAGGAATATTCCAAAAAATAAGAGTACTAAAGGGCTACCAACCTTTCCAGATGTTTTGTCTATCAAAGAATAGTGTAAACTTACAGTAAAACTGTGTTGTACTAGCATATGAAAAGATGGATATATCAATGGGACAGAAATAGTCCCAGTACATACTGGCATTTAATGGCTGATAGAGGTGGCATTTCTAATAGGAAGGGGAAAGATGAAGTACTCAATAACAGTATTGGCAAAACTGGATGGACAGGCAGGAAAAGTTAGTTACATTCATACCTCATACTCCGGGATAATTTTCATGTGGGTCAAAAATTGAAATGTAAAACACAAAACTATAAAAATACCAAAATAAGGCTAGGCATGATGGCTCATGCCTGTAATTCCAGCACTTTCAGGAGGCTAAAGCAGGTGGATCACTTTGGGTCAGGAGTTTGAGACCAGCCTGGCCAATATGACGTATCCCCGTCTCTACTAAAAATACAAAAATTAGCCAGGCATGGCGGCGCGCGCCTGTAATCCCAGCTACTCAAGAGACTGAGGCATGAGAATTACTGGAACTCAGGAGCTGAAGATTGCAGTGAGCCGAGATTCTGCCATTGTGCTCCAGTCTGGGTGATAGAATGAGACCCTGTCTCAAAACAACAATAACAACAACAAGAAAAGATCAATCATGGTAAATGCTTTCTACAATGTTAGTGTAGGGAAGGGCTTTCAAAATATGACACAAAATCCAAAAGCCATAAAATAAAAATTTGAAAGTTCAATTACATTAAAATAATGTTTGTGTTGGACCAGGCATTGTGGCTCACACCTATAATCCCAGAGCTTTGAGAGGTCAAGGTAGGAGGATCACTTGAGGCCAGGAGTTTGAGAGCAGCCTGGGCAATATAACAAGATTGCATCTCTACAAAAAAATAAAAAAATTAGAGGGGTGTGGTGGCATGCACCTGCAATCCTAGCTATTCAGGAGGCTGAGGCAGGAGGATCACTTGAGCTCAGTTTGAGGCTGTTGTAAGCTATGATCATGCCACTGCACTCCAGTCTGGGTGAAAGATTGAGACTCACCTCAAAAAAAAAAGTTTGTAATGGATAAAACACCATAAGCAAAGTCAAACAAATGAGGAAAAAAATTTCTAAAGGGCTAATGTACTTAATATACAAAAGGGCTAATGTACTTAATATACAAAAAGCACCCACATATTAACAAGGAAAAAGACCAATAATGTGAACAAAGAGTTAACAGAAAAAATTATAAGCATCTCTTAAATGTATTAAAAAAATGTATAAAAAAATATACAAGTCACTCATAATAGAGGTCCAAATTAAAAGCCCACGTGCATGCACACACACATGCAAATACACAATCTAATAATGGTCCTTAATTTGTTTGAACAAACTGATCACAAAGACATTTTTCAGACAACTTGGAAAATCTGAATATCAAGTATGTATCAGGTTATATTTTTAGGGAATTATTGTTAATTTTATTAGGTGTAATAATGATATCATGGTTAGGTGGAAAATGTTCATGTTTTTCAGAGATACACACTAGAGTAATTAGGGGGAGAATATCATGATGATCTTTAATTTACTTTAACAATGCTTCAACCCCCCAAATAAATCAGCAAATATAACAAAATATCAACAATTGTTAAATTTAGGTGATAATGTAATGATCCTATTATATTTTTGTCTCTACTTTTTTATCAGTTTGTAATTTTGCATAATAAAGGCCAAGAAGTAAAATGAAAGTACACGAACACACTATGTTTCACCTATCAGCTGGGCAAAGATCAAGAAGTCTGATAAAATACTTGTGTTGGCAAGGATGTGGTGAAAAAACATTCATGTGTTGCTGAAGAGGGTATAATTGGCTCAACCTCTATGAAAGGCAATTTGGCAAGACCCCTCAGAATTACAAATGTACATGCTTTTGGACCCAGTAATTCCACTTCTAGGAATTTCTCCTACAGATCTATTCATACAATGGTTAAAAAAAAAAAATCTACATAGAAGTTGAAAATTCATTGCATTTTTAAATTTTAAAATCTTTTGATAAATTTTTTTAATTAAAAAAATAAGCCAGGCGTAGTGGCTCACGCTTGTAATCCCAGCACTTTGGAAGGCCGAGGTGGGCAGATCACGAAATCAGGAGTTTCAGACCAGCCTAACCAACACGGTGAAACTCCCTCTACTAAAAATACAAAAATTAGCTAGGTGTGGTGGCACGTGCCTGTAATCCCAGCTACTCAGGAGGCTGAGGCAGGAAAATCACTTGAACCTGTGAGGCGGAGGTTGCGGTGAGCCGAGATCGTGCCACTGCACTCCAGCTTGGGCGACAGAGTGAGACTCTGTCTCAAAAAAATGTGGAGGCTGCTTATATACTAATATAAAACAATCATCAAGATACATTGGGTGAGAAACATAGAACAGTATACAGTAAAAAACAAAACAAAACAAAACTACAGCTGGGGAAAAACAATATAGACCATGTGCTTATATATACATAAAATATTCCTGGAAAGATACACCAGAAATGATTAACAGAGTTTGTGGGAGAAGAACTGGATGTCTGGGGGACTGAGATGGGAGTAAAACTTGTCATTTGTCCTTTTATAGCTTTTGGGTTTTACTTACTGGGTGTATATATTACTTCTTCAAAACAGAAATAGGTATATTTTCCTTTTCCTTTTTTTTTCTTTGAGACAAAGTCTCGCTGTGTCACCCAGGCTGGAGTGCAATGGCACCATCTCAGCTCACTGCAACCTCCACCTCCTGGGTTTAAGTGATTCTCCTGTCTCAGCCTCCCGAGTAGCTGGGATTACAGGCGTGTGCCAACATGCCCAGCTAATTTTTGTATTTTTAGTAGAGACAACGTTTAACCGTGTTGGCCAGGCTGGTCTCAAACTCCTGACCTCAGGTGATCTGCCCGCCTTGGCCTCCCAAGGTGCTGGGATTACAGGCGTGAGCCACCGCACCCAGCCTAAAGAAAATACTAACATGTTTTTCTTTTGTTCCTTTTTCCAAGATAGCCTCATTCCTTTTGTGTGCTTTCCTGCCTTAGCGATTTTTCATCAGGCCAAAATCATAAGCATCTTTAACCACCTGAGCCCATAAGAGAAGTGAAAAGCAGAGAGCAAGGCGGTTGGCAGAAGCACTGGCCCCTGGATGCAAGAGCGAAGTGAGGTCTGTAAGGAGCAAGGAACGCTCTGCCTCCCCGACCCCCACACAGCTACTGTCTGAGGTTCTGCCCTCTGAATACTCCCCACGGGGGTTTAAAGCATAAATGTCTCCCCACAGGGTCACGGCTCAGTCTGTTTCTTGTGTTACTCCTTCGCCAGGCTTCCGGTGGGTCCTCCCTCCTCCCTTCTTGGTTAGCAGCACACCAGCCGCCAGCCCCACCCACTCCAGGACCTGCTTCACCCCTGACGTCACGGGCATCTGGGACGTTCACCATCAAAAGTCCCTACTGGGGTTGTTTTAAAAATAGGAGCCGTCCTTAAACCACACGGTAAAGTTGAAGTATCTTATCTTTGGAAGCTTCATCTCCCATTTCTGGGTCCATCTATTTATTGCTTCGGTGGCTTTCTATTACATTCCTTGAGGGTTTTGTGCCTATCCCTCCTTTTTCTGTTAAAAAAAAAATTGCTTTCTTTTTTTTTGAAATGGAGTCTTGCTCTGTCGCACAGGCTGGAGTGCCGTGGCCGGATCTCAGCTCACTGCAAGCTCCGCCTTCCAGGTTTACGCCATTCTCCTGCCTCAGCCTCCCGAGTAGCTGGGACTACAGGCGCCCACCACCTCGCCCTGCTAGTTTTGTGTATTTTTTTTAGTAGAGACAGAGTTTCACCGTGTTAGCCAGGATGGTCTCGATCTCCTGACCTCGTGATCTGCCTGTCTCGGTCTCCCAAAGTGCTGGGATTACAGGCTTGAGCCACCGCGCCCGGCCAAAATTTGCTTTCAAGAATAGAAAATAGCAACCTAAATAATCAAAAACAAGGGATAATTTAATATTTTGGTATATGAATGAGGATACTATTAAGGTTGTTAAAGAAATTTCAATGACAGGAAAGGATATTATAATGTATTTTGGAGGAAAATTAACATTTTCAAACCTATGTTCTAATGCTGGGTAACTTTTTTTCTTTTCTGTGTTTTCTAAAATATTTGCAATGGGCATACATTGCTTTTATAATATGAAACAACAGATGCCATAAAGAAAAATAGGATATAAAGTTCATAAACCCTGAGGACTAATAGATGAAAAGTCAAAAAAGTTTCTATCTCGAGGAAGTCTGCATTTTCAGTCACTCACAGCCTTAAGCTACAGGTAAAACTAGGAGGTCAGAAAGACAGGTAGGAGCAAAGGCACCAAGGGAGGCCCATGGACCATGAGTCTTCTGAAAACAGTCATTTCATGCTGAGCCCTTTGCAGGTCCACAACTTGTGATTTCTCTCCTTCTCATGCCAAGAAGCCAAGAGCTTAGGGAACCAGAGTGAGCCATGCTTTGTTTTGCCGTTGTTGTTTTTGTTTGTTTGTTTGTTTTTTGAGATGGAGTCTCCCTCTGTCACCCAGGCCGGAGTGCAGGGGCGCGATCTTGGTTCACTGCAACCTCCGTCTCCTGGGTTCAAGTGATTCTCCTGCCTCAGCCTCCCCAAGTAGCTGGAACTACAGGTACGCACCACCACACCCAGCTAAATTTTTTTTTTTTTTTTTTTTTTTTTGTATTTTTAGTATAGACCAGGTTTCACCACGTTGGCCAGGCTGTTCTCAAACTCTTGCCCTCAGGTGGTCCACCTGCCTTGGCCTCCCAAAGTGCCTGGATTACAGGCATGAGCCACCGTGCCCGGCCAAGTGAGCCATACTTTAACAGCCATGAACTTGTGGCGAACCTCAATGACACAGATGCCAATCCACAATAAAGCCTAGCATGGGGCAGACTCTCAGGGACACATCATAAATGATGATGACACAAATTCTACTGTTTCTGTTTAACCAGTTTGGAGAGGAATTTTCCTTTCAACCAACTTTCATCACACTGGTTTTGTGAACAGCTGTTTCCCCAACCCTTATGGATTTGCGACATAGCTAGGGGTGATTCTAAGATGGAAGTTTAGGATGCTTACTACATATCTTAAGATGCAAATGCAAGAATAAAGCCCATAAGACTGATTTTAAAGTGGTCAGAAGCTGGGTGCAGTAGTGCACGCCTATAGTCCCAGCTATTTGGGAGGCTGAGCTTGGGGTATAGTAATTCAAAGGGCGACAATATAGCCATTAAAATAATTTGCATGTTTGCTGACATGAAAAGATACTCATAGCATATTGCTACATGAAAGAGGGTCTGAGATTATAATATTATAGATAACAATATATACACAGACCTATACAGTCATACATCTGTAGAAATTAAAATGTCTATATGAGACATTAACAAAATCTCTGCTTTATCTGTTTTTCTCATATTTTCTATATTAAATATATATTATTGTTAATAAAAATGTTAAAAAGATATCAAAGTAAATATCTTCTTGCTTTTTTATTTGTTTATTTATGTTTTTGAGGTAGAGTCTCCCTCTGTCGCTCCGGCTGGAGTGCAGTGGCGCGATCTCAGCTCACTGTAACCTCTGCCTCCTGGGTTCAAGCAAATCTTGTGCCTCAGCCTCCCGAGTAGCTGGGATCACAGGCATGTGCCACCACACCCAGCTAATTTTTTGTATTTTTAGTAGAGAAAGGGTTTCACCATGTTGGCCAGGCTGGTCTGGTGCTCCTGGCCTCCCTGCTGGGCCTCTCAAAATGCTGGGATTACAGGCATGAGCCACTGTGTCCAGCTCCTATTGCATGTTTACATAAAATATGATCTTTATATATTATTGCAAAAGAAAACAAGTTATCGTAGACCAGTTTAAATCAAAAAGTTTTTTTATTTTTGAAGAAGGCTAGTTTTCATCTGGAGTTTGAAGATGATAATGGTTTTAGAATGGCGGGGAAGAAAAAGGAGGTCATATTCAAAGCCCCTTAGGTGGCAACGGGCAAGTGCCTATGTGTGTGTGTGCATGTGTGTACATGTATGCAGGTTTTGGGAGTGGGGGTGAGAAGCAGTGAATTTATCCAGAGCAAGGCAGCTGCAGGACAGTCTAGGGAATGTGAACATTATAGTCCAGGTACATAACAGCCCGGAGGTTCCTAAGTAAAGCAGCACCTCCCGAAAGTGTGCTGGAGGACAAAGACTCTAACTATCCTGTGTAAATGAGACTGGACAGGGGAGAGGCAGGAGGCAGGAGGCTCAAAAGGCTGGTGTTGGAAAGAAAAATGGGAAGGGGCATCTCCGGGTGGGGGGGGGGAGGTGCAAAGGAGCACAAAAGGTAAGAATGAAGAACATTCAATAGGGTCCGAGGGCTGCAGCCCAAGCATCGCTGTGATGACTTTAAAGCCCTGGGATCCTAGTCCTGTCCTGACCACTTCCTGGCATTGCGACCGTCCTCATCTCTAGGGAGATGACAACAGCTATACCCTGCCCACTTCACAGAGTGGGTGAAGGGTCATGGAGATGACCTGAACAAAAGCAGCTAGAACATGAAGCAGCTGCACAAATATCAGGCATGGTTGTCTTGCATGCAGGTGGTGGCTGCAGAGAGAGATTACACTCTCTGAGAACACAGGGCTGCAAACATCAAGACAGTCCAGGACTTGACCTCAGCCTAGGTGATGCCTTTAGTGAACAGAGAGAGTTTCTGGAGAAGCACCAATTGGCTGAAAAGGATCAGTTCCCTTCCCCAAGCCAGGAACCAAAGCTACATGGTTCAGGGTAAAGAGGCACATTGTCAACACCACTCCATAGGTGGCTTCTGCTCAAACTGTCAGAGCTAGAAGGGCGTTGGGCATCATCTAGTTCAAGCCCCTGATGTTACAGGTGAGGATAAAGAGGCCCCGAGGAGCAGAAGAGTGACTTGATCAAGGTCCCCTAACGATAGAGGCAGGAGGACAGAAGAGTGATATTGCCAGGTAGACCATTTTCTCCTCACCTATGGGTAACAAGCTAACTCAAACAGCATCTTCTCTTTACCGGACTTCTGCACAGCCTCCCCACAACCTGTTCTCCCTACAGAGGGTGATCCTTAGTAGTCAGAGCGAGCCCTAAAAATCCAAATCTAACCATGTCATTTTCCTGCTGAAAGTACTTTGATGGGCTGGAAGCAACTCCTACCCTCCACCCTCTACTGAAGACTCAGCTCCTGTCCTGCAGCCCACAGCTAATGCTCCCTCTCTTGGACGCTTCAACCTCGCCACTGTTTTGCAAAGAATTCCCTCCTTAAACTCCACAGTTTTCCTCTGCTTCCTGCCCAGGACCTTGGCAACACTAGTGGCCTATCAGGCCTGTGAGGTGGCCCCTGCCTGCCCTCCTATCAACCCCACCGACCCTGTGCTCTGACTCAAACACGCTTATCCCCTGAACTGAGCTGCAGTTGATGTTACAAACTTTACAGTTCCCAGCAAATCTTCATAGCATTTGCCATAATTTGCAGTGCACATGTGTCTATGCATATAGACACGTGTGGGATTATTTGATCTACCTCTGTCTCACTAGACTGTAAAATGAGACTCTCTGGTTGATCTACTTTCCCGAGTCTGAAGGCCAAAGGGTTTGGAGGTAAAATGCTCGCAGAGACTCAGCTGCTCCTAGCCTCCTTGTCACTCTCTCTCAGTGACATGTTATAAAGGGAAAATGGAAAATTGCTACAGATGCTCTGAAAACAACACCCTTGGCACCTCCTCCTCAGCCAATCAGCATGTGGGGGACACATGGGGCAGGTAGAATGGGTGCTGGCTGCTCCTGAGAGCCATATACACAGTCAAGGCCTGGGGTCAGAGCTTGCCCTTGGGAACAAATCCCACAGAAATGTCCCAAAGATGGAGGAGGCTGTTAACATGGTTCACTCAGACTGCACTGCCCGGGGAGAGAACACAGTCTTATTATTAACCTCAGCGTATTAATATTTGATAAAGCATCTTCACAATGATAGATAGCAGTCACCCATAGAAGGGAAGCAGCCTTGGTTCTGTAAAGAGTTCTGAGAGAGGAAGTATAGCTTTTATCAAGAGTGGTAAGGGGACAATGGAAGGTTTTATGTCCTGGGGAGGGGAAACCTGCCCTGGGCCACACAGTGCAGGTGGCAAGCTAACATCTCTTGCAGGTTTATCTGCACAGGTAACTGGCAGGTTTATCTGCACTGTGTCCTGCGTGGGGGCGGGGGACAATCTCACCATGGCTGACCTCCCAGAGAAAGCTGCGGATCCAATTTTTTCCCTCTGACATTAAAATGGTTGCCGACAATGATAGCTATTTCTGTGGATAGTATATTTTCCCAATATGTAGTCTCTAAATAAAACTCCATTTTATGTTTTGAAATCTGAGAAGAAGAAAACATTACAAACCTCCCACTAATGACACCACCATCTTTGTTGGTTACAGGTACCTGGAGACAGACATGGGGGAACCACGGACAACTGGCGCCTCGCTCTCCAGCAGCTGCACCTGAATCTGTCAACTTAACAGAGAAGCTACTGATACCTATCCAGGGCGGTGAGGCCCTGCTCCCTGAGAAATCACTCGCCCTCTGGACACAAAGCCCTCCTAGGCAACTGGGGCACCTGAGATCAGCATCCTCCTGTACACAAGGGGAAAGGGGTCTGAGAGAGAGGCCAAACATGTCCGGAGGACACTCTCAGGCCCTTTCAGCAGCAGAGTCAGGAAAAGGCCTCTACCACGCTCCCCGGGGAGTTCCTGGCAGCCAAGGAGGGGGGCGGGGAGCAGGAGCATCTGAGGAATGTCTGCAGCCACAGAACCTAACCTCGGGGCCTGCACGCAGTGGGTCCAGAAGACAGTTAAGGTTCAGAGTGGCAGCAACTATGTGCTTCAGAGTGCAGACACACAGGCTGTAGTGCACCTGCTGTCCCACAGCAGTCTCGGAATTGTCCTCAACCAACCTCACCCCTCAACCTCATCTCTCTTCCAGGAAGAAGGCTACAAAGAGACAATGCAGGAAGGAAGGTCATCTCTAGCTTGCCGCATCACTTGGATTTGAATGTAAAGGCAAAACCTGAATGGGCAACACAGATCTCTATACACCTGGTTTTAAAATGAGAGGCCTTGTGTAGTCTATCCTTGGGTGATTGCTCCACGGGCCAAAGAACAGGAAGAAGACTGAGAAAGAACATGAAGGCTGTGTCTCCCACAGGCTCTTTGCAGGAGGCTCTGGACTGCTCCCTGCACTGCAAGATGCCTCTCTGAGCCGAGAAGCTGTAAATCACGCAGCAGGCGGCACACAGGATGCCGGAGGCCAAGCTGTGTGCATGGGTAAGGCAGGGGAGTGGAAGGAGGGAGGGAAGGAAAGAGAGAAAAGGCGAGTGAGGCTCATGCACAGGTCTTCTCTTTTTGGGGCATCTTTCCACGGGGTTCTTCCACTCCCTGCTCTCCCAGCTGGGCCACATCTACCCTGAGGCAGTGTCCTCACTGGAGTCACTGGAGTCTGTACCCAGGTGCCGGGGAGGGGAGGAGTGTGCAGGCAGGCAGATGCCTCCTCTGGGGCGAGGAGAGGGAGACAGAGGGCGGGCATTCTGACTGGTAAGTTCCCTGCAGCCTGCAGTGCTTCATTCTTCATCCAGACAGCCACGAATGCTCATCTGGCAGCTCCCAGTATGAAAAGGGGAAGGAGAAGAAATGGGGCTGTGTGACAATTAGGGGGACTCTAGGAGATGGGGGGAGCCTTTCTATTGAAACATGAAGGCTGGAACCTTTTGGAAGGATAGGAACTTGGGCTTTTCAGTTGCTGCTCTTCCTGTAATCCCTCAAAACAGGTCTAGAAAGTAGGAAGGTGCCTGTGGCAGTCATTGAAAGAGAGAAGCATGGTCTCCAGCCCAGGAAGAAGCCTCAGGGCTATCTGCTACTTAATCTCGTGACAGGCGGCCAGTTTAGAGACTGATGTTAAAAAGCTAAAATCTGCTCAGGGAGCTACAGGGCAAATATTCCTGCTGGGATCCCAGCCCTCCCCTTGGCATTGCCAAGGTCAAATCCACCCCCTTACAGGAGCCTTTTGCAACATTTTCCTACCCATCTTCCTTTTCACTTGAGTTAGGCCGACTCCCAGTTTCATACAGAAAGTCATTCATTGTGGAGAGAGGTCAGGTTTTTATGTACTAGGACAGATTAGCCAGATGGCTTGTTTCTTTAGGTCCAGGATGGAAGACCTGGGAGTGGTATGAAAGGCAGAATAGGGAGTATTTCCTTTGGAGTTGAGAGGAATTTTACTTAAGAGGCAGAAAAGAACACATCCAGTCACCCAAATTCAGGTCTTCCAACCATAGGTCATTAAATGGAGATGGACCTAGAGAAACTGTCTCCTCTGGAAAAGCATTTGACGAGACCATCATCCTTAGGTTTCTTGGGCCTTCCATGTCACCCAGTCAGATGGCAGAGACACAGCCAGGGTCATGGACCGGATAGTCTTATGGAGAGAGAGACCTGCACGGCATGGGGCTTCATCTCATGGGCATCAGGTCTGGGGGAAGGAGAAAGAGCCCAGAGCTCCAAGCACAAACATTAGCCTGATTTCCTTGGTCTCTGGCTTTTTCTTCCAACTCAGACTTCCGAGGCAAAGGAGGGTGAGGGTTAAGAAGGAAGAAACAGGTCCTGGAACAGGCCAAGGTACAACAGGCAAGGAAAAAGACCAAGCTTATGATCTTGAATGTCTGAAGCTGGGAAAAGAGAAAGGACAGAAAACACCTATGGGGAATTTTCTTAGTACTAACATTATCTAACATTCACCTAGCATTTTGTTATTAATAAAAACTTTCATAAACTTTATCTTATTTGCTCTTCACAACAACCTTGAGAAAATACTATCATCCCTATTTTATAAAAATGGAAAAGGAGTCAGTGATCCTCCACTGCGGTGGCACTAAAGGCGGAATCAAGACTTGAATCTGGATCTTGTGACATGTTCCTCCTCACCCCAGGACCTTCCATTTCTGAAGAGGATACCAGGCCAATTTCCCCTACTTTACCACATATCCCTATGAAGCAGGTCACTGCTATCTTCTAAGCAACTCAGGGCTGAATTCCCTCCTTGCCTTAATATTCCTGTAAGTGGGAGAGTGGCTGAGAGCTCCCTAATGTTTCTTTTTTTATTTTTTTTTTGAGACGGAGTCTCACTCTGTCGCCCAGGCTGGAGTGTAGTGGCGCGATCTCCACTCACTGCAAGCTCTGCCTCCCGGGTTCACGCCATTCTCCTGCCTCAGCCTCCCGTGTAGCTGGGACTACAGATGCCCGCCACCACGCCCGGCTAATTTTTGTATTTTTAGTAGAGATGGGGTTTCACCGTGTTAGTCAGGATGGTCTCGATCTCCTGACCTCGTGATCCACCCATCTTGGCCTCCCAAAGTGCTGGGATTACAGGCGTGAGCCACCGCGCCCGGCCCCTAATGTTTTTTTTGAAAGACTGACCCCTGCCTAGGCCGTTAAGGTGGCCCCAGTGACAGTACTAAAGGGAAAAAAAGTCAAGACTTTGAGACTAGGAAGGCTGACATGCTCCCTTTCTCCATTTTGCCTACCCAGCAGAATGAGCATATCTGCCACTCTATTTAGACCTTTCCAAAGCTTTAGCTCAAGCCCAGATCACCTAGAGTGGACTCTCAGGAGAAGGAAGCCAGTAACCACTTAGGTTGTTCATTTTTTGAAAATCTTGAAAGGATCTCAAACTTGCATGTTTACTTGTTGGCCAGATGTTCTGAATCGTTAAGGCCCAGGCATACAATTCTACACTCTGTGGCTTTTCCTCTCCCTGGGGGGTATTCAGATTCTCTGGTAAGTCAGATGCATGCTCCTGGTGAGGCGTAGGCTCAACTAGGCACAGCCAATGTCAGCAAATGCTCTTTCCTGATCAACCTAGGACTGACCACTAAGCACAGAGTCTCGCTCTGTCACCAGGCTGGAGTGCAGTGGCATGACCTTGGCTCACTGCAACCTCCGCTTCCCAGGTTCAAGCGATTCTCGTGCCTCAGCTTCTTGAGTAGCTGGAATTATAGGCATGCACCACCACGCCCAGTTATTTATTTATTCATTTTTTGTAATTTAGTAGAGACGGAGTTTCGCCATGTTGGCCAGGCTGGTCTTGAGCTTCTGGTCTCAAGCCATACACTTACCTCAGCATCCCAAAGTGCTGGGATTATAGGCATGAGCTACCATGCCCGGCTTTGTGCTTGGCTCTTTAATGTATCTCCACCAACTTCCCAAGCAGCTCATCAGACCTGGCAACAGCACACACAGGCCAACTGGAGAAACCTGGGGCCCTTCTGCCTGCCAGAATCACACACACATAAGTTCCCAGCTCAAAGGCTGCCTCCTCCATGAACTGTTCCCTGCTTCTCCCTGCATCTCTTCCTTGGCTCTCTCATTGCTGTTTAATTTATGTGCTCTTCCTACAGTTCTTCTCTAATTCCTCTCATGCTAATTAATTGTGAACATAGTTCATTTTTCCCTAATAGATTGTGAACTCCTGAGAGACAGACACTATGTTGAATTCATCTGTGGTTCCCCTCTCCCTTTTCACGCTTGGCCAGGGGTTTAGCTTTAAACATAGTAGGAGTACAACAAGTAACTATTAAAATAGAATTTACCTTGGTTTCTTAAAAAAGATAAAAGGATCTCTGCACAAAGTCCGGTCCCCACTTTTACCTTGCTTTGGCAAAGTTTACGGAATATGGTACCCTCTCCCTCCACCTGCATCACCAGGGTCATTGCAGCTAGATCCAGCCAGCACAGAGATATAAGAAGGTAAAACCAGACTGACAAAGCCAATGGTTCCAAGTTTGGTTGGCTTCAATTAATGCATACAAAAGCAATGGATCACTGCTATGGTCTGTCCCCAAGGGAAACCAAGGGAGAATTTTGTGGGGTCAAGGAGGGTGAGAAGGAAATGAAGGAAGAAGAAAGAGAGTTTCCTGTAAAGAGCAAGGACACCAGTGGTGAAGAGTGAGACCCAGGTGGATTCCTTGTCATGATAAGGGAGATGAGACACCGCAGCATTCCTTTCCCAGGATGAGAGGCCCAGACACTCCAAGGTGTGAGGTCATTATGGTCCCAGAGGGTCCAGGGCCCTGCTCAGGCTTCAAGATCAGCCGGGGACTGTGGTATCTGGGAGCTGAGTGCAGGGAGGGAGGGTGGAAGAGGATTACTACAACCTTCAATCTGGGCCATAAGGTATGGGGGCAGTGGGAGAATCACTCCAGACAGTGTTTATGGGGAAGGTTGTGGTCTTCTTAGGAGGTGGAAGACAGGAATAGTCAATGAGAGGGAAACAGGTCCAGTGTGGGCTGCTGACTGGTGGATCAGGGGAAGGAACCCAGCCCCCACACATACACACACAACCCCATGCAACTCCGCCTTTCTTACTGGCCGAGGGCTTAGGGTCGGAATATAGTTATCCTGGGTCAAGTTCAGAGAGGCAATACTCACAGGAGTTGGGGAAAAAAAAATCCCAAGAATCAGGTATCAGCCAACAGGGGGAAAAGTCATTTCTATTAGAGATTTAAGATATTCTCCACCCCCATCTTCTCTCTCTCTCTCTCTCTGTCACACACACACACACACACACACACACACACACACACACACACGAGAGAGAGAGAGAGAGAGGCTGGAGAATATCTTAAATCTCTAGTAGAAATGGCTTCTCCTCCCCCTACCGGCTGAGGTCTGATTCTTGAGAGTCACACACACACACACACACACACACACACACACACAGAAACAGAGAAAGAGAAAGACAGAAAGATCTATTATGAACCTGCTAAGCAAAAATCTAATTCCAGTTTAAGGATGAAAGGTTTCATCAAGAAAATCCTTCCTGAAGCAGTGGCGAGGATGTTATCTGCTCTCGATTTCCTATCCAATCACTCCTTTTGGGACCACAGATAGGATGACAATTCCTCTCTCCAGGCCTAGGCAGGAAATCAGGGTTAACCGGAGGCCCTGTGTACCTGCGCCTGGCTGTGCAGCCCTCAGACACTGCTTTGCCCAGACTCTTGTACTTCTCACTTTGGCTGCAGGTCACTCAGGACAGAGGCAGAGGGCAGGCCCCACCTGGTCCCAGCTTCAGCACCTCCTTGCTTCTCAGAGGCCCTTGGGGGCAGAGGCTGCCAGAGCCTGTGCTCCCTCCCAAGGGGACCCCCACCTCCCTGAGCCTGGCAAACATGTCTCCATCACTGCCATGCCAGGGCTCACCCAACACACACGGAGGATCCACACTAGGTGGGGAGGGCCGTGAACCTTGTGATTGCGAGAATGCCCTCCAACCCCTGTGGCCCCAAACAGTACCTGCCAAGGCCTTGATCCGGGACCTCTCAAAGAGCCTGGCTGAGCTGTTGTCATTGTCCAGCTCGTCGTCTGGGGCGTCCCAGCGGGCATTGATCCGGCTGTAAGGTGGCTGGTTACCCACATTTTCAAACTCTGCGGCTGATGTCATGTCAGCAGGCTCTTAGCAGCTTGGCCTGCCTCAGTCTTCATGGAAGGATCCCTGGGGGACGGCAACACAGTCAGAGGGTTAGCTCTCTACCCGCTCGGACTTTTTCTCAGGGGAAACTTATTCGGAGCATCCAATGTGAGTAGATCCTGGCGGGAGCAGCACGCCGTGTCATCTGCCTGGGCATGCTTCCTACCCGGGTCTCTGGGTCGTTTGTTATAAAATATTGCAGCAGCAGCAGCAGCAGCAACAGTACAGGCGGCAGTGGCGGGGATAGAGAGCTGCATGTAGCAAGGGTCAGGACGGCCAGCAGGTGGAGATGTCAGTCGCAGCCGGCTGCCTCCTCCAGACCAGCCGCCCCGCCGTGGAGAGCACCCCGGGAGAGGGGAAGCTCTCCCGGGAGCCAGAGGCTGCGGGGCACTAGCTGAGGAAAGCAACCTTCACCCTGCGGACTGGGCCAGGACCTAACCTGGTAGGGGAGACGGGGACAGGTCAGGAGAAGGGAGAAGCTGGAAGTAGGCTGAGTCTGACCCAAATGGGAACCATAGGGAGAGATGGATGAGAGAGTTAAGCCACCACTGATGCCACCAGCCCAGGGCAGCTGCACTGGGGGGACTTCGCTCCTCCTGGAGGCTTTTCGAGAGCCCTCTGAGTTCCTTCCCAGCAGCTGGTATTCAGAAAGCTGACCTTGCATTTTAAGGCTTCTTTGGAACATGACCAGGTGCTCAGATGAGGTCTCCTGTTGAATCCCAGGACAGACTGAGCAACCCAGAGGAGCCTGCTGTCCCATCAAGCGCATGGCAGTCAGGGCATCCCATGGACAACGGAATCATGCATTGTGAGTCCATGCGATGAACCAGCACATCAGGAGCACTGGGTCTTCCCTCACCCATCATCAATCATTCCTACTCACTCATCCATTCATTCACAATTAATTCAAATAGGTACTAAGCTCCAACAAGGTGGCAGGCACTGTACTAGGCAGGGGCAAGCAAGACAGGAAAGGTCATGTCCCCATAGAGCTTGGACTTTGGTGGCAGAGACACACAATTGAGCAAGCAACTACAAGAAAGTGTGATGTATGTCATGGCTGGCTTAGGTGGGGACTCGGTGGGGACTGGTGCCACGGAGGGGAAGTTGAAGCTTATTCCTAAAGGAAGCTTGGAGGTACCCATGAAGTGACAGATGGGAAAGGACAAGAGTCCAAGCAAAGGGAATAAAGAGCAGGTGTAAAGTCCTGAACGTAAGAAAGAACACAGCAAGCTTTGGGAACCTTAAGAAGTGATGGGAAGGCAGGGGTAGGATCAGGGAGAAAAGTGAGGAGAGGGCCAGGGGGGCCAGGCTCGGTCTCAATGCCCTGGGCCCTAGGACAATACTAGCTTTCTTCATCTGTACCTGCCATTCGCTTCTCTTTCTGGGAATCTTAAGGGACTCCAAGATCAAGTCTGTAAGAGAACAGGGGACCTAGAGCCTTCACATCCAAGAGAGCAAAGCGGGAGGTGGGGAGGCTGTGAGGCAGACCCGTGACGGGGGTTGACAGCCAGTGAGCTGTAAGGGAGACCACTCCCTCCGTGGGTGTGTGCACCCACAGCACACACACTGGCTCACATCCCACACACTGCCACACACCAGCACACACGCACACCCACCAGGCACACGCTTTCGGAGGCACTGAAGCACATTCACCAGCCCAAGCATGAGATGGCAGCAGGGCTACAGCTTTATTTTTCACATACAGACTCACTTCAGACTGCATTTTCCCCAACCTGATGAATCCATCCCACCACATCCTTTTGAGGTAAGACAGGAGCCAGGATTACCCACCCTAATTGCCTTGGGAGAAAAACCAAGGTCTGCTGCAGGAGGAGACCTCCCCAGGGTCATCTGGGGAATGACTGGCTGGGACCAAAGGCCAAAATGGAGTGCAGTTTATCCCCCTCGACCAAACAGGTTTCAGGAGGGCAGGTGGGGAAAGGACACAGTGCATGGGGACAGAGGGCATTTCCCAGCCAGGACTCAAGAGAAGGGAAGGTGCAAGGTGGGAAAACCAGTCATGCCCCTAAACACAGGATACCCCATGATGCCAGGCCTGTGCCCAAGGCCATCCTTGTCCCTTTGAACAGCCTGTCCTCTTCTGCAGATAGACTTGCTGCTTCCAGGACTGAGATTTCGCACCCAACTGGCTGGGCAATGAGAGCTGGGAAAGATAGCCCCCGCCCCTGGCCCCATGCCTTTCCCTACTTCCCTTAAGAAACTACCACTGACTTGGTCTCTGAGCCAGAGAGGGACTGACAGGCTGACCACCTCCTGCAGGGCCAGAAGCCTGTCCAGCAGCGCCTGAGAAGGGCTGAGCTGCCAGACGTAAGAGGTGAGGTGAGATCAGACCCTGAGTGCAGGAAGTAACCGGACTCTGGCTCTCCTATTCGTCCTAGGCTATTTTTAAGAGTGGCCGAGAGAGGCCCGGGCCGTGGGGCTGGAGAGTGAGATTACCTTTGCTGTGGCTCCATAAATAAGTCTGCCCCAGAAAGATGAGCCTGAGCAGGCCGACCAGCAGTCCCGGCATTCAAGACAAGATTGATGGCCCTGGGTGCAGAAGAGCGGCGGCTTGACAGCAATTCATCCTGCTTAAAAATGCCATCCCTCCTGTGGCCACGGCTCAGAGAAGGCAGCAGCCGGGCAGCAGCTCTGCCAGGAATGGGAAGAGATGTATATGTGTGTCTAAATACACAGCTGGAGTTTTTTGTTTTTGTTTTTGTTTTGGAAAGAGTCAGGTCCCTGAAAACAAACACCAAGGAAAGATGGTTCAGAAACGAAAGTGAGGCCCCTTTCCTTGTGCCCCTCTTCGCCTGCCATGCCCACCCCAGGCCCTGCCCAGATGGCATTCCATCAGAGTCAAGGGGGTCATGGGATGGGCCAGTACACGCAGGTAGGGAAGCTCTAGGAGAATCAGGTGTGAGAAGCAGGAAGGAAATAAATAAGAGAACAGCAAAGCTACAGATAGTTAACAAAAAGCAAACATGAAGATATGCCTGTCCAACACCAGATTTAACCCATTCTCAGTGTCACCATGTCTCTTTCCATACTGTTACAATGGCCCTTCAAAGGCCTGGCTATAAAGAGACGACCATGACTGAAAAAAACAGCATATGTTGGGGCTCATGGTGGGGACACTTAATCAAATGCGGAGTCATGGAAATGACATTTAAATTGCTACCTGTGAGGAACTTGGAGATGAGATGATCTGGTCTCCTTTTCAAGGATATAAGTCATCTGCGCATCTAGAGTGGCCTTCCATGAGTCACAGAGGACCACAAATACATGGCTAAAATTAGACCTTAAATTGCAATTCAGGCCCATCAGTAAACCCAGGAAAAAAGGCATAAGTACTTCCTTGTTCATTTATTCCCCGACTCACTCGCAAGTCCCCCCAAATTCCTTCTGTGAACCCACCTGACCCTTGTCAAAGTACAGGTGGGTCTTCTCTGGTCTCTGTGACTCTGTGCCCAGAGAGGTCCACCTGCCCCATCCATCCATCCACCTGCCAGTCTAGCAGCTCTAAATGCACAGTCCAGAGTCATCCTTACCTGCCTTTTGCCACCCTTTGACCCCAGGCTATATTTTGAGTAGGATGGGACCCGAGAAGGCTTGCCCACAGCTCAGCATTGAAAAGTTCATGCGATCACACAGAGGACTCAGCTCACAGAAGGAACATATACTTATTAATGCATTTCACAGTATCACTGATGCAACCCACAGCTCCAACCTTCTTCACATCCGTCTCTGAGGTCGGATGCTAGGCTCGGAGCCTCAACCTTACATGCTATGTCCAGTTACTCCCTGGGTTGGTTAAGAACTGAGGAAGTGGTGGTAGCAGCTCCTCTCCCAGCCTGCAGGGTGCTGATGGAGCCCAAGCTAGAACCCATGTCAGCCCTCGCCAAAGCCCCAAGCAGAAGAGGCAGCTCTTCTCTTTTCTCCATCCTCTAGTCCCATAACAAAGTAAACAGCATCCTCTCCTCTTCCCGGTGTCATACAAAAGTGAGAAGCAACAAAGCACAAAGATCTACCTCCGAAGTGGGAAACCAGGGGAATACAGGGCAATGCAGGGCTGAGGAGCAGGCTGTTGCAATAGCAAGGACACTGTCTTGCTTAAACAGTATTGCTCCTTCCACTCTGTTGTTATTTTCTCTCTAGCTGTAAGGTTTGACCCCCTCACCTGTTTTCTAGTTTGTCCTGCCCCCTTATGCTACCTCAAACCTGCTTTTAACATAATTTGGTATTGTGGCAACCCGGTCAGGAGATCAAATCCTGAAGCTTCTCTGGTAATTTTTCTGTCAATCCATCACCAAAAAAGGAACATCCTTCCTCTCCCTCTGATCATAATTGCATTGCATATTCACAGGCACCTTAAAGAATAGTTAAATACACAAAAACACACGTGCACACACTCACTAGAATGAGAAGCAATAAAACGTGCAGTGCAGAGTACTTACTCTAAATCTATCTGCAGCCCTTACCTCCTCCCTACTCTCGGGCTCCAGTCTGGCACCTCCATCTGCCTACCAGACATCTCCACCTAGAAATTACAGCTCAGTCTCAATATGGCTAAGACTGAGCATGGGGCTACCAGGACAGCAGAACCAGGGAGTTTCAGTATCATGGGGCAATGGTGTGGCCCAGATAAGCATGCCATCTATGGGTGACCTTTCCAGTCAATGGACACCACCAGCAGTTCCTGGACAAGCCGCTTCCCCTCCCCAGAGCACATTCTGCTTTTTCACACTGCAGTTCCCATTCCAACGAAGCCTGGCTATTAGTGCATCACTGATGGACTGTGGTTTGGGGTGCTCAAAGTCCCAAGATTACTACCCATGGTTGCTACTCAGGGATCTCCATGCATCTGCAATATCCTGGTCATTCTGGTCCACTGCTGTTTGGTGAGGCCTTTACCAGACACTTCTACTCCAGTTTCTGTCACCCGGCAGGGGCTTTACATGCCGCAACTTGTCCACCCTCATCATGGAAAAATCTCCTACCAAGAACTGGCTCCAGTTATGCTGCAGCTGCTGGAATAGGGGTGGGGGTGGATGGGATCATAACTCCAACCGTTCTTATAGGATTTGGTTGAGGAACAGGTGCTCAGCTCTGATGTAGGGACTGGCCCATCAGCCTTCTAACGTAATAGTATCTATTGGCACTTCACATCCTGCAGAGAGGCAAATTTCCACTGGGAACCATTAAAGGAGAGAGGAGAGATGATACTCTTATATACATATTAGGTTGGTACAAAAGTAATTGTGGGTTTTGCCATTACTTTCAATCGTAAAAACTACAATTACTTTTCCACCAACCTAATAGTTTTCAAACATTATCCTCTATGGGGGTTCTTGGGCTCAATATCTACACTTACAGACACTTGTGACCCAGTCCTACCTCCTCTTCTCTCTCCCAACTCACTTCTTTCAAGACAGCCACTGCCCTCCTCTCCCAGAATAAGTAACACTTTATGGCAGTTGAGTTTAAAAGTTGGATGCCCAATTTCTCTTCTGCCATGAGGACTTTTGCAGAATATCTATAGTAATTTCTCTCTTCTCTGATGAAAACTGCAGGAGGTAGTGGGGTCTCAACATTGGAAATAGTCAAGAATAGATTGGAATAATTTATTTGGTATCATCATTGAAATGATATTTATAATGTAATAACTGATTCAGAAAAGATTTTAAAAACCCATCAGATAATAGGTTGATGGGTGAACTTTGCAATGGAGGGATCAAGTTTTCAACACCCAAACTCACTGATGAATCTTAGTACCACCAAGAACAGGACAATTAGACACGTGTTCCTCCTGACATGCTGCAACATGAAGGACATCATGACCTATGATGTTCTTGCCAAAAAAGTTGAACCCGAATTTATTAATAATTAAGCTTTAGATCTAACTTCCCATTTATAAGAATTATAGGAAATCAAGATAAATAACCACATGAGGAAGCAAAGAAACAAACCCAGAATGTAAGGCATTCTGCAGACAACTGACTCGGCTTCTTCAACAAGTCAGAGGCATTAAAACAGACAAAAAAGAGGCAGGGAGTGAGGACTGCTGTAGATCAAGAGACTCAGGAGATGTAATAATCAAATATAATGCACCTTGTTTGGATCTTGAATTAAAAAAAAAAACACATTTGCGAGGCAATCAGGGATATCTGAATTACAGACTCAATATTGATTGGTACCTAGGAATTAGTCAATTGTGTTAGATGTGATCATGGCATTATGGTTATGTAAGAAAATGAGGTTTTTTTTGCAATGCTCAAAAATGTAGTGGGGGACATGACATGATGTCTGGGATTTGTTTAAATGTGCTTCAGCAAAATAAGAAGCAGATGAAACAAGTGGGAAACCACTTGTTGGTTATTGGCTTGGAGTGATCTACTTATGGGGGTTCATGATTCTATTCTCTCTACTTTTTATGCTTGAAATTTTGTATAATAAAAACTTTGATAAAATTGGCAGTGAATAATAAATTAAATTTGTAAAATACAGTCATATGCCCTAGGCACAACTGGAACCTAGAATAAAAGTCAACCCTTTCCCATGGTCCTAAGGTCCTTCCCATCTTCTCCAAGCTCATCTCCCCACACCTCCTACAGGTAACCTGCCAGCCTTCTTTCAGTTCTTCAAACTTGAAATGTCCTCCCCAGCTCAGGGCTCTTGTGCATGCTGTGCCCACTGCCCCAGACACTTTCTGGAGCATCTCTGCATGTCTGGCTCCTTCTCATTCCTCAGGTCTCTTCTGAGACATGGCTTTCTTGTGGAAGTCCTCCCTGGTCACCCTCTCTAAGGTAGCTCCCCGCTCTGTTAGCCTCAGTGTTTTTGACAATCTGCTTAACTCTATAGAACTTATTATAGGCCGGGCGCGGTGGCTCAAGCCTGTAATCCCAGCACTTTGGGAGGCCGAGACGGGCGGATCACGAGGTCAGGAGATCGAGACCATCCTGGCTAACACGGTGAAACCCCGTCTCTACTAAAAAATACAAAAAACTAGCCGGGCGAGGTGGCGGGCGCCTGTAGTCACAGCTACTCGGGAGGCTGAGGCAGGAGAATGGCGTAAACCCGGGAGGCGGAGCTTGCAGTGAGCTGAGATCCGGCCACTGCACTCCAGCCTGGGAGACAGAACCAGACTCCGTCTCAAAAAAAAAAAAAAAACAAAAAGAACTTATTATAATTGTAATTATTCATGTATCTGTCTGTTTTCTCTTTTTTTTTTCTTTTCCTCTCAGTACCTAGACTATAGGCTCCTTATATGCAGCAGCCATGTCTGTCATGTCTGTCTTTTTCATTATTGTACTCCAGTGCCTAGTACTGGGACTGGGACTTAGTAGGTGCTCAGTAAATATTATCCTCATCCTACAGACCTGCTCTCAAACTCTGGAGTCTTTTTATTTATTTATTTATTTCTATTTTATTTTTTGAGATGCAGTTTCACTCTTGTTGCTCAGGCTGGAGCACAGTGGCACGATCTTGGCTCACTGCAACCTCTGTCTTCCAGAGCCTTTTTAAAGCCTTTTTTTTTTTTTTTTTTTTTTTTTTTTGAGACGGAGTCTCGCTCTGTCACCCAAGCTGGAGTGCTGTGGCCGGATCTCAGCTCACTGCAAGCTCCGCCTCCCGGGTTCACGCCATTCTCCTGCCTCAGCCTCCCGAGTAGCTGGGACTACAGGCGCCGCCACCTCGCCTGGCTAGTTTTTTGTAGTTTTTAGTAGAGATGGGGTTTCACCATGTTAGCCAGGATGGTCTCGATCTCCTGACCTCGTGATCCACCCGTCTTGGCCTCCCAAAGTGCTGGGATTACAGGCTTGAGCCACCGCGCCCGGCCTCCTTTTTAAAGCCTTCTATCCCATCATATTCCCTGACCCACATACTCAGTTATCCCATGTACATGTACTGAGTGTTTATTCAATATTTATTCATCACCAAGGCTAGTCATTAAGCCTCTGACAGGGTCTTTCATCCGTCATTTCTTTATGTTTTAAAGTTCTACTTCGCTCAGGCCCTCATCTCTTCCCACTTGGTCCATCTCTGTCTGTACTCAGTCCCTTCACAGTCCCTCCTGCATGGCCCCTCATGCTGACACACCCCTACTCTGTAAGCTTTCAGCAGTGCAGTCCAATCCAAAGTCCTGCACCATTTGGTGCTGAGCTCACACTCTCCTTTATGTGAACTCTGCTTTAGTCAGGAGGGCTCACATGGCCCCTGTCCCCACCATGGTGTCATGTGCCTTGACAACTTTATTTATGCCACATCCCATACCCTGATATTTAGCTACCTCTCCCATCCCCTTAAAATTTAAAACAAAAACAATTTTCAAACATTTAGAAACACATGTATATCATGTTCTCAGAATCTGAGTGAGGTTGCCTTTTCTCTCCTATCCAACCCCACGGATCCCCGGCTGCCTCTTTTCCCCCTCAAGTGGAGGGGGCAGGCAAGATGGGCTCACGGAAAGCTGGTGGTGACACATGCACCGACTCCCCCTCCTCAGTCTCACTTCCTCCCCACCAACCTCACTGCCACTGCCAAGGGAGGTCAGATCTTTGCATTCCTTCCTGCTGCCCATTCCTTAAATCCTGGGAGAAACATGAATCTCTAGCTTTTTCTCTCTTCCGCCTTCATTTTCACATGCACAGGTCTTTCCCATCTTTAGCAAAAGTCCTTCTTGCCATCTTCTCTCTCCTTTCTTTCAGAGCCAAAATTCTTGACAAAGTTGCCAAGGACATGAATGGGTAATTCATAGAAGTGAAAACCTAAAAAGCTAAAACCCTAAGAAGAGATACTCAAGCCCATGAGTAACCTGTGAAATGCAGATTAAAACAAGGAGACCCCACAGGCAAACATTAGCAAGCTGGGTCATGCTGAACATAGATGCTGATGTGGAAAGGGGCTGCCTTGTGCACTGCTGGCGGGAGTGTGGACTGGCCCAGCCATTCTGGCGGGCTGTCTGCCAGGACTCAGGCAGGCTAAGTGTGACTCTACTCGCACAGGCCTAGAAGGGGACATATGCGAGAATGATTACTGAGGCATTGATTGTGGTGGCTGGCAGGTGGAAATAACCTGTGCGTCCACCACTGGGGCAGGGCCAGGTAAAATGCAGTGAATGAACACGTGGAGTGCACTTGGCAATGCTGGGGGATCATAGAAACAGTGCTGAACAAAACACATAGGAAACAGAATGAGATCTATAACATCATTGGCATAATTTAAAAATATGTGCATATAAGCCAATACCCATACAAGGACATATGCAAATTAAAGGAAAACTCTTAAACATATAAAAATGGTTGTCTTTATGTGGAGTGAAGAGAATAGAAAAGGAAAATGGAAATAAAAGGAAATCAATCAATCAACCAACCACAGAGAAGGGCCTTGCCTGGAAAATGATGATGAACTGAGAAGTATGATGACCTCAGCCCTCCACTCCAGAGGTAAAAATAGATACAGTGTACTTATCTATATTCATGGTAGCTTCTAGCTTCTTCATCCCATCCTCAAGTCACTCCTCAACTCACTGAAATCTAGCTTCCATGAAGCTATTCTTGCCAAAATAGCTGATACCTCCCTTCCTTGTTACTTAAAGCGGGAGATACTTTTCAGGTCTTATCTTACTTAGCAGCATTAGGCTCTGTCGGCCATTCCAAAATTTTCTGAAATCATTTCCTTTGTCTTCCAGGACACACTCCTTGTTCCCTTCTTAACTTTCTGGCCCTTCCTCCTTGGCCTTCTCTGTGGGCTATCTCTTCCTTGGCCTGTCTCTTAAATAGTGATGGTCCCCAAAGTTATCTCCTGGACCCCTCCACTTCTTCCTCTGTCTACACACTGTTCCTAGGCTATTTCCTTCACTCCCATGACTTGAATTGCCATCTTATGCTAATGACTTTCAAATGTTCTGAATTCATCGTGTCCACCCGCCTTCAGAACATCCACCTAGAAGGCCCACAAGCCCCTCATGTTCACCCTAACCCCCAGTGGAATCTACGCTCACCCTTTTCCCATTTTTCCTGCCATGCTTCCTGTCTGTCAACATCCCAGTGGCCCAAACCAAAACCTCAGATCGTGCTCCATGCCCTTCTTCCCCCTCATCACACCAGCCCCTTTTCTATCTCTCCAATCTCTGTTCTTCTCCATCTCCACTGCTCCCCACACTTCTGGCCACTGCCTTCTCAAGTCTAGTGGTTTCTGCTGGTCTTTGTATCTATATTTGTTCTTTGGCCTACCACACTAGCCCATTTTCTACACTGAAGCCAGAAAGGTCATCCTAGAATACAAAGATAACATCACGTACATACTTTAACAGCTTTTCTGTATCTCAGAAGGGAGTTTAAAACCCATAATAAATCAGAGACAAAGCTCTTTGTGATCTAGTCCCTCCCTGATTACTATTTCCATCCAATCCTTCCCCCCAACTTCTCCAATCCTACATCCAGCCATAGGAACTCCATTTAGGTCCCTGGCTCTCTCTGGACATGTTCTTTGCACATGCTGTTCCCTAAGCCCGAAAAATCCTCACTCCTTTACAGAATAATTTCTTCTCTATCAGAACTCAGCCCAGCCTCATTTCCTTCAAGAAACCTCCCATCTCTGCTGGGCGTGGTGGCTCACGCCCATAATCCCAGCACTTTGGGAGTCCGAGGTGGGTGGATCACCTGAGGTCAGGAGTTCAAGACCAGCCTGGCCAACATGGTGAAACACAGGCTTTACTAAAAATACAAAAATTAGTTGGGCATGGTGGCGCACACCTGTAGTCCCAGTTACTCGGGAAGGCGGAGGTGGGAGAATCACTTGAACCCGGGAGGCAGAGGTTGCAGTGAGCCAAAATTGGGCCATTGCACTCCAGCCTGGGTGACAGAGCAAGAGTCTATCTCAAAAAAAAAGAAAAAAAAAGGAAACCTCCCGCCTCTACCACCATCCCCTGCAGCAGGCAGAGGTTGGGTGTTTCTTTAGTGTTCCCATCACACTCATGCTCATCTTCATCAATGCACTTGCCACACTGTAGCAGCATAGTCTAGTTCTCTGTCTCTCCCAGACTGACTGTAAGCTACCTGAGGTCAGGGACCATCCATATTCATTCTTATTATCTCTATTCATTCTTCTTATCCCAACAGCCCAACGTAATGCCAGGCACATGAAATGAGCTAAAGATCGTTTGTTGAATAAATGTATGAGAATTGAGAAATGCAGAGTGCTGCTCTTTAAGAAGATAAAAGCAGTTCCCACAGAGGACACACCATGTGGAGGCCAATTTGGAGGTCAAGGTGTCGAGAAGGTTGGAAGCATAGCATGTTGCAGTAGCACTGTGGATTCATCATCAATGCCCTGACATTGTCCCTGTCACTCCTCCTGCCTCAACCACACATTGTTTTTTTGTTTCTTTTTTGAAATGGAGTCTCACTCTGTCACCCAGGTTGGAGTTCAGTGGCGTGATCTCGGCTCACTGCAACCTCCGCCTCCTCGGTTCAAGCAATTCTCTTGTCTCTGGCTCCCAAGTAGCTGGGATTACAGGCGCCCGCCACCATGCCTGGCTAATTTTTGTATTTTTAGTAGAGACGGGGTTTCACCATATTGGTCAGGCTGGTCTCAAACTCCTGATCTCAGATGATCCACCTGCCTTGGCCTCCCAAAGTGCTGGGATTACAGTTGTGAGCCACCATGCCTGGCTCAACCACACATTGTTAACCACCTCTTCCTCTCCTGCTAGACTGTGTGGCAAAAGGGATGGAGAGTGGCAACAGGGCCCAAACTCCTACCAACTCTACAAATCTTTTTTTTTTTTTTTTTTTTGAGACAGGGTTTCAATCCCATTGCCCAGGCTGGAGTGCAGTGGCACGATCTCCACTCACTGCAATCCCTGCCTCCCAGGCTCAAGCAGTTCTCCCACCTCAGCCTCCCAAGCATCTGGGACTACAGGTACGTCCCACTATACTCGGCTAAGTTTTGTATTTTTTGTAGAGGCGGTGTTTCACCTTGTTGGCCAGGCTGGTCTGGAATTCCTGATTCAAGCAATCCACCCACCCTGGCCTCCCAACGTGCTGGGATGACAGGCATGAGCCACTGTGTCCTGCCCGAATCTCTACAAATCTTGAAATCCCTTAGGAGAGCTTTAACTCAACCCACACCTCAATTTCCTCACCCAAAAAATTGATAAAAGCAGCAGCTTCACATGCAGAACTTTTCTAGACAGGGAAGCCCTACCTTACTTAGTTGAGAAGTCTTTTATAGTTTCTTTCTCGTGTCACAGAAATGTCAGTCTTAGAATGGTTTCCAAACAAAAAGAGCTATTTTAAAAGTCTAACCTATAAATAATATATAAGTTATGGGTGCCAATTTACTTATTCATTCATGTTAGAGCTTTCAAAACAATTAAGTGAAAATTCATCTTTTAAAAGTTGCTGGGGCCCACAAGGACTCCTGTGGGAACAGGTGCTGGCTAGAGCTTTTCTCATCCCTGGCCGGCATGCCTAGCCTGACTCAGTGGGGCTGTCCCCTGGGAACATTTGGGAAGGTGCCGGCAAGAGGCAGCTTTGGTACTGAGCAAAATTAAGTCCAGCTTCTTCAGGCACTGCAGAGTCCATTCTCTTTTTCTGAGACAGAGTCTCGCTCTGTCACCTAGGCTGGAGTGCAGTGGTGCAATCTCTGCTCACTGAAACCTCCGCCTCCTGGGTTCAAATGATTCTTCTGCCTCAGCTTCCTGAGTAGCTGGGATTACAGGCACTCGCCACCTTGCCCGTCTGGTTTTTGTATTTTTACTAGAGACAGGGTTTCACTATGTTGGCCAGGCTGGTCTCGAACTCCTGACCTCAGATGATCTGCCTGCCTCGGCCTCCCAAAGTGCTGGGATTATAGGCGCCAGCCACCTCACCCAGCCCAGAGTCAGTTCCTGGTGTGCACAATCTCCCAGGTCTGCAGGGAGAGCAGCATTCCACCACTAGAGTCGATTCAGCCCTGTGGTGGGCTCTGCTGACAGGCAGCCACCAGCTACCAGCTCCTGCTGTCACTCTGCTGCTCAGGAGAGATACTTGGCTCTTTATAGGATTGTGTTGCAGAGCTCAGAGCTAGAAAGGGAATCTGAAACATACTAAGGCCTTTATGTATATTGTTCCATTGAATACCCACCCACACTCACAAACTGTTAGATATTATTATTGTTATTACTGCCATTATTATTCCCATTCTATCTAAACAGAAGACCTAAGTTGAAATCCTGTCCTACTTAGCAATGATGTGCTCTTCTACAGCTCACTTAATGACTCTGTACCTCAGTTTTCCTACCTGTAAAAGGAGACTGGTGGGGTCTACCATTATCCATATTCTGCTTTCTGCAAGCACAGCTTGGAGGCACCTTGCAGTTGTCCTTGTGGTTAGGAGAGGCTGTGAGGTTGAATGAGCAGAAATGACGTGCACCACTTCAAGGTCTTAGCCATAAAATCTTCCCCATCATTCTTACTCTTTGCTCTAAATTCCTAGGACCTAGAGGATGGGGCCATAAGGTGGAAGGAACTGAATTTCCTGGATGACTTTCGGGAGCAAAGCCTCCCCTTCGATTTACACTGATATACTAACCTATGATTTGAGCAAAAGATAAAATTTCATTTTGGAGTCTTTATTGGAGCAGTTAGGGTGCCCTAATTAATACACTCACCACCTACCACATAAAGCTGCTGCACAGATTAAATGAAGTTATATGAAAATAATGTATAAACTGTATAGTAACAGATTGCCTCAGGGTATTATTTACAAATAACATACAGTATCTCTCGGTATTGAGTTTGTGGGTCTGCTCAATATGCTGTCATGGCAAAATGAAAAAAAGGGTACGGTCGGTGGGGTTTATTGTCATTTCCCCATTGCCCCTTCTGTGACTCTCTTTCTCCTTCGTCCCTGCCTCAAACATCCCTGCCCTCCTAATCTCCAAGTTGAATGACTCAAGCAGTACTCCTTCAGACCTACCGGTTATCCTACTTCGAAACAAAATTGACTTTGACAACCTAATTTCCTTTCGTTGTAAACTCCTTGAAGGGAAGGATGCCATGTTCACCCTGGAGGTCTTAAAAGTGCCTTGCACATGGTAGGTACTCAATTAGCACATGTTAATTGGATGGAACAGATGTAACTATCCACCTTCCTAAGGAGCCAGAGTATCCCTCTCAAGGAACACAACTGAATAAAGGCCTATGGAAATATAATATATTACTCAAAGGAGGGACATCTTTTGCAAGAGGAAATTTAGGAGCCAAATCAGGCCAATGGGTGAGAAATGGCTGGTCAGACAGGCTCTTCAGCACCTTCAAATCATGCAAGAAAGGCAGCTGTCTATTGCAGCTACAGAGAAAATGAGCTCTTCTAAGAGAATCTCTGAAAGATGCAGACTTCTCAATGTATAACTTGTGCTAGAAGGCAGACCCTTGGCAGGGGGAAGAAGCTGTCCAAGGTTAAAAAATGTGCTGGGGAGGGTGTCAGAATGAAGTCCAGATTTCCTGTCTCCTGGAGGCTCAGACCTCTTATTCTTCCTGCTGGCCTCTTCATAACCAAGAGAGTTGATAAATTTTCCAACCCTATTCTAGCATCTTGTATTTAATTATGGAACCAAGACAAGCACTCACAAGTAGGTTGACACTTTTATATACTCATGAATTCAAATATTTACTCAACAACAGCAACCTACAGACTATTACATCCTTACCTATAAATATAAGAGAAAATGGGCAAGATCTAAAACCATTAAAGAAAGAAACCAAAGATCTAAACAAATGGGGAAATATACCATGCCTAGGGATTGGAAGAATCAATGTTGTTAAGATGTCAATTCTCTCTAAACTGATCTATAAACTCAAAGCAATGCCAGTCAAAATCCTAGGAGAACTTTTTTTGATAAATCAACAAGCTGATTTTTTTTTTTTAATTTTTACTTTTTTGAGACAGAGTTTTGCTCTTGTTGCCTGGGCTGGAGTGCAGTGGTGCGATCTCGGCTCACTGCAACCTCTGCCTTCCAGGTTCAAGTGATTCCCCTCCCTCAGCCTCCTGAGTAGCGGGATTACAGGTGCCTGTCACCACGCCCGGCTAATTTTTGTATTTTTAGTAGAGATGGGGTTTCACCATGTTGGCCAGGCAGGTCTTGAACTCCTGACCTCTGGTAATCCACCTGCCTTGGCCTCCCAAACTGCTGAGATTACAGGCGTGAGCCCCTGCATCCAGTCAACAAGCTGATTTTTAAAATTTCTATGGAAAGGCTAAGAAAATAGAATAGACAAAGCCATTTTGAAAGAAGAACCAAACTGGAGGACTTACATTACCTGATTTCAAGACTTACCACAAAGCTACAGTCATCAAGATAGAATAGTATGGCAAGAGGATAGACATATATATCAATGGAATAGAGTCCAGAGATAGACTGACATATATAGCCAATTGATTTCCAACAGAGGTACAAAAACAACTTGATGGAGAAAGCATCGTCTTTTTAACAAATTCCACTGGAACAACTGGATATCCACATGCAAAAAACGTGAACCTTGACCCATACCTCATATCATGTACAGAAATTAATTCAAATTGGATTATTGATCTAAATATAAAACCTACGACCATAAAATTTCCATAAAAAAACAGAAGAAAATCTTTGTGACATTGGGTTAAGCAAAATATTTTAAACACTAAAAGTACAATCCATAAAAGATCAGGTATCATAAAAGAAAGATTTGATCAATTTGACCACCAAAATTAAAAATGTATGAAAATACAAGCCATAGACTAGGAGGAATGTTTGCAAAACATGTATCTGATAAAGTAGTTGTATTCAGAATATATAAAAAACTCAAAACTCATCAATAAAAAAATCTCAATTTAAAATGAGCAAAAGATTTGTACAGATGCTTTACCAAAAAAAAGAAATATAATAGCAAATAAGCACATGAAAGTGTGCTCAAATTCATTTGTCATTAGGAAAATGTAAATTAAAACCACAGGTAGACACCACTCTATATCTATTAGAGTGGCTTAAAAAAAAAAAAGTTCTACAGTTTCTTATAAAGTTAAACATACCATATTTACCATATGACTTAGCAATTCCATTCCCAGGTATTTGCCTGAGAGAAATGAAAACATGTTCACACAAAAGCCTCTATGCAAATATTTAGGGCTGGATGCGGTGACTCACGTCTGTAATCTCAACACTTTGGAGGCCAAGGCGGGTGGATCACCTGAGGTCAGGAGTTTGAGTCCAGCCTGACCAAAATGGTGGAACCCCATCTCTACTAAAAATACAAAGATTAGCCTGGGGTGGTGGTGTGTGCCTGTAATTCCAGCTACCCGGGAGGCTGAGGCAGTAGAATTGCTTGAACCTGGGAGGTGGAGGTTGCAGTGAGCCAAAATCACACCACTGCACTCCAGCCTGGGCGACATGAGTGAAACTGTTTCAAAAAAGAAAAAGGAAAAAAAAAGCCTCTATGCAAATATTTATAGTGGCTTTATTTGTACTAACTAAGACATGGAAACAACCTAAATGTTCATCAGATTGGTGAATAGATAAACCAATTGTGGTACACTTACAAAACAGACTACTATTCAGTGGTAAAAGGGCAAGAATTGTTATATACACAACATGGATGTATCACACATGCATTCTGCTAAGCAAAAGAAGCTGGACTGAACAGGCTGCTCACTGTCTGATTAAATGTATATGCTGTCCTAGAAAAGGCAAAACTATAGGGACAAGAAACAAATCAGTGGTTGCCAGGGGTTAGGATTGTAGGGTTGGGGAAATAGGTTGACAGAAAGGAGCATGAGGGAATTTTGGAGGTTGATTTTGATGGTGGTGATACAACTATATATATTTGTCAAAACCTATAGAAATTTGTGAATTTTACTGTACGTAAATTATGCTTTGATATACATAAAAGCAACATATTAAAACTAAAAATATAAATAAACATAAATGAAAAGATTAAAAGCAAATAATTATGGAGCACTTACTACCTGGCAGTCCCATTGCCATAAACTGCTCTGATGAGAAAAATGTCAAATAGTTATTGTAATTTATTTTTAAATAATGCAAGAGTTTTCTTGAGCAAGATTCTATAGTGGAAGTTTATGAATTCTTCCCTAAGGTTGCCTACCACATGGTATAAATAATGATACAACAAGATAGAGCTATGTAAGTGTCAAGAGAGAGGCATAAATAAGTGCCATAGAATTTCAGAGTCAGAGAGAATACTTTAAGCTACAGAAATTAAAGAAGGCTTCATGGAAGATGCGGCATCTGAGCTGGGTGCTGATAAAAGGGAATGATGATCTTTATTGTCTATGTAAACAATGTCTATCAGAAAGTTATCTCCTGTAATTTCTCTCTGATCTGCTTATGACCCTGTGAGACAGGTGGGAAAGGTACTATTAATTTCAGTTTCAGTTAAACAAACTAAGACTTAGAGATCAAGTTCCTTTCTTGGTAGAACCAATGCTTGAACTCATGTCTTCTGAGAGTTTGTTATGTGCTCTGCTCCATGATGTTCCCATTTAGAAGAAAAGCTCTGCCTTTTCAGAAGATGGGGAAAGACTGCTAATGGCCCATTTCCACCTTAAGATCCCTCCAAGTGAATCGGCTACTTCTCACCTTTCTCCTGGCCATTGAGAATCCCCATGATGCTAACATCATTATTTGAGCCTTTCCTGCTTATGAAAGCAAAAGCCAAGAGAGTAAAGACTTTTTGTGACATTTGTTTAGATTCATGCTTTAAAGGTCTCAAAGCATCTTTTATAAATACTAAAAAAGCAAAAGTCTTGAAAGTTACAAGGACTGCCACAAAGGCATGGTCAAATACGTAATTCTGAAATCATGTAAGATGCAACCTCAGAACTTGTGGAGTGAATTATTAAAGCTGCACTCATTATTGCAGTGGACCAGTTCCCCAAAAGAACTATGAGGCTATTCTAAGAAGCTTCTTGTTACCTGAAGGAGAGAACCTATTCACACACCTCACCTGGCTGAGCTGTGACCCACAGAGCCCTTTCTTCACCATCCCTTCACATCTGACACACACTTACTGAGCTCCTTACTTCTGGAGTCTGTTGATGTGATCGACATTGGGCGACACAGAAGAGAGATCAGCAATAGAGCAGAGTCCTCTAGGGAGGAGACCACAGGACAGAGAGGTGGATAGGGCCTGTACAACTTGCTGCTATTGCCATACAAGACAGTACCATTATAAACATCAATTTAATTAACCAAATATTTCCCAAAGGGATGCTATATATGTATTCCTTATCCTCAAGGAGCTTACAGTCAGGAAGGTAATTTAAACATTTCTTATTGGCACAGCTGGAAAAACTGCTTTTCTCTGTGCTTCAGTTTCTTCACCCAGTTAATAGGAAGTAAATTTCTCCAGCTATGAAGCTATTGTCATTGTATATTTACTGAGAGTTTACCTTGTGCCTGGCATTGGATTTTGTAAACCCCATTACATTGACTCCTCAGAACAACCCTGAGCGCGAGCCACTCTCCTTATCTCTATTTTATAAGTCAGGAAACTGAGGCTTAGAGGGTTCAGTGACTTGCCCCAGTACATCAGCCTGTAAATGACAGAGCCAGGATTCAAACGCAGGCAGTCTGGGTCAGAGCCCCTTCCCTTACCTCCTGTGATCACTGCCCTGTCAACCGAGCCGGACCCAAGCCCTCTGCAGGAAGGAATGTGGAGATCAAAGGAGTGGGGAGGTTATAAACAGTTTTTAAATCATTTGAGACGAATTCTTCCACTTCCAGCTCAACACCAGGCAACAAGAGCATCAAGAAAGGCAACAGGAAGGAAAGACGATCTGCGCTGGAGGCCCAGGAGGCTCTTCAGGGTCACAGCTAATCCACACCCTGAGATTTCAAAACACAGAATGCACTGGGTCTCTAGCCTGCGTCAGATCCACATTTCTTGTGAGGATTGCCAAGCACTTTTTCCCCGAAATCGACACAGACGTAGAGAAGATAGGAAAGCATTGTGAGTAACATTCCTGGGACAGACCAGTGGCAGAGTCAGAGGGAAATGTCTACGTCCAATCTCCCAGCTGCCCTCTGACATCCCACATTTTTGGAGGGGGGGGTCTTTCTTTAACACAGCACACATTTACCTATTTGCAGAAGAAGGGAAACCCCCGTGTAAGGAACTAGAAGAGGGTTTCTTGCAGAAGGTGTCCCAAGGTGTTGCAGTTTGATAACACTCTCCTCATATCTGTTAAAGAGTGCGGCAAATGTTATCTGGAAGCACCCGGGACAAGAGCACCCCCAGTTCTGAGCACTGTCATTGGGCTACTCAGAAGTTCCACTGAACGGCATGTCAGTGCCTTACCAATAGTCACACTGAGCTGCTTGCAAAGTAACTGCCACCACATTCCTCTCTTAAAGTGGCCTGATTCCAAACAACTTGCCTAGAGCAAGGGGCAGAAGAGCTGCCAAGTGCCTGCCGTTCCTAGGAAGGCGCGTGTGCAGGGCCACAGTAGTGGACACATAAGCCAGCATAGGTCATTTGAAAGGTACAGGGAAGTGAGTGGTCATTGCTAAAATAGTCTGCAAGCAACTCTAAAACGCTTGCCACACCTCGTTTCCTAGTACATGGTAGCAGTACTCCTCCATTCAGCAAGGGCTGGAGCCAGTTTCCAGAAAGAGCCAGAGGGTAGCAGGCAGGGGATTTCATGGCAGAAATAGTAGACTAAGGTGACTTTGATCTGGGGACGTGAACCAGGCAGTACGACATAGTGGTTAGGTATATCTGGAGTTAGAATGCCTGGGGATGTCTCCAGACTTGGCCACTTAGTAGCTGGGAGGCCCTAGGCCATTTAGTTAAAGCCTGTAAGCCTCTATTTCTTCATCTATAAGATGAAGTTAATAATAGTCATCAGCTCACAGCACTGCTGTTTGGATCAAATGAGATAATGTATTTAAAGTCCTTAAGAGAGTGTCAGGCAATGAGTATACAGGCCCTGAATCTGTGTGGTCTACAAACATTGCTCTAAGGCTGCTGCTATTTCCACAGACCAGAAGAACAAATTGTTAGCCCTGTTTGTGCCTCGGTTTCTCCAATTATAAAACGGCAACTACACCCCCCTCTACTTGTGGCACTTAAAAATGGGGACATAGGCCAGGCGCGGTGGCTCACGCCTGTAATCCCAGCACTTTGGGAGGCCGAGGTGGGCGGATCACGAGGTCAGGAGATCGAGACTATCCTGGCTAACACAGTGAAACCCCATCTCTACTAAAAATACAAAAAATTAGCCGGGCATGGTGGCAGGTGCCTGTAGTCCTAGCTACCTGAGAGGCTGAGACAGAAGAATCGTGAACCTGGGAGGCGGAGCTTGCAGTGAGCCGAGATCATGCTGCCACCGCACTCCAGCCTGGGAGACATTGAGACTCCGTCACAAAAACAAAAAAAAAAAAAAAAAAAGGGGACATAAGCCGGGCGCGGTGGCTCAAGCCTGTAATCTCAGCACTTTGGGAGGCCGAGACGGGCGGATCACGAGGTCAGGAGATCGAGACCATCCTGGCTAACCCGGTGAAACCCCGTCTCTACTAAAAAATACAAAACACTAGCCGGGCGAGGTGGCGGGCGCCTGTAGTCCCAGCTACTTGGGAAGCTGAGGCAGGAGAATGATGGGAACCCGGGAGGCGGAGCTTGCAGTGAGCTGAGATCCGGCCACTGCACTCCAGCCTGGGCGACAGAGCGAGACTCTGTCTCAAAAAAAAAAAAAGGGGGGGGACATATAGGCTGGATGCAGTGGCTTATGTCTGTAATCCCAACACTTTGGGAGGCCAAAGCAGGAGGATCACTTGAACCCCGGAGTTTGAGACCAGCATGGGCAACATAGAGAGACCCTGTCTCTATAAAAAATAAAAAATTAGCCAGGCATGGTGGCAGACACCTATAGTCCCAGCTATTTGAGAGGCTGGGGTGGGAGGATCACTTGAGCCTAGGGTTGAGGCTGCAGTGAGCTGTGATCACACCACTGTACTCCAGCCTGGGTGACAGAATGAGACCCTGTCTCAAAAAAAAAAGGGGTAGGGGAGACATGTACAAGTAGAAAATTTTTAACATCAGACATAGGCTATCTAGCGTTTACATGGGTAATGGCCATCTTGCCCTTTTTGGGCATCTGTGTAGATTCTGTAAATACTGGATGACAGGTTTCTGATGAAAACAAACAGCCTGTATTTTGTGCTTCTGAAGGCTTTTACAGGTCCAGGAGAAGACATGAAGAAGCAATCACATCTCTCCTGTGATTCCTGAGACATGTCTACAGAAGGGATGCTCAGGGCAGGATGCAGAGCGGTCACACAGTTACTACTCAAGGTCTGTCATGTTGTTGCCCCCTCCTTTCCCTCCAAAAAAATAGGAAAAGATGTTTTTATATTTCATTGGGAAAAAAAAAAAACAAACCCAAACCAATGTTTGAATGTTTGCCACCGTTCTTCACAACAAGCAAAGCAGTAAATTCCTTACTCTCTCATTTCCACTTGGTCACAGCCCCATTGCAGCTCCCTTGTTTCCATCACAACCCTTAGTCTCTGGTGCTAGGAAAAAAGGCATGAGTGTGACATTTTGTCAAGAGTTAGGACAGGCTTTAGGCTTCCTCCAGCAGCTGCCTTCTTTGGATAAAGGCCATCAGCTGTCAAGCCAACTTGAGGAGCAGGACTGGGAGAGAAGAGTGGGTGTGCACAGACAGAATGCTGCCTGCTCACCTTGGCAACACCCCTCACCAGGCTTGGAGCACAGCAATAGTCACCACCTGCTCTGAGCATTAGCCCATGTGCCTTGCCCTGAACCATTCTGTGCTCAATGCAGAATTTACCCATTCTCCTGACCGGACTCTCTAAGCACCATCACCACCACCAGCCTCCCATCCCAGCGCAGAGCTGTGCATTAGCCTATGTTCAGATAGGACCATAGTTAATTTGGGATATTTCCTTTCAGCCACCCTAATGTGTTTTATTAAATTGCTTTTAATTATAAAAGTGACATATGCCAGATCTTTAGCAAATCCCAACAAAAAAGGTTGCAGTTGAGATCCAACAAGAGTGGACCTACCCGTCCTCAAAATGGTACATCCAGTCTGGGTGGAGAATCTTCACGAAGAATGTGATGGCCATGATCTCCAAGCGTGCTTAGCAGGAGTCATGAGAAAAAAAAAAAAGAGAGAGAGCTAGAAAGCCCAGCCTGTCTTTATTATTATAGTTACCCTTAACTGCCAGCAAATGCATGTCCTCAGTTGTGAATTATCCACCTATGTGTGAAGAGACCAGGTCCCAACACACAATAGGAATTTACATCTCCAACAACAGACATTTGTAGAATACCATCACCCCCAACAACAATGAAACAACCATGATTAGTGAGTACTTAGCACCATGCTAACTGCCTGACATACAGACCGCCTTTCATCATTGGTGCTCTCCTGTGAGTGATTTTCACTTCTTCATTTTATAAATGAAGAAACTGAAGCTCACAGAAGTTAAGCTGCTTGCCCAAAGTCACACAACTATGAGAAGCTTGATGCTGGTCTGACAGCAGAACTTGAGGATGAATTGTCTCTAATGATAAATTTCAGCTTTGTTAATAACAGTCCAGCAATTCACGTTAACATTGAGCAGGGCTTTAATTGAAAAGTAACATGAAGAAGAGGCTGTGACTTCCCATGAACATCTACTCTCTGTAAGTCAGATTTACTATTCTCCCCAACTCCCTATCCCATTTCTACTAAAAATAGCCCAACACTTCCAAAATACATCCAAATCACATTCCAGAGATTCCACCTGATCTCAGTGTCTGGAAAGATGTCTGCCTCCCATTCCCTTTGTGACCGCAGCATGCAACTTTGGAGATGGAGAAGAAGATGATCTTCCTAAAACCTCTGAGCATTTCACGTCATTAACCTGACCAGAAATAAGACCCAGAATCCCAAGTCTTCGAGCTCTTGCTCTCACTGCATACAATACTCCCCTGTTAAAGAGAGAGATGGACATGAAAAACAAGCAAAGCACTGAGAAATGAAAGATCCAAAGTAATCCATAACCAAACCAGGCTAGACTGGCTATACAGAATCAGCTCCTCCTATCCTCACTATCTGGGCATGGCAGAACTAGCCTGCTCCCTGTCATTATCTCTTTTGTGCCCTACACAGTTTGCTACACCCATTACATGTGGACATCCTTATCAGAAAATAGCCACTTAGCAAGTTTTTTCCTTTGAACAGAAGTAGCCGCTTAGCCCGCCAAAAGACTGGTAGTTCTGTGTGTGCCCATTGGTACAAACATCATAAACACAAATGTAAAGCTCATGAATACAGAACAGGTACTGGCTGTGTGGCACAAGTGGCTGTGTGTCTTTGGAAACTAAGTACCTATTTACAAGTTATAGTCTTAGTCCTTTGATGAAAATACCTGCCACTCTCCTCAGCCTCGTCAATTACAAAAATAGAACCAAACTGGAGTATAAGTGATGAATTCGTCCGACAAATATCTTCTGAGCACTGCGTTGAACTCTCAAACTTAAAGTTTTACCAAACTACAGGACTCTAGAGATGAAAAGCAAAATGTTGTGACACCAGAATCAGGAGACAGCAGGATCACCCAACTTACAAAGCTGCCAAGCTGTACCAGCCTTTGACAATAAGAAATTATCATGTTTTAGGGATCAGAAGTTTCCCTGTATGTTTCCCCAACATTGTGAAATGAGTTCTGCCATGGGCTCGTCTATTCTCTTCATTGTTGAGCCAAATTATTTTCAACTCTTTTAAAATTTTATCATTTTAATTTTTAAGCTGTGTGTGTGTTATTTATTAAATACATTTCATGGTCAGGCATTTCAGGCCAAAATTGATTTTCCAGAAAAAACCCACTCTACATTTTATGCATAAAGTAGGTAGACTATGGAGTTGAGATGAAATTTGTAATGACTTCATGGTCCTTAAAAGATTGAAAACCACCAGTCTGAAGCACTGTTGCAACCGCAGCCTAATGCACTCAGTGAAACACTAGATGCTACATTCCTGTATCACCACTGTGATCAGGATGAAAGCAGAGAACTGCTACTCCTGACTTGTGGTAAGTAACTTGATTATAATGCAACAGGATGACTGGAATTCCCTTCTCCCTACACAGAGAAGCCCGATCTCAACAACAGAACAAAGACTACACGGTAATTAAAAACCCTGCCCCAGAAGTAGAGTGGACTCATTTACCTTAAACCCTCTGAAATGGTCAGAAAACGTCAGGAGGGGTAGGAGGAGCAGGGGGGATTGTAAATACCCCAAAGCTGGGTTATACATTATATAGGCTGCATGTACAAGGCTAACAGGGCCTCATACTTTGCAGAATGTGCTCAGCTAAAGGGACCAAGACAGCACACAGCTGCAGAAAGCCTGCACAGATACAGAGAGATAACACCTAGGTGCCTGAAAGGGCAGCAGAATGCATAGGTTGTCAGTATTTGTACCTGGATGACAGCACGAGGCAGATAAATGTATGCACCTGTGTTGTGGCAGCTGATTAATTCAATTACTATTTATTGAGCACCTGCAGGACTCATGGCGGCATACTGTGGGCAAAGAAAGACAGTGGCTCCCACCTTCAAGGAACTCATGATTTCATTACAGTAAGACAATGAGTTACTGTCACTGGGAGATGATATAACCGAGTACATTCAGGTACTGTCTGGACCATATACATTCATGGCTTGTTTAAATTGGGTCTAAATATATGTCAGAAAGGGCCTTTGTCCCACTGATCCTTCACCTTTTTGGATGCTAACAGTAGAAGAAATCAACTGAACTATCAGATTCCAATCTGCTCTACAGTTTAGCTGTTAAGGTGAGAGAGAACATCGGAGCTCCTTCCGGAGCTCCTTTCATGGCCTTAGAGCAGAGGAGCGGTTCATGTGGGAAGGGAAGGTACTAGTACACCAGCAACATGGCATCAAGCTTGAGAGTGGTCCACAGCCAGCCCACTAAGCTATCAGGAGCCAGTCACCCAACCATAGTGCCTCCATCCTCATGTTTCTCAACAGTCATAAAAGCCCCTTGTCTATGTGTAGCTCCACCTCGGGATGTGATTTCCTCAGTTGTTCACCGACTTAGAAGCCTCAAGCCCAGTCAGTTCTTGGTCCAGGACCTAATCCTCAAAGCCTCAAAAAATTAAAACAGAATTTCACTAGGAAACAGTGACCCCAAAGGCCAGCGAAGAGAGCCCAGCTTGGCTGTGGTCTTCTTTCCTAAAACGCATCAAAGGCCAAAATCCTGGCCATGTGAAAACACATGCTCCATCCACATGAAAAAGAATGGGCAGAACAAATCAGACAGCCCTCTTCCAAGTGTCATATCATGTCTCAGGCTAAGAGGACCCTGATGTGGGCATCTAGGGGAGAATTTTCCAACCTGTGTCCAGTGGGAATTGGAGGAGGGGGTAGATGAGTAGGGAAAAGCCTATTTATCTATCCTTCAGGTACCTTCCCAGGTTGGTGCTAGCTCCTTTCAAGCCACATTGGCTTTGTATCAGAAAGTCAACTCAGAAGAAGAAATCCAGGGCCTGGGAGCAACCACCACACTCCTAAGCCAGAAGAGCAAGCAGGACTCCAGAAAGTCTGAGAGGAGAGCACTGACTACCATGAGACACCAGCCAGCTGGTGGGAAATGCTGACCTGTTATATTCCCTTCCTTTTCCAGCCAGATTCTAAATAAACCACTTGAAACTCATTGCAGAGTTCATGCCTAACACAGCATGCCACCCTTTGCTGTCGTGTCAGCCAGCACAGACCAGCTCGGGAAGCACGCCTTATTTCCTCGATGTTCCATGCGCCCCCCACCACAAATCCCCTCTGGAGTGAGACAAAGGGAGGCACTCCACACCTCCGCTTCCTCCACCATCCGTGGCTGGGTGATCGCAGGCATCCTTCACGTGTGAATTCCTTCATCCCTCTCATCTGTATCCTCATATTTATACTGATCAATCATACAAAGCTGCTTTTCGATGTCTCTTGAGAATAGGGGAGTCCATGGCCCTCTTTGATTATCTCTTTTAGCGACTCACCATCTTCATATTTAGAAGTTTTATGTTTCACTTTCATTCCTTCCCTGCCATTTAAATCTACTTTTTAGGAAACAACACCACAAGATGGTTCTCCCATTTTACCTTCCATAAAGGTAGAAATCTGGTTAGAGGCATACACTTAGAGAGGACACTCCCACTCTTTTTGCTTTCTAGTGTCATGATCCAAATCTCTTTTGCTCTTTATTGCGGAGATCATTTTTTAAAATCACATTAATTTTCTTTGTTCTCGTTAACACCCACTCCAAATTATCCTCGTTTGTCTCTAATAGGCGCTCCCAAATGAGACTCGGACCTGTGTAGAGAGCTGGCCAGATGTTCTGAGAGGATGACCTCATCGTTTCTCTCTTGCTGATGGTACCATTTTCAATATTGCTATTACATCACTTAGTCATTTTCAGCTCATGGTTGAAACAAGTAGTTGGTACTGGGGCACAACAAACCTTCTTTGATATTCAATTTTCATCAATGTTGTTGATAAGTTAATTATTGTGCATATTACATTGCTGAATTACAAAACTGCAAGATAGCTCCACAAGTTAACTAATTTATCACTCATTCACCCACTAACACACAGAGAGCCTAATAGCTTTTACCTTATTTACTACTTTCCAATTTATGCTCCATCAAGGTAGCTTTTGGTTTCATTATAGCTTGTAGGGGAATTCCAACATTTTCAAAAATACATTTTGAAACTAGAAAAATGGAAAGAGAAATAAAGGCTAGTTGTTTAATAGCCACATAATACTCTTGACTTACATAATCATGTTTATATTAATAAAAATCAATTGACTTTTAATGAACACCTACTATGTGCATGTCCTATGTATGCTAAGCATTGAGGAGGATACATCCCCTACACTCACAGAGCTTCCAGTCTAAGTTCAGAGAAATCATATGGATCATAATCCCTTATTTGCAACAATTCTTTCCAAAAGCTCTGAAAGAAGGTTTTTAAAATAATTAATTTGGCAGTAAAATATGCCCTGGATAGGTTAAGTAGGTTAAGTTACAGCCTTTATTTATCCTCCTTTGTGTAAATACTCATAAGTTTTGCTGCAAAAATAACATGTTTGATTATGGGGTGCTGGCCCAAACCCTGTATAATGTTTCCAAATCTAAAACATTCTGAATTTGAAAACACATATCCTCAACTGGCTTCAAACAAGGAACTATGGACCTGAAAATGACATGAAAAGGGAAACGGCACAAGCCAGTTTCCCCACCGCCTGAGTGGGGGACTAGGCGAGAGGTGGTTTAGCCTGTTACTCTGTTAGTTCTCAACACTATGTCTAAAAAACTACTTTATAGGTAGCAAGTGTGTCACAGCAATGTTTAAATTAACCTAGTCCCTTCGAAAAAAGATAGGGACAATGGCAACAATATAATTGGATATTCTGGCCCCATTTTACTAAACCTTGGACACTTCATCCTAACTCAACTCAGACAAAACAATATTTGCTCATCTCCTCTTTTAGAGCAGAATTTTACATTTTCACCTCCTGAATAGAATCTTCCTCATTTCACCAACTCCAAGGTCAGGGATTCCCATCTCATTCACTGAGATGAGGGCCATTGCTAGTATGAAGTCACCCTCAGAGTAACGTAAGGACATTTTTTGTTTTAATCCACCAAAAGTCACCTTTGTTGTCACTGTAATCAGGAGACTGTAAGAGGGGCTATGTGACTACTAACACTCTACTCACCTTAACTATAGCAAGGAGTACCTGAGTGCTCTCATCTGCAGACTCCTGGTCTAGAGTATTAACCCATCTTATGCCGCATGGGCTGTACTCTTCAAAGACAAAGTTCAACATATCCTGGGGCCTTTGGATCACTCATTCCACCTGTGGCAGAGCCTGAAGCTGCAGGATTATTACTTTAGACCAGGAGGGGTCAAAGGAGAGCCCCCAATATGTTTTTCATGGCTACAATCCACATTTTTAAGGACTGTAAAACAAACTAAAATATGTGACAGAATCTACCATATCAGCCACAAAGGTGAAAATAGACACTGCCCAGCCCTTTATAGAAAGAGCTTTCTGACTCTTGCTTTTTACCTGTGAAGAGGATAAGAAGAAGGACTGACTGTTCAAATGCCTACTGAGCATCAGATGCCTTACTCAGTGCATCACCACTGGGACACAGGACAGGGGATGTCAGGTGAGTGAATGAGTGGCCTCCAAAGGTGTGGTATGATAAGGGCCTCCCCAGAGCCTGTCCACACACACCTGTGGATGGCTTCTTTAGAATCCCACCATGGGACTTTCCAGAAGGATTTCAGAACCACTGTAGTTGATTCAACCTCAGACTTGATTTTTCAAAAAGCCCACGTTTTCTGATAGTTCCTTTCCTCCCATTACATCCATATAGACATATTGGCCAACATCCTCAAGTTTCCAGCCCCTCACTAGGTCCCCCTCACAAACCCTGGCTTCTTTCAGAGCCCAGACTTGTGCTGTCATCATGGCCTGAGCTAAGGCACGAGTCCCCTACCTCCCTGTCCCCCAAGCAATGAAGAGTTCAATTCTTGGGAGAAGTGAAATAAGTAGAATGCCAATACTTCCTATTTTCTTCCCCTGATTTGAGTTACTTGTTATTGTGAAAATGGTGCAGTAAGTGATGTGATTTATGGTGACTCCAGCCTTCCTTTCTTCATGATCTCCGTTCCCAATGATTCCACAATTCTTCCTGCTCTCTCTTCCCGTTCCTTTTCATTCTGTCAAACTCTGTTCTTCTGAAGCACCAGTGACAGCCAGAGTTTGATGTGCTCCCATTCTCATTCAACACGGTGACAACTGAAGGACCAGCTCATTGCATGTGGTCTTTGAGACATTAGAGAAATAAAAGGACTAAGCTGGCCCCAATCCAGGTCTTCTTTCTGTCTACCTACATGTCACATTCTTTATGAACCTGACACAACTTCCCAGGTAACAGCCCAGATTATACAGAAATGTCCAGAGAGACCCACTGCTTGCCCTGTTAGCCACTTTTAGATTCTTTTTACTTTCCAAGGACAGAGAACACTACAGACCCAGTGAGCAACACAAAGAAAAAAAAAAAAAAAAAAAAAAAACAGATGCATAGTTTTAATATGTTCAAGTATGTTATTTCTGCTAGTGGAAATGCAGTCCATGGATTAAGAGGCAGGGCTATGAGCAGACTTCCTGGGTTCAAATTCCAGCTCTATCACTTACTGGCTGTGTAATCTTGGACAAAATAGCCTCTCTGTGCCTTGGTTTCTTCACCTATAAAACAAGGATACTAACATTATCTACTTTATGGAGTTGTTGTGAAATTAAAGACTTCATATAGCCGGGCGTGGTGGCTCAAGCCTGTAATCCCAGCACTTTGGGAGGCCGAGACGGGCAGATCACGAGGTCAGGAGATTGAGACCATCCTGGCTAACACGGTGAAACCCTATCTCTACTAAAAAATACAAAAAATTAGCCGGGCGAGGTGGCGGGCGCCTGTAGTCCCAGCTACTCGGGAGGCTGAGGCAGGAGAATGGCATAAACCCGGGAGGCGGAGCTTGCAGTGAGCTGAGATCCGGCCACTGCACTCCAGCCCGGGAGACAGAGCGAGACTCTGTCTCAAAAAAAAAAAGACTTCATATACAGAAAATATCCAGAACAATGCCTAGCACCTAGAAAGAGTTAGTATCAGTAGCAGTAGCAGCAGCAGTAGTAGTATCAGTTTGTCCCTCAATTCCATTATTTGGGCTCATTCACTCTTTCCCTTAAAAGGCATGCTGTGTGCCAGGCCCTTTGCTAGGCATGAGGGTTACAAAGATGATATAAACCTGCTGGATAAAGAAAATGTGGTACATATACACCATGGAATACTATGTAGCCATAAAAAGGAATGAGATCTTGTCCTTTGTAGTGACATAGATGGAGCTGGAAGCCATTATCCTCAGCAAACTAATGCAGGAATAGAAAACCAAACACCGCGTGTTAGCACTTGTAAGTGGTGCACACTTTTACACGTTTACCTAGGTAACAAACCTACACATCCTGCATATGTACCTCGGAACTTAAAATCAAAATATAAAAAAGCCTCCAGTAGCTTGCAGTTAAGTATTTGAAAAGTTGTAAAAACAGGCTAGGCGAGAACGAGGAAAGGGAAGTACCTGCGGTTTTATGGGAGCAGAGTAGACACACAGAAGGCCTTCTGCAAGGGTGGAAGATGAGTGGGGATCAGAGCTGAGACTTTAGGAGGAACAGGAGTTGTCCAGGCACACTTGGGGGCGATGGAGAAGTGGAGGCAGGCGCGACAGGCAAGTAAGAGGAAGGCACATGCGGAGGCATGGAAGGATGGAAGAAACAGCCTGGAGATCCCAGGAAATGGCTACCAGCTCAGAGAGGGATGAGAGATAAGGCTGGGGGCCAGACAAAGGGAACCTAAGCAGTGGGGAGTCAGTGAAGGGTGCTAAGTGGAACAGTGTGGCTAAGCTTGCCTTCTAGAAAGATCCCTTTGGCAGGTGTATGGAGGGATGGATTCAAAGGGAAAGGGACAAAATTACAGGCAGGGAAATGATTAGGATATCACTGCAGTAATTGAGACAAGAGATGGTGTGGGCAAGACTCAGGACATTGGTAGACAAGATGGTGAGGAACAATCAGGTTACAAACCTATGTAGGATACTGGTAGGTGAGTGGAAATAGCAAGTGAGAGAAAGGGAAGAATCAAGAATGATTTCTTAAGTGGATGATGGTCCCATCAACCAAGGTAGTGATTACCAGACAAGGAGGCAGTTTAGGGGGGATAAAGGATGAGTTCAATGGGTCAGAATTTCATAGCAAGCCCTTACCCTGTGCTAGCCATAATGTTGGGTGTTGGGAATGCAATAGTGAAGCAAAATAGACAGGCTTTCTGCTCTCGTGGTGCTTTCGGTCCAGCAAGGAAGACAAATAGCCAGTGAATTATTACAAATAATGATAATTTACACATTGCCAAGTGCTGCCGAGGAGATGTATAGGTACTAGGCAAGCATTAACAGGGAGGTTTCCACTAGCCTAGGGGATGTGGGGAGGCTTCCCTGAGGAAGTAGCCTTTAAATGGATACCTATGGGACAAATAAGAGACAGGCAAAGAATGGGGAAAGAGCACGTGCAATGCCAGCAGTAGGAGTCCTGGACATCCCATGGGATGTCTGGGTGGAAATGTTTAACCTGAGGCTGGGTACCCAAGTACTGAACCTGTGGAAATGAATGGCCGGAGACCAGAGAAATTTACAGTCATTAGCAGTAAATATGTGGTAGTAGGAACACCAAAAGTGGCCAAGATTGTTCACAAAGAGGGTTTAGGCTGCCCAGAATGGGAGCTAAGGGTGAACCCTGGAGAACCCCTTCCTCAGGATATGCCCAGGAAGCCATCAAAGAACAAAGCAAGTTAGGCGATAACCATATCAGGAAGCCTTGGGGAAGGAAATTTCCAGAAGCAAGGAGCAAACAACACTGTCCCATATCCCAGAGAGCCTTAGTGATTCACAGCTGGTGACCACAGGGAGAACAGTTTCAGTAGAGCATGGGGACAAGAACCCATGGCAGCAGAGAGTGGAATAAATCAGAGTACAATGAGTGTAGCCCATTCCTTCAAAATGTTTGATGGGAGAGGGTATGGGGCTTTGAGGGTGAGCAGACAGGCATGCAGGGCCGAGGGACAGTTGTAGTCAACGGGAAAGACCTGAACTTGTCCATAGGCAAGAGTGAAATAGCAAGAGAGAGGGAAGGATTGAAGATTCAGATGTTCTGTGACAAGCCCTGAAGTATTTGGGAACATTTCTTGTGTCTACTGGCCTAGGATCTCACACATATCAGGAGCTTAGTAAAATTTAACACTTATCTCTGGTATGACTCAAGAGACATTTATTAAAAGTTTTTAAAAAATACTTATCACTTTCCAGTTGTGGTGGCTCACGCCTGTAATCCCAGTACTTTGGGAGGCTGAGGCGGGTGGATCACCTGAGGTCAGGAGTTCAAGAACAACCTGACCAACATGGTGAAACCCCATCTCTACTAAAAATACAAAAATTAGCTGGGTGTAGTGGCGGGCGACTGTAATCCCAGCTACTTAGGAGGCAGAGGCAGGAGAATCACTTGAACCCGGGAGCCAGAGATTGCAGTGAGCCAAGATTGCGCCACTGCACTCCAGTCTGGGTGACAGAGCGAGACTCTGCCTAAAAACAATGACAGGAAAAAAAAAAAAAAACAACTTATTGCTGGGCAAAAACAGTCAATAGTTTTCCAGACACTTTTTTTTGAGACGGAGTCTCACTCTCATGCCCAGGCTGGAGTGCAGTGGCGGGATCTCAGCTCACTGCAACCTCTGCCTCCCAGGTTCACGCCATTCTCCTGCCTCAGCCTCCTGAGTAGCTGGGACTACAGGCGCCCACCACTATGCCCAGCTAATTTTTTGTATTTTTAGTAGAGACGGGATTTCACCGTGTTAGCCAGGATGGTCTCGATCTCCTGACCTCGTGATCCACCCGCCTTGGCCTCCCAAAGTGCTGGGATTACAGGTGTGAGCCACTGCGCCCAGCCAGCTTTCCAGACTCTTGATTGGAGATAGCTCTCTCTCTACTAGATGGTCCAACTCTGGACTCCCTATATTAGTTCCGCCTCAGCTAGTCGTGTAGGATTTCCATTTGCTGGGCCAAGCCAGGCCCAGAAAACTACATGGGTGAGGGGAAAGCTCCTCGGATTACACCCCATCCCATCCTCCAGGATACTGGCAGGCCAAGGCCTCCAAGGCCTTGCCCTTCATTGAAGGGAAAACTGAAAAACTTGGTATATTATTTCTTGGTGAACAAAGTAGTAGTGCTACCTCACCCCAGAAACTTTCCTACAAATGAGTTCTCTGTGCACAGACAGGCTGGCTGGGAAGGGCTGCTGATGCCCCTCTGATGGGCCAGGCTCCATGATCACCCCTTTCAGGAAGTGGCGCCTCAATGAGATCATCCTTGGGGCCCTTGCCCTTAATTTACGGCAACTCGCCAGAAAGCAAGTGCCTTTCACAACCACTCTGTGGTCAAATGACAGCAGAGACACCTGGAACCACTTGGCTCTCTGGAAGAGAAGAGTGCCCAATGCGCCAGTTACCAGGCAAAGGGCCTCCCAACCAGTGAGGAGTGATAGACAAAACAATAAAGCAGCAAAGCTAAGAAAAGCAAAAACAGAAGGAAAGGGAAGGAAAGACAGTCAACAAGGTGTCCATATGAAGACAAAATGTCTAGCAAGAACTATTCCTCTCACCACAGGGTGGACCAGCCTAGAGATCCTCACCCATTCCCAGAGGAGAATGCACTCTAAACACTATTCTTTATGAAATAGAAAAATGATACTCTAAGAAGTTATTCTTTATGGCTTGGGGAAATGAAAAAAGAGAAATTGTATTAGACAAAATATTTACATCACAAGACACCAAATATTCATCATCCCTTGTGTTCTAACACAGTATAACTTATTATTATTATTAATCTTTTCATAAGACAGGGTCTTGCTACATTGACCAGGCTGGTCTCAAACTCCTAGGCTCAAGCAAACCTCCCACCTTGGCCTCCTGAAAAACACAACATAATTGTCTAAGAGAAATGTGGATCTTCTTTGCAAATGGCTTCCGGATTTGGATTTTCCACTCAATTCCTCTTGTTGCTATTGGAACCACAAAATTCATGTAAAATAAATATACAGCAGAGAAAGAAACTGGAGGGCTGGGGCCAGAGTGCCTGAGAATACCAGCAGGGGAGGCGCTCCAGGCACGAGGTCTGCCCCTTCTCCACCAGATTGCCTTAGAGGAGCCTCTCTCAAGCCTCCACCCCTTCCTGTAGGGCTGGAGCAGGAGGCTGGCATCACGGCACCAGGCACCCTGGTAGGACACCTGCTCAGTGCCACTGAGAAGATCGCAGGGCTGGGCTGCAGGGCAGAGCTGCGGAAGCACTGGCTGAAGCCCAGGCTCTGGGCCGAGGAGTGAGGCCTGGCAGATGGCAAGGACACACACAGCCCAGCTGGCCCCAAGCCTCCTTGCCTGGTTCAGGGGAGGGAAGAAATGGGAGGAAAAGAGGTTAAGAAAAAATGGAGGTTTCAGAAAAGAAAGCAATGGGCTAATGCTGGGTCCTATAGCGCCTGCTGGCTTAAGCAGACAAAGCACAGTAAGTCCCAGAAGGCTGTCTCTCCAGGAATCTCACTTCAGTTTTACAAGGCAGCTCACTTCCTGAGAAAGGAGCTTCCCAACGTTCATGCTAAAGGCCGAGAGTCCTTCCCAAACCTCCCTCACCAGGACTCTTCATAGCTGCCACCTGAGAGGGAGGATCCGGCTGTAGGGAGAGGGGAGCCCACCACCAAGTTCCTTTTCTTCCATGAGACTATCCACGTTCTCAGCACAGCTGACCTGCCCCTGAGCCATCAGCATCATGCCCCTAAGATGCTTAGCCAAGTTCATCAAGGAAGCAAGAGTTTAAAGGTTTGGAAGGGAAAATTCAGTCCTGCTAGTAACTTTGGGATGCTCTGGGCAAGTCATTTCTCTTCCTTACCAAGCCCTCTTCCATTTGAAAAGGAAGAGATGATACTACCCAGCTTGCCCCCAAATGGATGAGCCAGAGCAAACTTTGCAGATCGGATGCCTTTGCGTTCATTAACGCCTCCCAGGCAGAACGTACCTTCCCTAGGGCAATGAAAGGTTCCCAAGGTTTACAGAGCTCAGAAACCCTCAAGGGAGAAGGGTGGAGTCCTCAAGAATTTGTTTCCTGGTTGGTCTCAGAGGAGGGCAACTAAGCCCCAAGTGTGGGAGAGCTGCTGTTACAGCCACAAGGAAGGATGGCTCCAGAGAAAAAACAAGTGGCAGCTGCTGCCGACATGCTTGAGACCTTGGACAAGTTCACTGCCTCTGTGGGAAGGGAACAAAGTTCTTAATTTTCCTCTGAGACTCAAAGAAAATTTGGGTCAATGCTTTAATTTCCTTATCATTTGTTCATATGGTCCTGAGAAACCCTTTGAGGGATTAGCACCAGAAACCAGTAAAGAAAGACTGGACTCCAAACCAAGTAACCCCAGAATGTTGCGTATGAAACCCCAAAATGCAGCATGCGACCGCAATACACAAATTTGATAGTGAGGGTACCAGAGAACCATTGCCATAGTAATCTATAGCAAACCCTCAAATGAACTGCTCAAGTCTTGGCTTAGAAAGCCTTTGGTGCATATTTGTGGCAATAATGAAACCACAAAGAGCATCGTCCAACACAACTGCTGGATCTAGGAGAGAAAAAACAATCCCGGGCCGGACACAGTGGCTCATGCTTATAATCCTGACACTTTGGGAGGCCGAGGCGGAAATATCACTTGAGCCCAAGAGTTTGAGACCAGCCTGGGCAATATGGTGAGACCCCATCTTTACAAAAAATTTAAAAATTACCTATGCGTGGTGGTATGCATCTATAGTCCCAGTTACTTGAAGTGGGAGGATCACTTGAGCCCATGAAGTTGAGGCTGCAGTGCTGCAGTGAGCCATAATCACGCCACTGCACTCCAGCCTGAACAACAGAGCAAGACACTGTCTCAAAAAAAAAAAAAAAAAAAAAAAAATCCTGCTTCTGGAAATCATTTGGAGGGAATAGGAACAGCTATTCTCTGAAAAATATAAATTATTTCTAGCATAATGGACTTCAAGAAAATATCTAAGTTCTTGTTCTAAATTGTTGTTTTATTAATTACTCTATTTACTATTGCTAGAAATATGGGAACTGCTGGCAAAGATATTTATGTTCAAAATAGTACATCATTATGGGATCCATTTCTAATAGGACCTTGGATACATCAATTCTTTGATCCCTCATAGCACATAATGAGATCTACTAAAAATCAACAAATGTGCAAAAGAGAAAGTGAGCTATAAGGACAACAGTAGCTAGCATTTTTGTTCACCTGTCATGTGCCAGGCATCTGACACATATTTTCATCCACAGCTTAGCACAAGGTACAATACCTGTCTGCAAGGTGGGTATTATTTATTCTTCCCTATTTTACTGAGGAGGCAAATGAAGATCAGAAAGATTAAATTACCTGCTGTGGCCACACAGTGAGTGTTAGAACCTGGATTTGAAGCCAGGTCAGACCGTAGCCAAAGCATGTACTCTCTGCCACACCACACGGCAGGAGTTTCTACTACAAATGAAGTCACCTCGCGAGGAACGGAAATTTACTACTCATGGTAAAGTAAACAGAGGGTGCAGGTAAGAGCTAGGTAACATGGAGTAAAGAGGCTACTGCTGCAGCCGTGTTAAGCTTGATTCTTATTTAAGTCCTTTAAAGGGTATGGCAAGTACTTGTGAAAGCAGTAGATTTAATACATTTTGCAGAGGTGATAGGAGAAGGCAGCAGATACTAAGAAAGGCACCATCTAGAGAAACTGGAAATTCGAGCCGGTATGAAATGAGATCACAGTCAGGAGCAGTAGGAGGCCCTGCTGTGGGGAAGGAAGCTAGCAGAGCCTAGACACCCACAGGTGACTGCAATAAGAGAGGAGCGAGACAGCGGAAGCTGCAACTGGACACCAAGTGAGTAAGAGAAAGCAGGGAGGGAAGGAAGGAAGGAAGGAAAAGAAGACAGGAAAGGAGGGAAGAAGGGGGAAACATCAAACAAATGACAGTGGCATTTGGTCTAAGTATGCATCCCAATAAAAGGCTGGTGCCTGGAACCTGCCTGGGAGAAGGGGCAGGTGATGTCCTGAGCTACAGGAAAGGTCTGTCTGCCTGTTAGGGGAGAATGTCAGGAGAGCATCAGGGGAGTCTCGGGGCTCAGCCTTCCATTTCCCCAGTAAAGATGGCCTCAATTTACCAGCCCCGCTAGCTTAAACAGACTATCCACCTCTAGCAGTTTAGAAATAGCTCCGTATTACTGGTTAGAGCAAAAGCCAAATAAAAAAACAGAAACAACCTAATCAGGCATCATTTTAAAATTGGTTAAATAGGCCGGGTGCAATGACTCACACCTGTAATCCCAGCACTTTGGGAGGTTGAGGTGGGTGGAGCACTTAAGGTCAGGAGTTCAAGACTGGCCCGGTCAACATAGCGAAACCCTGTCTCTACACAAAAAAATTAGCCAGACTTGGTGGCACGTGGCTATAGTCCCAGCTACTCTGGAGGCTGAGGCATGAGAATCACTTGAATCACCGGGAGGCGGAGGTTGCAGTGAGCCAATATTGCACCACTACACTCCCGCCTGGGCAACAGAGCAAGATTCCGTCTCAGAAGAAAAAATAAATAAATAAAATAAAATTGGTTAAATAAAGTATGGTTCTTCCATATCATGAAATATAGTGGAACAATTTTGAATGAGGTAAATCTATAGGTATGCATATGCGGAAAGATGATCTTTATATACTGCTAAGTTAAACAAGGTAAGCTGTTAAACAGTATGTAAACTATAAAACATTTTCTGTAAAAATAAATAGCAATTGACCAGCTGTGGTGGCTCATGCCTGTAATCCCAGCACTTTAGGAGGCTGAGGCAGGCAGATTACTTGAGCTCAGGAGTTTGAGACCAGTCTAGACAACATAAGAAACCCTGTCTCTGCAAAAAATATAAAAATTAGCCAGGTGTCGTAGTGCATACCTGTAGTCCTAGTTATTTGGGAGGCTGAGGTGGGTGGATCACTTGAGCTCAGGCGACAGAGGGAAACACTCTCTCTCTCTATATATATATATATGTATATATAATATTTTATTAGTATATGTATAAAAGAATATGGAGGAATATGCATCAAATTATGGTCAATGATTATCTAAGGGCTAAGAAAAGTGGATGATGAAGAACTTTCGTTTTCTATGGTCTGTATTTCTGTAATATTTTACATTAGTAAAACTTTGCATTACATTTGTGATCAGAAAAAAAAAATTAAGTCTTTCTGAAAAGACTGTGAATAAAAAGTTAAATCTCCCACCTCATCTCAATAAGAAAAGGTAAAATTGCCTAAAACTTGAAGTCAGATGCTTCCAACTGAATAAAATACTTTTCCCCCCTAGAATCTAAGAGAATTGCAGCAAATATGGCCTGATCCTTGAGCTTCTGACCTTCCCAAAAATAGTTTGGGATGGCAGGAGCTGGACTTCTTAGTAAAGAGTCGTCCTGTTCACTGGGCAAGAAGGAAATCCCCCAGTGACATGAACCAAGCAAAGAAAGTGTATTCACACCCAGAGAACTTTCAGGAAACAAAATCCTCTTATCACCATCAACTGGGAGTCTCATCTTTCACCCACTCATTGAATGAGCCCCTTTGTTTCCCCTAAAGGATTGTCATATATTCTTTCCCTGCTTCTACAGAACATTCTGGTGCCCCAGAATGGGGCACTGAGAGTCACAGGAGGAGTCCCAGTAAAAACTCAGTTGTCCACATTTCCAAGAGAAACAAGACCTGAGAGGGCAGGGCTCTGAGAAAAGGGGAGGAGCACCCAGGTAGGCACACAAGCGTGGAAGCCAGGACTGTGCTCTTTTTTTGTAACTATGCTTCAAAACTTACATGTGTGTGACTTACATTCTCATTCATATGTCATATATCCCACAGTAGGACACTAGAAAAGAAAAAAGGATCGAGCCTGCCTCAGGATGTTGTAGGACAGGTGCAATAAGTCTATCAGTCTGTCAACAAACATGTCCTCTGTGCCAGGCCCTGCTCTATCCACAAATAACAAGCATTGAACAAAAAGTCCCTGCCCTGAAGAAATAGGAACGCTTTTACGACGTTGGTGGGAATGTAAATTAGTTCAACCATTGTAGAAGACAGTGTGGTGATTCCTCAAGGATCTAGAACCAGAAATACCATTTGACCCAGCAATCCCATTACTGGGTGTGTTCCCTTAGGAATATAAATCATTCTTCTATAAAGACACATGCACATACATGTATGTTTATTGCAGCACTATTTACAATAGCAAAGACATGGAACCAACCCAAATGCCCATGAAAATGTGGTACATATACACCATGGAATACTATGCAGCTATAAAAAGGAATGAGAGCACGTCCTTTGCAGGAACATGAATGAAGCTGGAAGCCATCATCCTCAGCAAACTAACACAGGAACAAAAAACCAAACACCGCATGTCCTCACTCATAAGTAGGAGTTGAACAATGAGAACACATGGACACAGAGAGGGGAACAACACACACGAGGACCTGTTGGGGGGTTGGGGGTGAGGGGAGGGAACTTAGAGGACAGGTCAATAGGTGCAGCAAACCACTATGGCACACATATATCTATGTAACAAACCTGCACGTTCTGCACATGTATCCTGTTTTTTTCTTTTTCTTTTCTTTTTTTTTTTGAAGAAATAAAGGAGAAAAAAAAAAGTGTCCCTGCCCTTGAGAGCATACAGTCAAGCCTCATATAAGTGAGGAATGCCACAGGGCCACCTATCATGGTTCTTTGTATGTGACAGGACTTGGCAAGTGTTCTCAAAATGATACCATGCATCTATGGCAGGGCACACGCGTGGCTGCACTGACCGGCTCCCCCATCCACTTGATGCTTTCCAGCCTCCCAGAGACTTCCAGCATCTATCAATTCTGTCTCCATCCCTAGCTGCCTCAGTATCCCCACTTTCTTTCCAAGGGATCCCCACCCTCTTGGCCTAAAAATCACGTTATTCAATGCACAAAATTTCCCTTGACCTCTCTCTCAAACCATCCTCTTTCTATCAACTTCTCAGAAAAGCAATCTGCATTCACTGCCTTCTCCTCCTCGCCACGGCTTCCCTCTGTAGTTTGATCATCGAGTTTCATCCCTCCACGAAAATTGCTTTCTGGAGGGTCACTTGAGCCTCTTCCAAGGCTAACAGCCTTCGTACACTCCTTTCCGATGTGATCCCTCTTCGGTGTTAGAAACAATCAACCATCATTTTCTCAAAGCTGGATTTCCAAGGCCTTGGATTCTCCTGGCTCTTCATCCTCAGTGTGCTGTGATATCGCAATCACATTTACTAGATTCTCTTCCTCCACCCACCCCTTCAATGTAGGCATTACCCAAAGTTAAGGCCTCTCTTTTCTCTCATGTGATCCTCTCCCCTTTCTGTGCTGAGAGCTGTCAAATCCATACCCCCAGCCCAGCCCCTCCTGGACTCAACTTGCTACAGCAGCTCCACAGAACACGCTGCAGCTGCTTCCCACTTAACACAGTTAACATTGAATTCTTTCTTTGTACCTCCTCCCTACTCCCAGGGTGCCTCTTTCTTTTAAGACTTTAATCTCAGTAAATTAGCAACAGCAACCTCCCAGACACCTGAGCTAGAAAACTCCAGCCACACTCAGTGGCTCTCTCTCTCTCCTCTTAAGTGCCAGTGGGCACCACATACCTACAAGATTTTTAAGAACCTGCAAAAATCCTTTAAGACTTGAAAAAAAAAAAAAAAAAACTATCTTATAAGTACAAAAGTAAGACCATATAATCAAAATTAAGAATAATTCTAAAATCCTTTCAAATATTTCCGAGAACAAAAATGTTTTATTAGCCTGGGTAACATAGTGAGACCCCATCTCTGTAAAAACATTTAAAAATCAGTGGGGTGGGCCGGGCGCGGTGCCTCATGCCTATAATCCCAGCACTTCGGGAGGCCGAGATGGGCAGATAACCTGAGGTCAGGAGTTCAAGACTAGCCTGGCCAACATGGTGAAACCCTGTCTGTACTAAAAATATGAAAAATTAGCCGGTCGTGGTGGTGGGTGCCTGTAATCCCAGCTACTGGAGAGGCTGAGGCAGAAGAATCGCCTGAACCCAGGAGGCGGAGGTTGCAGTGAGCCAAGATCATGCCATTGCACTCCAGCCTGGGCAACAAGAGTGAAACTTCACCTCAAAAGAAAAAAAAAAAATTAGTGGGGCATGCTAGCATGCCTGTACTTCGGAGTCTGAGGCAGGAGGATACCTTGACTCTAGAAGTTCGAGGCTGCAGTGAGCTATGATCACTGACTGCACTCCAGCCTGGGCAACAGAGTGAGACTCTGTCACAAAACAAACAAACAAAAAACTAAAACAAATCAACAACAACAACAACAAAAAAACCCACACCCCATGATATTTAATATGGGATACTGGCAAATTTTAGTATCTTTGATCCTTTATGTGGTAGGGCCTGAAAATACTGACACTGGATCCTACCTCACATAGAAAGTACAGATACTCTGACTTCTCAGAAGCTCTTGAATTCACCGCCTCCCTTCCCTTCCTACTGCCCTGGTTTAGACACTCTGGAGTCATTTGTTATATTTCTGCAGGGTGTCCTAAAACATAGCTGCTTGTATGTCACTCCCCTGTTAGAAAGTTTTGATGGTGCCCTAAGATCTGGGTCCCCAGTCAAACCAATCTTGGCTTCCTGTAGACCAGGGGGTGTCCAATCCTTTTGCTTTCCTGGGCTGGACTGGAATAATTTTCTTGGGCTACACACAAAATACACTAACAGTAATGATAACTGATGAGCTAAAAAAAAAATTTCAAAAGATTCTCATAATGTTTTTTAAAAGTTTATGAATTTATGTTGGGCCACATTCAAAGTTGTCCTGGGCCGCATGCAGCCCACAGGCTGTGGGTTAAGCGAGCTTGTATAGACCCTGGATTATTCTGCAGCCAGCCCCACAATGGCACCTACCTGGCTCCACTTTGTGTCATGCTACAAACCTCTCAAGAGCAGAGAACTGTGCCTTAACCAATGACCTCTGTGTTTTCCACACAGCCTAGCATATAACAGACAATAACATGTCCTGAGGAGCAGCCACTTCTTGTCCCCACCTCCCTGCATCATTTCTGTCTCTGCTCCACTGCTACTTGGTCCTCCATGTCATTGCTATGCACATAGTAGATTCTAGGTCTCAACTAGCCAAACTTGAAAGCCATTAAAAAATGCTTGGTTTCAATTCACCATAACCATTCTCCCTCGTGTCCTAGATTTCAGACAGTGAGAATAGCATTGCCTTTTGGGTCAAGTGGATCTGGGTACAAATCTGCAGTTAGGCACTTAATTGATTGTGTGAACCAAAGTAAACTTAGCTTGACTAGCTTCAGCCTCCTCATCAGTGAAATGGCAATTACAATATCACACTGAATGGACTATTGTGAGAATTAAACGAGTGAAGGTATTCGAAGCCCTAGCATGGCAGCTGGCATATGACTGGGGCCCATAAGTACATAGCATCAGCAAATAGAAGTAGAGTCTCAGATTTCTCAATTATCTGGGCCATGTGACCTTGTCAGAAGTCATTCCCCTTACCGGAGGCTCATGTAAAATAGAGATTCTTATTTTGGCATCATGAATTCAGGACTCAAATTCCACAGTGCTGCTTATAATTCTGAAACTCATCATGAAGAAATAGAAGGAGCATAAGATACTACACAGCTGATAAGAATGAAAGAGGTCAGGCCAGGCATGGTGGCTCATGCCTGTAATCCCAACACTTTGGGAGGCCAAGGCAGGAGGATCACTTGAACCCATGAGTTCAAGACCAGCCTGGGCAACGTAGTGAGACTTCAACTCTTAAAAAAAAAAAAAAAGGTCAGGTATGGTGGTGCATGCCTGTAGTCCTAGCTACATAAGAGGCTGAGGCAGAAAAATCACTTGAGCCCAGGAGTTCAGGGATGCAGTGAGCTATGATTGCATCATTGCGCTTCAGCCTGGGCAACAGAGCAAGACCCCATCTCAAAAACAGAAAAATGAAAGAGGTCAACCTCTATGTCCTAATATGGAAAGATGTCCAAGGAGTGTCATCATTAAATCAAAAGGACAAGTTACAATGTTGTATGAAAAAATAAAAGACCACAATATACAAATATATATACCTACACAAACACATATCTATATCTATGTGTGTATATCTATATGTGCCTGGAAAATCTCTAGGGGATAGACAAGAAATTGTTAATAGTTGTTACCTGTGCCTCTTCTGCAGTAATGAGTCTAGGAGTGCTATTTATACTCTTTGGTACTGTTTGAATTATTCTTACCCTGGGTAAAAATAACATGTTCATGTTATAATTTCTAAAAACTGGTTTTTAAAAAGTTGTAGAAGATGAAGAAGGAGAGGGAAGGAGAGATACAGGCAGGGAAAAAGGTCTAGGCCACAGATCAGGAGACCTTGGTTTCACTCAAGAGTCCTGCACAAACTATGCAAGCTCATGCTAATCACTCCCCTCCGAATCTCCTTTATTGGTATAATAAGGGAGCTGAACAAGATGCTCTTCAGGGACAATTTCAATTAGATAATGTCTGCAAGATGCTTGGAGTAGATTTTATCCATAGAACATCTCTCTTTGATGAGTCTTGATGCTTTAAGCATTGGGTCTCAGAAAAAGGACAATGTATACACGATTTCATTTTGACCCCCTTCACATTTCAGTGAGAAAGCATTCCCACCATCTTACAGACAGAGAAACCAAGTATAGACTGTAATGATCACTTGCCAACCAAATACACTGCTCACCAGACTCTGCTGTTCACAAAGAATTATGACTGCCAGGAGTTTTATAGCTCCCAATTCATTCTGTGCCTCTTCTGCAGAGGAGGCACACAGCTTATGCAAAACAAGCAGAAGGCACTCTACGCTGGTAGAAGCAGGGTGAGATGTAAAGTGACTTCCTCTGGGTCAGAGCATAAACAAAGCTCACTCCCAGCATATTTAGAAGTATTGAACCCTTGGGATCAACTCTGCATCCCTCCCCCACCTGGACTCAAAGCTTCACCTTGAAGACGTGTTTCACTGCAGTCATTTTCTGAGCGTTTTCTGGGTCAGATGCAGTGAGAGCAGCTAAACCGAGGCTGCCAATGGAGTTACTACATTGAGGACGCCGTACTGAGTACCAGCTCTACCATACACCCACTGGACTCACAAGTGACATGGTAAGAAAGGCCTGGCTAGCCTGGATCCATGGAGTACTCTTTCAGTCTCCTGGGCAAAGTGATTTCGCACAGCTTTGAAACACAAATGACCCGATTTGCCCTCACAGGTATAGGTCTCTGCCTTGCAGAGGGTACTGGCTTCCTCTCCCAGAGCAGTTGCTTTGATTCTACCATCTTACTTCACTCCCTGTACCTGCAAACACCTTCATTCCTCCCATCACTTCACACAGTGAAGAACCCTCCTGCGTCAACTTTAGGTTGAACATTTGGGCATCAAGATTTCCCAATAGTTCCAGAAAGCGGTTACAGAATGCACACACCCACCTTGCAGAGAAAGGCAGAGCCTGCTCTACTGACTCTACAAGCAGCAGGCTGGATTTTAAACGAGAAAAACAGAGACCATGGCGTGGCTAAAACACCACAAAGTAAAACATCTATGAAATGAATAAGATTGTTCACTCGAAGAGTATGCAGTGAGGCCACTAACTAGTAGTCAGCCTACTGGTGACCTTCACTATGGCACCTAGTAATCCTCGAGATGGGGTGATGATCACTGGCATTCATGACATTCCGGAGCTTCTAGAAGCTGCTAGTTGTTTATCCCACCCTCACTGTCAGCTCTCTGTCGAGTTTGCTGACTGTTGTTTGCTTATCGCTGGCCTCAGGATACCCGTCAGAGCTCAATGGGTTCTTCAGTTGTCTTGGCTGAGTCCCTTCCTCTGCCTCACTGCCCTCAGGTCCCCCTCACAAGGCCTAACTTTGTCCCCTGCCCTTCTTTATCCCAGACACATCTTGCCAAGGCCTTTGAGGGCCTTCCACTTATCAGCTCATCTCAGACCCCACCACATACTTAGAGGCCTCGTAGCTCCACTCACCGCCTCTGGAAGTTAAATACCAGCTCCTATCAGTCACTGGGTGCAGGACGAGGCAGGAGAAGAGAGCAGCTGGATTGCAGTGGGAGTGCATCCATGACAGAGAGTTTTGTTGAAAGAAACAAAACATACTCAGAGGCCTGAGCAAGCAGAATTCGGGTGAGTCCAGCCATTGGTGGGGTTCACTTTTTGTCCGGGTAAAGCAGAAACGAGGGCAGAACAAACCAACCAATAAATACTGTAATATATTACAAGGTAGTTCCTACTTTGACATGCCTTAAGGACAAACAAGTAAACAGATTAACTGTACCCAGAAAAATAAAACCTCTATACGGGAATTCTCAGTCCTTTTTTTTTTTTCTGAAGTGTTTTTCTTAACTCTTTATTGTTATGAAACAAATCTTGTGTCCATGGATCTGAAATGCACAGTCAAAGAGCCTTTCATAGCTGCATTCTGAGGGTCAGCTTCAAACATTCACTGAAAAATGAGGTGGGAGTGACTGTATTCTGGATGAATAACTAAATTTTTCTAGCAATAGACATATCTGATGATGTAAGTTAAAATGAGCCATTATTTGTTCCTCTGATAAATGGGAAACAGTGGAGAATACAGAGGTGGAAGACAGCCTCCACTCAGGTCTAAAGCAATCCTCTTCCCTCCTCACCTCCAACCCATCCATAGTGTCTTCCATTAGCCCCTCTTCATAATCTTTTATAGGTCATTAATTTCTGGATTATTTACAATGCCTAATATTCTTGAAACCTCCCCCTATCACCCAATTCAACTTGTTTCTTGAGCACTGAACATAAGCCAGACCCTGAGTTGGGCACGAGTGTCCCCAAGGACATCAGACACCATCTCTGCCTCAAGGAACTCATAATCTAGAGGTGAGTCAGGCCTGTGCATGACCAGCCAGGCTACAGTGTGGACAGCAAAAGTGGAAGGAATGTGTGTCTTCTGGGGTCACAGAAGAGGGAAAGAAGTTTCAGGAGAGCTTCAAAAAGGGGTTACAGCTGGTGGGAGTCTTAAGGCATATATGTGTAAGAGCTCATGGCTGTGCTGGGTATGGAGGCTTACGTCTGTAATCCCAGCACTTTGGGAGACCGAGACAGGCACATCACCTGAGGTCAGGCATTCGAGACCAGCCTGGCCAACATGGCGAAACCCCGTCTCTACTAAAAATAAAAAAATTACCCAGGCATGGTGATGGGCGCCTGTAATCCCAGCTACTCGGGAGGCTGAGGCAGGAGAATCACTTGAAGCTAGAAGGTGGAGGCTGTAGTGAGCCATGATCATGCCACTGTACTTCATCCCTCCAGCCTGGGCAACAGGGTGACTCTGTCTCAAAAAAAAAAAAAAAAAAAAATGGTTCATGGCTAAGGAAAGAGAGGAAAGATTCTAGGCATAGAAAAAGTGGCAGCAGGCCGGGCGCGGTGGCTCACGCCTGTAATCCCAGCACTTTGGGAGGCCAAGATGGGTGGATCACGAGGTCAGGAGATTGAGACCATCCTGGCTAACATGGTGAAACCCCGTCTCTACTAAAAATACAAAAAATTAGCCGGGTGTGGTGGCAGGCACCTGTAGTCCCAGCTACTCAGGAGGCTGAGGCAGGAGAACGGCATGAACCCGGGAGGCGGAGCTTGCAGTGAGCCAAGATCGTGCCACTGCACTCCAGCCTGGGCAACAGAGTGAGACTCCACCTCAAAAAAAGAAAGAAAAAGAAAAAGTGGCAGCAAAGTCATGGAGGCAGGAAAATGAGCCTGAAGTTGAGCAAGTCACAAGCACTCAAGGCAAGGTAATGGAGAAGGAATGAAGCTAGGAACGGAGGTCGGAACAGATTGCGGAGGCCCCTGCCTGCCCCTTTACACTTTATTTTGGGGCAATGGGGAACCATTGAGGGTTTTAAAGCAGTAGAATGACTCAGTCAGACTTAGGTTTTTAAAAATAATCCTGAGGTCAGGGTGTGGGATGGGTTAGAAAGGTAGAGACTGAAGGCCTAAAGGCCAATTATTTAAACATAAGATAAGAATAGTGACAGTGGAAATTAAAAGAAAGGAACTAATTTGAAAATTTTAGAGGAAAAATGAGCAGACAAGTAGATGTGGAAGTATGGGAGGAAAAAGAGAGACCAAAAATGGTACTGCGATTCTTACTTGGGGGGATGGTGACAACATGAACCTAGCTATATATATATTAAAAAAAAAAAAGGCAGAAAAGCAGATTTGGGGTGAAGAAGGGAGGCAAGAAGTCCCAGGATGACATGGTGAGCTTGAGACATCTCTATAGAAGCAAATGAAGACAGCAGCAGACTACTGTGAAGCTGATTTGGGATTGAGGAGGAGGTCAGACTAGAGATAAGGATTCAGACCTATTGGCAATCCCAACAATTGAAAGCTGGCAGAGAGGAAGGAACAATAACAACAAATGTAGCAGCAGTGGTAAAGAAGCTAGGAGGGAAAGAGGAGGGCCCAGGTCACAGAAGCCCAGAGAGGGCAGAGGTTCAATGGCAGAGTGGTCAAATGTTGTGGAGAAGTTGGAAACCTCGGGTCTGGAAGGAGGCTATCACATTTGGCAATAATTCGGACTTTTTCTAAAGCAGTTTTGGTACAGCTGCCTTATGAGAGTGGGTATATTGTGCGGCACTAATTAGCATCTCCATCCTCAGATGTCAAATAACTACATTGGAAGTAGGATTCAGAACATTAATTATTTATTAAAAGCTAATAAAGGGATTCAAGTCTATTAGGCTAAATCATTGCAAATATAAAGCAACATATAAAGGTATGCAACGAATTACCTCTCTAATTTCAAACCATTAAAGATGCAGGATTAAAAAAAAAAAGAAATGCTGAGAATTAAGTCATGTAGTGTTGGCCTCCACCCCAATTTGAGCAGGCACAGTGGTTCAAAGCAAGCACTCTAGAATAAACACACTGGGTTCAAGTCCAGCTGTTACCTTACTCGGTGGGTATTCATGGGTAAGTTAACTTTCCAAGTCTGATTGTAAATAATAAATACACATGAAAACTCTCAGCATAGTGCTTACCACATAACTTTCTCAATAAAGGTTGACTTGTTGTTATAATAAACTCATTAGCATAACAATGCCTTGTATCCAAGTTAAAATTATACGCACTTAGATACATGTAATTTCAAACATTCATTCTTTAATTTTTTATGAGCTCCACACTCTAACCAACTGAGCTAACTGGCCACATGATTCTTTAATTTTTTAAAAAATTTTTAATTAATATATGTATTTTGAGATGGGGTCTCACTTTGTAGTCCAGACTGGAGTTCAGTGGCAAGATCGTAGCTCACTGCAGCCTTGAACTCCTGGGCTCAAGCAATCCTCCGGCCTCAGCCTCCTAAGCAGCTGGGACTACAGGTGTGAGCCACTGTGCTTGGTCAGATTTTGAAAATTTCTTTCTTTTTTTTTTGAGACAGGGTCTCACTCTGTCACCCAGGCTGGAGTGCAGTGGTACAATCACGGCTCACTGAAGTCTCAACTTCCCAGGCTTAGGTGATTCTCCCACCTTAGCCTCCTGAGTAGCTGGAACTACAGGCACGTACCACGATGCCCAGCTTTTTAAAAAAAAAATTTTTGTAGAGACAGGTCTTGCTATGTTGCCCAGGCTGGTCTCAAACTCCTGGGCTCACGCAATCTGCCCACCTCAGCCTCCTAAAGTGCTGGGATTATAGGCGTGAGCTGCCATGTCCAGCCTAATTTTTTAATCAACAAATATTTTTAATCCACTCCCCTCCGCGTATAAAGCATGGCTCTAGGTGCTGAATTTTGTTTTGTTTTGCCTTGTTTTGTTTTTAAGCGTGAGATTCAGTTCCCTGTTGCAAGAAGCTTGAACTAACAGTGTAGAAGGCAAGTTGACAATTACAAAACAAGATGATCCACCTGTAAGAAAGAAATGAGAAAGGTACGGTAAAAATACAAAAGAGGAAGCAATCAGCGCTACCCCAGGACCTGGTAAGGAAAAGGGGCTGTCAGGCAAGGTTATGAAGAGAAGGCAACATGTAAGTTTTGCAGAGGAATCCACAAAGAAAATTTTAAGGATAATAATAAATGTTAAGGCACCATCACAATCACACACACACAAAAAGCCCTGAAAAAGAAAAAAAAAAAAAAAGTCAGAGAAAGAGGAAGTTCTTTGCCCAAGGGCAAACAGCAAGAGAAAAGGAGCTGGAAGCAACCCAGACTCTTGTCATCCAGCTCAAGGAGATTTTTTAGCTGAAATAAAACATCACATAATATTTACACCCTTCCCCACCTGAGCTTGGGCTACATGCTCTACAAAGCAAATTAAACATCTCCTGCCTGTCCTCTAAAAGTCTACAATCTAAAAATAGGCAAACTAATAAATGAATAAATTCAAGAATTTTGATGACGAACTATCACCGAAAGACAGTGTTCTGAAATAAACACTTCTCAAGTTCAGTTTGGCCCCCAAAATGAGGATGTTAATAAATTTTTGCCCTTCCCTTTGGAGATGTTGAATACCAAGGGGAAATATTAAAATTGCATGGACGGGTTCCTTAAAAGATTATAAATAAAATTACTATGTGATCCAGCAATTTCACATCTAGGTATATGTCCAAAAGAAGTGAAAGCAAGGTCTTGAGGAGATATCTGCCCACCCATGTTCACAGCAGCATTATTCACAATAGGCAAGAGTAGAAGCAATCCAAGTGTCCATAGACAGATGGAGGGAGAGGGAATGGAGAGTTAGTGTTTAATGGACACAGTGCTTGCGTTTTGGAAAATGAAAAAAGTCCATCTTTTTCATGATGATGGGGAGGGATGATGGTGATGGCTGCACAGCAATGTGAATGTGCTTATGCCACTGAACTGTATGTACACTTAAAAATGGTTCAAATGGTAAATTTTATGTTGCATATATTTGAGCAAATAATACACAGATACAAGGAAAGTTTATAATAATAAAAGAATTTGTGATTATGTTCAAATGGGTACATGTATCTAGCCCTAATTTAGCAAGTTTGAAGAAGGGAGAGATTACTGTGGAGTGGAGTGTTCCAGGAAGAAGACACAGCTTTGAACCCAGGTTCTGATGGAAAACACTCCAAATCTGGGAGAAATGTTCAGGACTCAGTAAGCAGAAGCAGGGAAACTTAGTTTAAGTAGAGAGTTTGTGATGGAAAGTGGTAAAAGAGTAGAAAAAAAGAGACTGGTGCCAGATTACAATGGCTCTTAAAAGCCAACTTTCTGAGTTTGGATTTCTACCTCGACCCAGAGAAGAACCACTGGTGGCTTTTGAGAAGGGGTGTTATATGATAAACACAGTGGTTCAGTATGGGATGGTTTGGAGAGCAAGACCCTTAGTTGATAGAAAGTGGACTCCAGGTCGCTTAACCTGAGGGCTACTAAATCTGAAACCTAATGCAGTGTGAGAACAGACTACCACTCAAATACGTGGTGCTGCTAGCTTAACGCTATGACTTAAAATGTATCAGGCCAAATGCTTGAACGTAAAAAGAATTCTTCTCAAAGCATACACAGAAAATGCTGACAATGGTACCTTCTTAGAAATAGGGCTAAAGTTAGGGGAAGACTTTTACTCTTCATTGTATACCCTTGTATAATATGGATATATGTTTTAACCATGTACATGAATTTATTTTATAATTTAAAAAGCTTTTAAAATATGACAACAAGGAAGCATCAAAAATATTTGAGCTTTAACCAGCCAATTCAAAACACTTCTAAAAATAAAGTGAAATATACGTCAATCTTGTTTCTCCCATATCTTAATCTCCATCACATAGTATAAACGTTGTGGGACTGATCTAAAAGTACCAGTACAAAGTACACAGCACATCTAAGACTTCACTTCAAACAGATGTCATGAATCATCCAAAAATAAAAACATCTCCTTTTTGGTGTATTTAAATGAAAAGTCTGCCAGAGACTATTCCAAGTCAACACCTCGACAAAAACAGAATTTAAAAAAAATAGCCCATGGTTCATTTGATAAAATACATCACCATCTCAGTAAACGACCTTTTTGTTCGTCCAGTTGTGCAGGCCAAAAACAATGGAATCATCTTACTCTTTTTCTCTCATCCTCTATATCCAAATCCCATAATCGCTATACTCAGAACCCAACTGCATCTCACCAGCACTATCATCCTGATCCGTCCTCTCAGTCCTGAAACACCACAGTAGCTTTCATGGGACTCCTTTCCTCCACTCTTGTGCCTCACAGTCAATCCTCCTTAGGGCAGCCAGAAAGATCCACTTGAGACACAAATCTGAACAAGTCACTCCTCTGCCCCCAACTTCCAGTGGCTTTCTATGACACTTGGGCTAAAACCCAAAGGTCACAAAGCCTGTACCATCAAGACCCGGTTTTCTCTCCAGCACTGTGGTCAGCTCTCCCCATGACGCCCTGCACTCAGGCCACACTGGCCTCCTTGCCATTGCTTGGACACAGCAGTGGTCCCACGCTAGGGGCTTCTCACTTGGTATGGTTTGGCTGTGTCCCCACCCAAATCCCATCTTGAATTGCAGCTCCCATAATTCCTGCATGTCATGGGAGGGACGCCGTGGTAGGTAACTGAATCATGGGGGTGGGTTTTTCATGTGCTGTTCTCGTGGTAGTGAATAAGTCTCATGAGATCCAATGGTTTTATAAAGGGCAGTTCCCCTGCACATGCTGTGTTGCCTGCCACCACGTATGACATGCCTTTACACCTCCTTTGCCTTCTGCCATGATTGTGAGGCATCCCCAGCCATGCTGAACTGTGATTCAATTAAACCTCTTTCCTTTATAAATTACCCAGTCTCTGGTATGTCTTTATTAGCAGTGTGAGAACAGACTACCACTCAACCTGAATCTCTTTTCCCAAACATCCCATGCCCCTCTCCCCACTTCATTTGAGTCTCAGCCCAGATGAAGCCCCATCAGATACCACCCTACCTGAAATAGTAGAACCACCCTTCTTTCCCTTCACATTGCTTTATTTTTCTTTTTAGCACCTGAAATTACAATATATATTTTTGTCTGCTGCTTGTCATTTAGTTCCTCTCTCCCCTAACTACAATGTGCACTCTATGACATCAGACATTTTTGCCACATTCACAGTTACATCCCCTGGGCCTACAGCATGTCTGGCAAATTAAACAAGAGCTCAGTAAATATTTGTTGAAGACTGACATAGGTACAAATCAAGGCCCTCAAGATCACTGGACAAAAAGAGGCTGTTGAAGTCCAAAATGAAGCATAAGCACAATAATGTCCAGTGAATTTGGGGTAAAGGAATGAAAAAGCCAAAACATCAATTAACAGGCAGATGAACCCTTCATTTATCTATGGCATGCTACTGAGAATCTATTAATTTATGCTTTGGAACATCATCTGTGCATACTCTGTAGGGCCATTCTTGAGGTTCTGTGGCTATGGTAAAGGGTAATACTGTTAACAAGCGTCTCCCTCCTTCTCTCCGGAACCAATGAACTTAGGTGGAATATTCTGCTGAAGAAAAAAAGCAAACGTGGTCTCAACCAGAAGGCCCAGAATATTCAATTACTCCACTGAGAAGACCTGGAAACAGCCCCAGCCTCAGAACTAGGCAACTGGGTCAAAGTCACATTTTGGAATAAACTACTAGAGGGACCTTGAGTATATAAATGTACATTTCTAATCCTGTTTTGTAACTGGAAACCAGGAATAATCAGATCTTCCCTTCACATGGTCATCATAAGATAAAATAAGATGACGTGTAGACAAAGGCATGCTGAAAATAGAGTGGTCTATAGTTATCTGTGATCATCATCCTGTACTGGCTGGGATCTAATTCACTTTCTCTTCACTGCCACTGGTGAGCTTTGTCAATAGAGATTTCATCACACCCCTTTACGACTTAAAAACTTCCAGTGACTCAAACTTCTTCACAGGCTGAACCCCAATCACCTTTCTGGTCACACTTCCACCATGTGGAACTATGCTTCATCCCCTAATCTAATCACGCTTTATTGTCTGTGCTAGATAACTGCCTAAACCCCCACTCGCAGGCCCCCTCATCCTCCCTTCTTCCATTAGGGAAATCCTAGGCACTTTCAAAGGTCTTCTGGGATTCCCCAATCTGAATGAAATGTTTCCTCCTGTGCGCCCTCTCTCTCAGGCATCCTGTTGAATCATTGCTTGGTTGCAAGGCCATTTTCGCACCAAATCAGAGATTCTCCATCTGATCTCTTTGTGTGTCTTCAGCACATAATAGCACAATAGTGTAAGACACGTGGTAGACACCCAATGTCTGCTCTTTTTGAATACATCTCAATTCTTTCTCAGGCCTTTCTACCTCTAACTCTTTATGGCTTACGACTCGAAGTCAGTATTATGAAAGGCCTTTTCTTGCTTTTCTACCCTTGCAGAAATATGCTGGAAGGTGAAATTAATTGCCATTCCTAGGGTTCTTCTAGAAACAGGCTGGGACTCGAAAGAGGGACAGAATAAGGTTACAGACTTCTTTCTGGTCCACATAATTCATGCCTTTAAAGTATGCTTTGTTTTATTTGAATTGCTATAAATTCTCAAATGAGACACGCCCATATTTAAGTCTGGTATAAATGGAAATTATTTTCAATGTATTCATTTTCAGAATTATTCAAGTTTCTTCTCCTTTTCACAATGGTGGAAACTCCTAAGTTAACTATAATTCGAAGCAATTATTGTTCTTTAGCTGTCAAGGTGCCCTGTTATTCTCTTCATAAATATCCTGGATGATCTGAGCCCGGTTCAATGCAAAGCCTATTTTTTTCTAGCCCTGTGCCTTTTCACTTGCTAAATTTATAACATCCAAATGAAAGAAAGGAAGCCCACTTTTGCCCCCACTGCTCACATGGTATATGAGCATTTTTACCTGAGTTTTAATTGCCCTTGTAATTCTACCCTCAGCCAGGTCTGCACAGGTATGGTGTGGAAATAAAACATTATGGCAAAGCCTGAGAAGGACTTGCTGAGGTAGGAAGAAGAGGGCTTTGTAATATTTCCTGTAACCAGGAAAAAGAAAGAGCAAAATGAAAAGTGGTTTGGGAATTTGATAAGCTAGGCAGACAATTCATTAAGGAAGCACTTTCTGTCTGTGACCACCTCTAAGACTCTGGGAGCCATAAAGGCTAGGGATCCCTGGTGGTTTGATATTCAGCTGAGGCTGGCTGAAAATGGAAGAATTTGGATCACTTGGCTGTGAATTAAGAAATACACGCAGGAACAGAGGGAAAAACGCTATGGCATTTTCTAAATATTTACCAAGGGGAGTTGGCAATCCGTGAGCAGAGCCAGATCTGACAGTGAATTTTCCTGACTGCCTCCTACGCTCTTCCTCAATCACTATCTCCATCTCCAAAATAGGTGACCTTCACCTAATGGGGTGAAGAAGGAAGCATCTCTGTGATAAACCCAGGAAATGCCACATGATGATTCTGGCACTCAGACCACTGCATCTACTCTTCCTCCTCAGATTTCTTATCTAAAACAGAGGAGTAACCTATGATCTGTGTGTTAAAACCAACTGAGTCAATACAAGCTACTTCAAAGATGAAATTCTTCTTTCCACAGTCATTTTTGGCTTGTGATATCCATATGGTTTCAGAAACCAGTATCCATGAACTTCCCTGCCAGTCCTCATTATATAATCAAATTTCTCATCAGCCCACATAGCACAGTTATTTTCACTCTTGATCCTCCCAAGTTCATTGATAAAGGTTAATCTGTAGATCTGAGTTTATTTTTTTAAATTCCATAATTTTAAAATTCTGTAACAAAGAAATGTATTTTAAATCACTTTTTAATTAATTCATGAATTAGAGATGGCGCCTCATTCTGTTGTCCAGGCTGGAGTATAGTGGCACAATCACAGTTCAATCTCTCTAACTCCTGGGCTCAAGCAATCCTCCTCCCTTAGCCTCCCAAGTAGCTGGGATTATAGGCATAAGCCACTATACCTGGCTTTTTTATAACACTTTTTTTGTTTGTTTGTTTGAGACAGAGTCTCACTTTATTGTCCAGGCTGGAGTGCAGTGGCGCAATCTTGGCTCACTGCAACCTTTACTGCCCAGGTTCAAGTGATTCTCTGTCTCAGCCTCCTGAGTAGCTGGTGTTACAGGTGCCCACCACCACACCTGGCTAATGTTTGTATTTTTAGTAGAGACGGGGTTGGCCAGGCTGGTCTTGAACTCCTGAGACCAGCCTGACCAACATAGTGAAACCCCATCTCTACTTTAAATCTCCCACTGGTTGTGTTTCCTACCTTTTCAGGTCTTGAGCAGAGAGTAAAATTTTGTGTTTGATTTTGAAATTAAAGTGCTGCTCTTCAAGAGCAATTTGGTGATTGGGTTTAGGTTAAAGCACATATCTGACAGTCTCAATAGTTCTCTAAAGTCCTTCCCCATGCCCCCCAAAAACGGACATAATTACTTAAGATTTCTTGTCTCTAGATTGTAATGTGTGTAACTATTGTTTTAAAATGTATACATGTGTACACCTTACAAGCAATGGGGGAGATTATAGAACAGTTTAGAGTTTAAGGCTTGAGACTGCCTTCTCTCCTGCTTATCCTCAATACCTTTTCTTTAAGATTTCACTAAAATGAAAGTACTGGATATTAAAACACATCCTCTCATAATCTTCTCCAAAGGAAATAAAATGTCAGAAGTTTGATTAGGCAGAACTTCAGGAAATAAACCATATTGGCCTTGAGAGTGAGACGGGAAAGAAGTGAGCTTGAGTAATAAGAAGTATGGGTGCCATAGCTACACATCAATGATCAGGTACATGCAGTTAGTACATGCCTTTAAGCAAGTAAGTACGCACATGGAAGACTGGGTTCAGTGACCTCCAAAATCCCTTCCCTCTCCAATAGTGTTTGCCTCATGAATTTTTTATAGTCATCCTCTGTCCTATCACACTGTCCCTATGTATCATCAAGCCCTCCTGGCCACTTCCAGGACTGAAAGGAAAATCTGTTCTTGAAAGAAAAAAAAAAAAAAAATCCATGCTTTGACTCCTGCCAAAATTATAGTTCTGTCCTTGAAACAATGACCTGAAAATAATGGGCAAGGCTAAAAACCTCTGAGCAAATAAATGCCCAATATTGTCTTCAGACAATTTTTTTTTTTTTTTTTTTTTGAGACTGGAGTCTTGCTCTGTAGCCCGGGCTGGAGTGCAGTGGCCAGAACTCAGCTCACTGCAAGCTCCGCCTCCCGGGTTTACGCCATTCTCCTGCCTCAGCCTCCCGAGTAACTGGGACTACAGGCGCCCGCCACCACGCCCGGCTAGTTTTTTTGTATTTTTTTAGTAGAGATGGGGTTTCACTGTTTTAGCCAGGATGGTCTCGATCCCCTGACCTCGTGATCTGCCCATCTCGGCCTCCCAAAGTGCTGGGATTACAGGCTTGAGCCACCGTGCCCGGCCCCAGACAATATTTTTTAAGCTCCTCTGATATAAGCAGAACTATTACCTGAGGTCCTAGGAATGAAGATTGTGAAGCTAGAAGACAATGCTACAGTCAAATCTTCCCAACTCGTACTCTATATTCCCTGCTGAGTATCTAACCTTAAAAAGAAGGTAGAATCAAACAAACTGCGTTTGAATCTTGGACCCATCTCTCATTAGCTGGGTAATATGAGGCAGGTTATTTAATCTTCCTGAACCTGTTTCCTTACTTGTAAAATGCTGATATGAGCTACCTTATAGAGTTACCATGACAATTAAGTTGGATAATATAAAGAAAATGCTGAGAATTCATTTGTTGGTTTCCTTATTCATTCAACAAAGATTAACTGAGGGTTCACTACCAGCCAGGTACTGGGTACAACAACATAAAAGACAGAATAAATAAAAGCTATTATTATTTTTATTTACCAAAAACAGTTTATTTCCAGAGCTGTGACAGACCTGTCAGAATTTGACTCTAGTTCATAACTTTCATTCACACCTAGCTTGCCTAAAATACTCATTTTTATTTTGCCAAATGTGATCCCAGGTAGAAGTCTTGCTCCTGTCATACCTTCTCCCCCAAAACTAGTCATCTAGCAGGTGTTCTGCTATAGGACACCTTCAGAACACTTGGAAAAAGCATTGATCAGAGCCAAAGGTGGTATCCCAACTCTCTTCTGGGCAAGCCGCTCAGGAGAACTTGATATGCCTGTGCTACAAGGCCCATCCTGGATGCCTGGGAGTCCTTGGGTGCTTACAATTCCACAAGTGGACTCTGAGTCTTCCGAGAACTCAAGATTAATAGGACTGGCTCATCCCCAATCATTGCCACTGGGGCACTGATAAAGCTAAGAACAACAGCTAAGGGGTCTAAAACCACATTTTCATGAGGGGTTATGTCTTTCAATGGTGCTTTACTCTAGGGTTTTTGATAAAATTCTGTATAAATGACCCACCTCTGGAGTTGGTGGGTTTCAAGGCTGGTGGGCTCTTCTTCAATGTGAGTTTCACATTCCCTTTCCTGGCTAGCCTGCTAGCCTTCAGGCAAGCACAGGCCTAGCTGTGTTAGGTGCGAGACATTCAGCATACATTAACAATTATTTTGCACTTAGGAAAAAAAAGTGTTTTCAATTGCATTTTTGAACCTGGGACTCAGAGCAAAAGAATAGAAGTTAGATCCCGAAATAAGAAATGACCTGTCTTGGGTTATAGTGGGGGAAGGGGTGGGCGAAGAGGGAATTCTAGAATAAAATTCAGAGCCATCTGTGAAGCTAAGGATAGGACAGTGGACAGTTGAGCTGTGCCTAAAAATCTTTGATTTGCAAACTCCTCTCATTAGGGAGCCGCCTGAATCTCTTTCCTTAGAAACTAAAATATGGATCGTGACTACCTCCAGGCAGGGGTTTTGCATGACTGCCTCCTACCTGGAGGTGACAACCTAGTCTCTCCCCACAGACATTTTCAGTACAAAAAGACTGTCACTATATCCCCCCACCCCACCCCCCAATCTGATGCATCTAACATTTAGATGTACAAAAAACAGTGACTTCTTTTCGTTTTCCTTACTCCTGGCGCCTCTAATTGCTCACTGAAAACAGTGGTTTGGATATTGATAGGCTATAACTCAAGGCCCTACCTGAAGCTCGTTGTCAGGGAAACAGTACTCCAGCCCCGCAGCTGCTTCCCTAGCCTGGGAAGTATGGATGAGTTGGTGGGAGTTGGGGATTGTTTTACAGCTTCTATTATTTATCCCACTTTCTGCTATTTCTCAAGACCAAGTTAGAGGAAGAGGGGAAACTGGAGAGGAGGGTGAGGGTAGAGTAGCCTGGAGAAGCTTAGAGAAAGAGAGGAACTCTTTGGGAGAGGAAGGCTAGGGGTCCTTGAAGTATGGCTTAGGGCACTAGGATCTTTCCTCCCTCGGTCTACACGGGGTCACTCTCCGCGTGGTTCCCAGCGCCCGGAGGACTGGCCCCTTCTGCTGCCCTGACCTGTCCCTCCTGCCTGGGCGCTGGGCGGCCCAGGGAGAGCGCAGCCAAGTTCCCCAGAAGAGGGATATGAGCGGCCCCAGCGCCGAGAAGCCCGACAGAAAAAGGCAGAGAGAGCAGCGCGGCGGTCGAACCGGCTAGAGGCGCGATCCCCTTCGCTCCCAGGCCGGGGTCCTGGAGGAGGCGTACGAGAACACGCACCCCAGTCACCCTCTCCCTGCGCCCCGGGGTGACGGCCTCTCTGGGATCCGGCTCTCCAAAGCTAGCACCAAGTGTCTCGGACGCCCGCGCGCGTTCCCGCGTCCCGGGATGATCTTTGCCGCAGCTGCCGGGCCTCCCGGGCCCCGCACCCCTCCCACCCCACGCCCGGCAACTGGGGCTGGACTCCCACCCGGTCCCCTGGGCCCTGCGCGTCACGCGCCCCCTGGGCCCAGCGCTCCTTTGAGCTGGCGCCGCGCGTCCCAGCCTTGCTCACCCGCACCCAGCTCCCTTGGCCGCCGGGCCCTCCTGGGACTCACCTGCCCTGGGACTGAAGCGGGGGCCACCCCGAGCCCAGGGGCGGCGGCGGAGGGGAAGGAGGGCAGCGCGGGGCTCCTGGCACAGCGGCCGCCGGGCTCCTGGTGCTGCCGAGCCGCGGACCCGCCCAGAGATATAAATAACATTATCTGAGGAGGGACATTCCTGCCGGGGGACATCGCTGCTGCCGGGACCAGATAGTCCCGCGGCGGGGGCGGGGAGGCGGGGCCGCAGCCTCCCGCAGCGCCAGGCCCAGCCCCCGCCTTCCCCACCCACTCTCGCACCTGCCAATCGGCCTCCGCGCCTGGGGGCACCTGCCGGGCCTCAGCCCTGCTCCTGGAACCCGCCTCTGCCTTCCCGCCCGCCGCTGAGCCTGGGGCGCCCCCATCGTCGTTCACTGCCCCTAACCCCGCGCCACCCCGAGCCCCCTGAGGCGAGAAGAGGGTTGGACTTTAGCTGGGGCCTAATTCGTGAGCCCTGAGAGGCGAGCCTGGCGGCGAAAACAAGCCCTCCAGCCTTTCCCGCCCGGCATCCCCACTGCACACAGTTCGGTTTTTTAAATATATGAAAAGACACTCAGGCCATAGGGTGGGCGCGACGGGTACCCGGGCGGTGATCCCCCGCCGTGGCGGGTTTGGGAGGGACAGATTGTTCCCAGGGGCTGGTGCATTAGAAAGCGCTCTCCCGGGCGGGCTTCTCCCGGCTGGCAGTGAGAGCAGACGCTGGGAGGGCAGGGGGCGGGCACTGGGCCCGAGGCCCCCACCCCCAGCCCGAGCTCGGTGTCGCTGTTTCTGCCCGAAAACCTAGTGTAGTCAGGATGAACCAGGCAGCTGGCGGCACGCAGCCTGCAGTCCCAAGGCGCTCCCACATTGCAGAGACTGTAATCAACAGGCAGGCTGCCACACCTGCCCACTGGCACCTCCTGGCCGGCCCGGGTCTCCGGGCGAGGTGGGGGTGCCTCACTGCAAGCCTGGATGAGGCGCGGTGCAGCAGGCCAGAGGAAATTCTAGGACCGATGGTGCCAAAAAGGCATCTCCGAGTTGCCCCCGGAGAGAGACTCAACAGAACACCGGCAGCTTGCAAGGCAGTCCATTTTCTTGACTTTCTAACGATACAAGGTCATTGTTCAGTAAGGTTTACGTGTGCGCCTTGCGGTAGCTTTCATCTCTTTACTCCACCTGTGGTGCCTGGGATGGTTTCTCACCAGCTATCAACGCAGGTAATCTCAGGTATTATGGAAATAGCCGTGGAGATTAAAAGCGCATAGATGCAGAAAGAAGTTTTAACTTTACTGATGCTGCCTGGTGTTCTTAACAGGCAGCATCAGTTATTTGCTTGGGAGTATAATTGTGCTGTTTTCCAGAATTCACCCAGGAAAGGGGTGTTTAATTGCCAGATGTTCGAGTTTAGTTTATATATTGAACATATGCAAAGATACTTCACTTCCTGCTGCAGTCCCACTTCTTGAGGGTGGGCATTTAGACACTGAGATATACTGAGTGGGACAAACGCCCCTGGTATTACAAAGTCACAGAATTCTTCACTCCACCCTCCTCTTGGCTGGACCCTTATTACAGCTCAATTTTCCAAGAGACACTAGTAATATGGGAAAGAGGATACAAAAACATTCATGATCATCAATAGATTAGCAGTGATCCCTTCCTCTGCTTTGTTGACAACATTTTAGAGTGCATTTGTCTATTACTGAGTTTAAGACAGAAAGTTCTTTTTGGTGAAAAAAAATTTTTAAGTCAAATTCTGGCAAAGAAAGCTCAAGAAAAACAGGCCAACTTCAAAAGCTGAGACTATTATATATCTCAAGCAGAAATCCTTGATCTATTTTTGATAGAAAAAATGGAGGGAAATTATGTATTTATGGTTTTTTAAAACCTTGTATGAATACACTTATTAGATAAATTCATGGTTCTCTAGAATGGTGGTTCTGCAGCTACGTAATTATATACTATGCAAAACAGATAACTCCTTAGCTATAGGTTTGTGGCACTGAACTAAATAGTTGCATACATATTTTTCTTTGTAACCTTAAAATTTATAATTTTCAACCATAAGAAAAAATTAATATGATAAAAGCTCCAAATCAGCAGACAGATTACCCCAACATTTTACGAACCAACTCAGCTGCTTTAGTTATCTCCACTTTAGTTGAAAGCTAAATAATTCAATACAACCTCATTTGCTACAGAGCGTGTTATCCTGACAGCATCTCTAAATGCTTTACAGCTAATAGAGTTACAGTGAAATGATAAATCAGAACTGAGGGATAGAGGAAATTTAGGTTTGCAGTGAGGAAAAGGGCATTGTCAAATAAGAGGGAAAGGGGAACAGATCTCTGTGACCAGGAATAAGAAATTGAGAGAGTAAAAGAAGGGAGAAAGGTTGGGCATGGTGGCTCACGCCTGTAATCCCAGCACTTTGGGAGGCTGAGGCAGGCGGACCACTTGAGGTCAGGAGTTCAAGAACAGCCTGGTCAACATGGCGAAACCCCATCTCTACTAAGAATACAAAAATTAGCTGGGCATGGTGCGCACCTGTAATCCCAGCTGCTTGGGAGGCTGAGGCAGAAGAATTGCTTGAACCTGGGAGGCATAGGCTGCAGTGAGCCAAGATCATGCCACTGCACTCCCACCTGGCTGACAGAGCAAGACTCTGTCTCAAAAAAAAAGAAGGGAGAAAGAAACACGTACATAGGTTCATTATCAAGGTCATTGTTGTGCGCAATAGGGATCAAGTTTGAAAGGACTTCCTCAGAAGAGTATGGAATAGCTCTTGGAATTGTCTATGTGAAGGATAGGATATTGGCCCTCATCCTGGTTGGACAAGGGACTGCCCCCACTGTTCTCCCACCCATGTTGAAAGCCTACACTTCCGAGCTACCCAGCAAGCTCCACACAGGCAATCTGCAGATTTGGAAGAGTTCTGGGGCCAGAAGAGAAGGTGTGCATTTGAGAATAGATGTTGACAGCCAGAGAGTGGGGGGTAAGCCTTCATAGAACTGTCTACTCAGCTCTAGCTGAAACCAACAGGTGAGGCCAAGAAGATACCAGCTGAGACTTATGTTAGAGTCATCTAATATAAGAGGGAAATTTCACTTTCCATTTCTATAGTCTTTGAGTTTTTCACAATAAGCTTGTATTGTTTGATAATAAGTAGAGATGATAAATAAATTAAAAAGTAAAGATTGGATGGAGATGGTGAATTGAATACACACAGTTAGCTTCTCTTCTACCCCAAATTTCATTAAAAGATATGTCTGAAACAGGCATCTAAAAGCACAGGAAAATAAGGAAAAGGGGGATCAGTGTTCCAACAATGTTCAAGAAATCCAGAGATACAGAAAAGACGTAAGATCTGATTCACAGAGAAACAAAATCAGAGGAAACCAGAACAGATTCAGGAGGAGCAATAGTTTAGGGAAGTTGCAAGCAAGAGTTAAAGGATACAAGAGGAGGAAGGGCCCTGAGACAGAATAATTCACTTAGGAGCCTCCTCTGTCCTGCTTACATTATATATCAGGTGTTTGCCTGTGGGATAAAAAAAAGTTAGTGGTGATCCTGGGACCCGAGGGGCAGAGCTCAGGGATCTAGTGACCCCAAGAAATGATGGAAACCATTCACTCTCTTGGCATAGCATGTCCCGATCCTTCTTCACAGCCCCTGAAGACAGGCTATGATAAGCAGAAAGAGGAGACAAGCCCATTCCCATATTAAGGGATGATGGGACAACCACCAAATATCTTATGGGGAGAGGGGAACCAATACCATGAAAGAGAAGCACCAAACCCAACTAATAAAAGGAAATAATATCAGAGGAAACTAAATTATTAATAAAAGGAACAAGATAAATGTTAAATGAATTTAATTTTAATCAGTAAGTCTTGAAAGGACATTGCATCCATAACAAATAGTCAGTGAGAAACCCTAGAAATTTAAAAAGTCATTTCTGATATTGAAAATCCATTAGTTGAGAAGCAGAACAGACCTACTTGAAGGGCAAATTAGTGGAAACAGAAGCCAAAGAAATTTTCCCCAAACACCAGGCAAAAGACAAAGGAGATGGAAAATATGTGAAAATGGTTGAAAGTCATGTAAGCAAAATCCCCCAAGGTTCAATATTTGCTTAATAGAAGTTACAAAAGGAAAGGAAAGAGAGTAGAAGAAGGCAATAATGGGAAAGTAGAATAGAAATTCTCAGAGTTGAAGAAAAACATAAGTTTTCAGATTATAAAAACCAACTCAGTTGCCAGCCAGATGATTTTTAAATATAGTTCACAGTTTTATGAACAGTTTTAAAGTTTATGATTTTATTTATAAAACCCAAGACATTGAATAAAAATAAGTCATAAACCAAAAACTATAATAAGCTAGACCAACTTGCTTGGCCTTGAATTAAATTGATCCTAAAAATATTTTGAGCTGGGTGCGATGGCTCATGCCTGTAATCCCAGCACTTTGGGAGGCTGAGGTGGGAGGATCACCTGAGCCTAGGAGTTCAAAGCTGCAGTGAACTATGATCACACCACTGTACTCCAGCCTGGGTGACAGGGCAAGACCCTATCTAAAACAAAAATAAAAACAACAACAAAAAACTGAATCACATAACCAAAGTTATTTGTGTGAAATAAATGAGCCACTTGAATTTAGAAATTAATATATATGTAGAAAAGCTACTGAAAAATGTAAATACCAAACCAAACAAACCTGAAGTTCCACTCAGCACAAACTCAAATCCCCGCCAACAACAATGGAGGAATCAATAACTCATGATAATGTTCAGAAATCATCAGAATAGTGCCCATAGCTCAAAAATCATTACTTCCCTTCTTCTTTACTCTTTTGCAAAGAGATGCATTTCATAAAATTAAGGTGAAATTTCCATTTCATTTTTGGAAACATCTAGAGGCATCACATTGTCCACAACTTTCAAAGACAAAGAAGCAGCAGCACCAATTGGAAAAGCCTGCCATTTACAATATGGAGGAACCAAGGATTAGGGACCAAACTTGCCCTTCAGATGCCTCAAACAGAATGGTTACGGAAGGAACCTGAAAGCCTGCAGCAAGTTTGCAAATACCAGACAAACCAGCCTCTGAAGGGGCAGATGACACCAGTTTCAAATTTCCCTCCACCAATAACAGGAAAAAGCAAAACAAGATTTACATTCTGTCATCTGCTAGTCCATGGAGGCATTAACCAGGTTTGGAAATTAATGAGCATCTTTTCTTTTCTTTTTCTTTTCTTTCTTTTTTTTTTTTTTTTGAGATGGAGTCTCGCTCTGTCGCCCAGGCTGGAATGCAGTGGCTTACTGCAACCTCCACCTCCCGGGTTCAAGTGATTCTCCTACCTCAGCCTCCTGAGTAGCTGGGATTACAGGCATGTGCCACTATGCCCAGCTAATTTTTGTATTTTTAGTAGAGACGGGGTTTCACCATGTTGGTCAGGCTAGTCTCAAACTCCTGACCTCGTGATCCACCTGCCTTGGCCTCCCAAAGTGCTGGGATTACAGGTGCGAGCCACCATGCCTGGCTGCATCTTTTCTTATATTGCAGTTCCTGATCTTTCCTTGCCACACAGGATTAGGTTTTCTGTCACCTCACACGAGCTTAAGTAGACATAATGGCAGACTTACACTGGGGTATCTGATGAACTGGGGCCTGTAGGTGCTAATGTCCTATAGCAGTTGCCTTGTTCCAAAGGCTGTATTAATTTGCTAGGGTTCCCATGACAAAGTACCATATCCTGGGTGGCTCAAACACAGATATTAATTTTCTTACAGTACTAGAGTCTAGAAGTTCAAGATCAAGGTTTCAGCAGGGTTGATTTCTTCTGAAGCCTCTCTCCTTGGCTTGTAGAGGGCTGTCTTTTCCCTCTGTCTTCACATAGTCTCCACTCTGTGTGCATCTATGTCCTAATCTCCTTTTTTTTTTAAATAAGGACATGAGTTATATTTGGTTAGGGTATATGACCTCAGTTTTACTTTCACTACCTCTGTAAAGCCTTATATCCAAATACAGTCACTTTCTGAGGCATTGAGATCTAAGACTTCAACATGTGAATTTAGGGGGATACAATTAAGTCCATAACACAGCCTCATCTTTTCTCACAATGAATTGTTTCTGGAACCTCTTACCTGTTGATCCGTTCTCCAGTTTCCCTCTCCTTCAATTCTGCTTCCACATAGTAGCCAAAGTACATTTTCTGAAAAGGAAAGTTGGTCCTGTCACTCTGCTTCTTTAAATCAGCCAGTGGCTGCCCATTTTTTTCAGGATATAGTTTTAAGATTCCCAGCACTTAGCATAGTATCTGACACAAAAGATATACTCAATAAAGGCCTAATGAGCAAATGAGTAAATAAATGAATGAACACATTATGGAAATTAAAGGAGATTGCAATCTTGGAGATCAACCAAAGAAGTAGGTAATTCAAAAAGTCATTTCTATTTGGCTTAAAAATGTATATTTGTGATTTTTTTCAGGAGATTGACTTTCCTATCTATGTTTGAATAAGGTTATTTAAATGAATTCACATTCCCTGAAACATAGCTGGCAATATTTGTGCCTGAATTTCACCAGGTCCTCAGCTTCCCTAATGCATCCATACCTAACTTATTGTCTGTGGGTGAGAAATGGAGTCAATCGAGTAGGTTTTATGTTCACAGCTACCACTGAGCTCATCTATGGAGGCAGGGGTCTGCCATCTTCCAACGTCTTTATAACAAGGGATAGCAAACACAATAATGATGATTCGGTTAGCTTTTGTCTCTGCCTGCTCCACCCTCTCAGTGTCATTTTCCGTCCTCATCCTCGGGCAATGGCCCTGCTCCAACTCCCATACTCCAATATGCCAAAGCCTTGAGTACGCAGGATTAAGAACATAGGAAGATGAATCCAAACGCATTATAAAGAGTGAGTTAATGTTGTTTTGATATTAACACTCTACTTTGAGTACTCCACGGAGTGGGTAGTCTGCAAGTAGATAGCTGAGAGTAACTAACCCTGAAAACTTCATTCTCTTCCTTTATTAATATTTATCAAGGCAGGAACTCAAATCAAAGGTAGAAAATATAATTTTAAAAAATCAAATTTGTTAATATGGAATGACAGCTGGAGTTCTAACAGTTTAACCAATAAAACAAATTTGGTTTATATGATAATTACTGCCAGCATAAGTGGTCTTGTTAATTGCTTTTATTTGTTAGTGAGCAGTTTCCAAATTTACAAATATTTGTTCTTAATATTCACCAAGACCTTTGGGAAATTTTCAATAAAGTTTGGAAAGATATTGCAATAAAAGACTCTATTACTTCTGCAAATTCATCTCATTTTCTTTTCTATGGAATATTTCTACAACTGCTCAATTTCTCTGTTTGGATATTTCTTCAGTGCTTTAAGGTTGGTCTACAAGAAACTATGATTCAATTCAAACATGATATGTTTTATAGAATTCATACAGAATATAAGTGGGTCTTCTCAGAAATATCATTTTCCTCATTTTCCTTTTTGTACGAAAAATTCTATTTTTAAAAGTGTATCATTTTCTTTCTTCCAAATGCCTTATATCATTTTTATTCAATTTCATGAAGTAAATTGCTATCATTATCCTTACTGCTATATAAAGAAATTAAGAAAGAGTTTAAGTAGTTTTACAAAGATCACATAGAAATCCAAATGTCTTGCTTATTAAAGCATCATTTATTCAAGGAGCAGTATCTCATGATTTTTAAATTAACAAATCCCATGATATTTAATGTAGATGATTCATACGATAACGTAATATTTTAAGTCATTAATTAAGTCAAGAATTTAGCCCCACATTATGCTAAGCATATACAGAGTAACAACTCTGTGCTGCTTGTTCTATTCCACCTCCATCTTAGTAATCAAAATGCACTTATGCACCCAGCTCTTGACCTTCCATAGCAGAAACTGAACCAAAGGAAAGCTGTAGACCCTTCTTTTGGGAGGAGTTCCAAACTGTGAGTGGGAATTTGTTTTCCATTACTGACCCTAACTGCTGCTAACTCTATTTCTCCACCCTCACCCTTCTCCTCTACTAAATACTGCCAGGCATAATAAACAAGTAGGCACCAGCCCCGTATATTTCAAATACTCAGCATATCCCTATCCTGCCTTCATTCCAAAGACAGTACAGGAATCTGCTAACTTATTTCATAACTAAAAACAAATCTTTTTGTTTGTTTGTTTTTGAAACAGAGTTTTGCTCTTGTCACCCAGGCTGGAGTGCAATGGTGAGATCTTGGCTCACTGCAACCTCCGCCTCCCAGATTCAAGTGATTCTCCTGCCTCAGCCTCCCAAGTAGCTGGGATTACAGGCACACGCCACCATGCTTGGCTAATTTTTTTTTTTTGTATTTTTAGTAGAGAAGGGGTTTCACCATGTTGGTCAGGCTGGTCTCGAACTCCTGGCCTTAGGTAATCTACCCGCCTAGGCCTCCCAAAGTGCTGGGATTACAGGTGTGAGCCACTGCGCCCAGCCTTAAAAACAAATCTTAAAATGCAATGACCCTGGGAGGAGTTGGCTTTTAAGGTAGGATATTTTGGCTATTGGCATAATAAAAAAAAAAAAAAAGTCAGTTCCACTTAGTGACATTTTAAGAGCCAAGTAATTTTTTTTTAAGATAGTAGCAGGGTAAACCAGAAAGATCAGTAGATGTAAAGGCAAAAGACCTGGATTCTACTTCCTCTTAACCTCTCTATACCTCAGTTTCTCTTCTGTGAAATGATGGCATTGAACTAGCTGGTCTCTAAGGATTCTTTTAGCTTTAGCTTTCTATATTTTACACTTATGCTAAGAACACAGTAGATGTTCATTATAATAATGAAAAATTGGAAATCACTTCAATGTTCATCAAAATGGGATTGGTTAAACCAATTATGGTGTGAATGCACACACACACAACACACACATATAAATTCTATGGAGCCATTTAAGTGATGTGGTTTTATACTTACTGATAGGGAAAGATGTCATGACATACTGTTTATTTTTTTTTAAGTAGGCTGTAAATAATTTCTATTTGATTAAGAAATGAGATATTTCATATCAGGAAAGATACTCCAAAAAAATCTAAGTGATTTCTAGACGGTGGGATTCAGAGTAATTCTACTTCCTTCTCTATTTTTCTAAGAGGTTTGGGTCTTTGATAAGCATAGAATATTTCATAATAAAGAATAAAGTTGTTTTCAATGTGGGGGAAAATATAGTAAAATATAAATGGCAGATATGAGATCCTTATGTGTGAACAAGCCTTGATAGAGAGGATGGTGAGGGCAAGAACAAAAGAGCAGTGCACTAAAGGAAAACAAGGTCTGAATATTCTCATCAATAACTCAGATAATGAAATAACTGTGCCACAAATATTTTTTAAAAAAAACCAAACTATTCTTTTTATACAAAACTGGCTCAGCTGATCTGTTTTGCTCATTCAGGGATCCCATCATTAGTGTGGAAGATGGAGTTGCCTGACCCATGCTCAGTCCCTTACCAGTCCATCCCATGAGCAATGGGAAGACCTGTCAAGCCATCACACTGGCCACTGGACGCAACCTGAGGCTGTGGAAAGAAACAATCCTTACTTCGTTTTGTGCTGCTATAACAGAATACCATGGATTGGGTAATTTACAATAAACAGAATTTATTTGGCTCATGCTTCTGGAGGCTGGGAAGTCCAAGATTATGGCAGCAGAATGTACGAAGGCCTTCCTGCTGCATCATCTCATGGTGGAAAGATGGAAGAGCAAGAGAGCAAACAAGCGTGAGGACAAAAGGGGCTGATCTTATCAAACCCACTCTCCTGATAATGAATGCCCTCCTAAGATAATAAGATGAATGCATTTATGGGGGCAGAGCCCTCATGACCTAATAACTCCCTCAAGATCCCACCTGTCTGGATGGATTGTTTGAGCTCAGGAATTCGAAACCAGCCTTGGGAACATGGTAAAACCCAGTCTCTACAAAAAATTTTAAAATTAGCTGGGCATGGTGGTACATGCCTGTAGTCCCAGCTACTCAGGAGGCTAGGGTGGGAGGATCAGCTGAGCCCGGGAGGCCGAGGCTGCAGTGAGCCAAGATCACACCACTGCACTCCCGGTTGGGCAACAGAATAAGACTCTGTCTCAGAAAAAAAAAAAAAAACCCACCTGTCAACACTATTGCATTGGGGATTAAATCTCCAAGACGTGAACTTTGGGGAACACATTCAAACCATAGCAAACCCTAACCATTTTATGACAGGATTGATCTTATAACTTTGTTTTCTTTACTACTGTGCTTTAATTATTTGAGTTTCCTAAGGTTGCCTAATTAACCTTGATAACTGTATTACTCAAATAAACATGAAAAAATGCAGAACAAATTATAATAAAGGTTAAATATCAAATAGGAATTCATACAAGATAAGTCAGCAAAAGAAGAAGAAAAAGGTTTTTTTTCTTTTCTTTTCTTGAGAGACAGAGTCTTGTTATGTTACCCAGGCTGTTTCCAAACTCTTGAGCTCAAGGAATCCTCCTATCTCTTCCTCCCAAGCAGCTAGGACTACAGGTGTGAGGCACTGCACATGGCTGAGAATAAACTTCTTACATGCAAAATGGTGGCCAAGGTGCAGTGACTCACACCTGTAATCCCAGTACTTCGAGAAGCCAAGGCGGCAGATCACTTGAGGTCAGGAGTTCAAGACCAGCCTGGCCAACATGGTGAAACCCTGTCTCTACTAAAAATACAAAAATTAGCCATACGTGATGGTGTGTGCTTATAATCCTGGCTGAGGTGGGATAATCACTTGAACCCAGGCTACAGAGGTTGCAGGGAGCCAAGATTGTGCCACTGCACTCCAGCCAGGGGGAAGGAGTGAGACTCTATCTCAAAAAAAAGAAAAAAGAAAAATGGTGAATAACAGTTTTGAAGTTGAAAATTGGTAGAGAAAAAAATCTTGTGGGAGATCATAAATACAAGTCACCACCATGGTTGTCATCAGTCAAAAAGCGTGTGGCGTAGTTGGAACACCCAACAGGGGAATCTCCGTGTGGGATGGGCGATCTGTGTGTCCAAACGGGGTCTAAACTTCTCTACTTGAGGGTTCTTTTTGTTGCTGACTTAAATGATTGTTAGTAGTATATTATTTGCTTTTTGCCATTTGTATCATACCTTTCATACTCAAATTCCTTGACTCAATTTGGGGATCAATGATATAGAGGTTAACTACCTAAGGAGTTAGAGAAGGCATAGAGAAGCTGTGAAAATAGAGAATAGAGAAGCTATGCTCACAAGGAAGAGAATTTCTAAGGTTTAGACTCAGAGCAGTTCAGGAATTCAACTGGTCTCTGCCTACTGGAAGTGCTGGAGGCATGCAAGGACCATGACCAGAAACTCTAAGCGGAGCCACAACAAGTCAAGAACGGCATGTACATAATTTACAGTTTATCTCTCACTAATTCATTATTTATTTTACTTGTTATATTCTGCTTACCGAAAGGATCTTTGAAGGGGTTCTTGTGATTTACATACCAGAACAAAGTCCTGTATCAGTCTTCTCTTCCCAACTAAATTGTATAACGCTTGATACTTTAAAAAGTTTCTCTTCTATTTCCCAAGATCCCTAGAATGATACTAAACACTGATCGATAGATAGGACATACGCAAAAATAATGCTGAAGATTTTAATAAGCATAAGTACACAGCACAAGTACATAGTTTCTACTAGTTGTTTTAATGAATAAAGCTGTGTTACAGATTCTAGCTCATCTCCTGGATCCCGTATAAGACATGGTGACTATATGTTCCAGTTTGCCCAAAACAGGTTTGCACTTGTTGTCCTGGCATAATCGTTAATAGTGCTCCCTTGCACTCTCAGAAATGTATTGGTTTGGACAATAAATTATACAATGACCTTATTGATCAACTGCCCCCCAGGGGCTTCCCAGTAAATTCCAATGTACAAAAAGTAATTTTGCTTTAACAGTGAAGGAAAGCTTTATGGCAAAAGACAACCACAAAGTTCAAAGTTAAAATTACATTATTAACTATTTGCTATTTCCTATGTAAGATGGTTTATCGCTATATAAATGTAAGCCAACTCTGCCCTCTACTGTCTTATGACAGTATTATGACACTGTTTCAGCTTCATTGATTGAAGCTGATTGTGTTAGTTGTGCTGACTACGTTAGAGTGTGGCTTCTCAACTTTGCCTACTGCTATATTAGCTTTTAAAAATCCCAATGTCTGTGCTGCATCCTACACCAGTAAATCAGAATCTCTTGGGATGAGACACAATCATGAATTTTTTTTAAGCTCCCCAGTTGATTTTAATGTGCAACTAAGGTTAAGAACTGTTGCTTAGAACATCAGATTGAATAGTCTGTTGTGGTTCACTTAGTTATTTGATTTCACAGTCCAGATTAGACTATATCCTAATTATGTCTGGGAAATCCTTGGAGATTGAAAGAAAAAGATGAGTGTATCAGAACAAATCTCAGCCAGGCACGGTGGCTCGTCCCTGCAGTCCCAGCACTTTGGGAGGCCAAGGCGGGCAGATCACCTAAAGTCAGGAGTTTGAGACCAGCCTGGCCAACAGGGTGAAACCCCATCTCTACTAAAAATACAAAAATTAGCCGGGCGTGGTGGCACATGTCTGTCATCCCAGCTACTCATGAGGCTGAAGCAGGAGAATCACTTGAACCTGGAAGGCAGAGGTTGCAGTGAACTGACATTGCGCCACTGCACTCCAGCCTGGGTGACAGAGTGAGACTCCATCTCAAAACAAAACAAAACAAAAACAAACAAACAAAACCACCGCATTTTAAAAACCCATTCTAGCTGGGTTCAGTGACTCACGTCTGTAATCCCAGCACTTTGGCAGGCTTAAGCAGGTGGATCATCTCAGGTCAGGAGGTCAAGACCAGCCTGGCCAACATGGTGAAACCCTGTCTCTACTAAAAGTACAAAAAAAAAAAAAAAAAAAAAAAAAAAACCAGCCAGGTGTGGTGGCATGCGCCTGTGGTCCCAGCTACTTGGGATGCTTGAACCCAGGAGGAGAATCCAGGAGGTGGCGGTTACAGTGAGCCAAGATCGAAAGCCACTGCACTCCAGCCTGGGCGACAGAGCTAGACTCTGTCTCAAGAAAAAAAAAAAAAAGGCCATTCTAAGGGATGGTGTTTTCCTTGTGTATAAAAATATTTTTTACTTACAGTGATGATAGGGACAGTACCTACTAAAAAAGCTCAGCCCTAATTCTCTGTTGATGGAATTATCTGCTGATGAAGCTCCAGAATAGCCAAGAAAGTTGGACGAGAAGACAGGGGCATATGAGTTAGAGACTATTGCATTAAACAACTGCTTCCTTTTTCTTTAATGTTCAGAGACTTGTTAATGGAGTTCATTATATGGAAAAGCACTGATATGAAAGCTCAGGGAATCTGCTGGAGTGGAAGTTGCACTAATTAGAACATTAACTAAATTAAATCACTGGGGAAGAGTGAATCCCGAAGGGAATAAGACAGAAAGGAGAAAGATACAGAAAAATCATTAATGGTCCATGAGACAGAAGAAGAAAGAGAGACAGCTTTTGCAGAAAACTGACCAAGAAGCAGGTTTTTAATAGTAAGCCAGAAGTTTACTTCTCATTCCCTTTTTCTAAAGTGTATCAGGAAAAGCTAATGGCTCTAGTACCTGAAATTGGCGCTGTTAGAAGAAATTTTATTCCTCTTAAAACAAACTTATCTAAAACCGTGGGATTGGCCAGAAGTGTTGGCATGAGAAAGAAGGGTTCATTTAAGAATTTCGATAGTGGGAATCTGGATAAAAACCTCCTGTGAAAACAGCAGAGGCCTCCAAAAGAAGGCGTGAAGAGGAAGATGTATGTGGCAGATGGTGAGGTCTTTGTACATCATGTGTGTGATCTCATTATTTTGTTCTTCAATTAAGCTGAAGGCAAGAATGGTAGCGATGCGGGGACAAGGTAGAGGTTTGGAAGTAGCATCAGGAACTATCCTGAATGATTCTATGACTGGTTCTGTTGTCTATGAAATAACTACTGATACTTTAAAAAATTCCTTTCAAGTAATGAGTTGGGACAAAGTAAAAACATTTCTGTAGATGTAGTGATTCATAAGAATGATTCTTACTCTTTCTGGGGTAACAAACTTCTGTATGTAATGAAAGTTATGCACCCTCTCTACAGAGAAAAATAGACATTTATACATAAATACTTAATTTTATATATAGATCCATCCTGGTTTAAGAACCCTTGATTTATAAAATAATCTTCTGTAAGCAGATTTATGATTAAGATTATTATTATAAAAGATTTAGTAAGAGTTTATATTTGCAAACCTTTGAATTGAGCATTCCATAAACTAGATTAAACAGTAAAAAGTGCCGTCTTCCCGTCTTCTAGCTACCTATAATGCAACACATAATGTTTGTATAGCCATATAAAGGACACACATGTGTTACATTAAAAAAAAAAAAAAAGTATGCGTCTTGATAGGAAAGGATAAGAACATCTTGAGTAATGGTAAGCAATGGCAGGGTTATTTAAGTGCAACCCACAACCTCTTTTCAATATAGTCAGGAAATTTTAGAAACATTATTGAATGCCCCCATGTGCAAGGCAGAGATCGGAGATGAGGACCATATGGTCTTTGTCCTCAGGCTGTATTCACTCTAGTGGGGTGGAGATAGGAGAAACAAAGGATTCTAATATAAGGCAGCATTTGGTAAATGCCATATAAAAATCACAAAGAAAATATCTGGGGAGAGGGTTCAGACAGTAAGATCACATTTAACAGGAAATGAAAAATGAAAGCCAGGCAAGGTGGCTCATGCCTGTAATCCCAGCACTTTGGGAGGCTGAGGCAGAAGGATTGCTTGAGTCCAGAAGTTTGAGGCAACATATTGAAACCCTGTCTCTACAAAAAAAAAAAAAATATATATATATATGTATGTATTAGCCAGGCATGGTGGTGCATGCCTGTAGTCCCAGTTACTCAGGCGGCTGAGGTGGGAGGATCACTTAAGCCTGGAAGGTTGAGGCTGCAGTGAGCCATGCTCATGCTACTGCATTGCAGCCTGAGTGACTGTCTCAACAAAAAGAGACCCTGTCTCAAAAAACAAGCAAAAATGACCCTCACACCTTCTTTTTCCCTCTTTTGTGTGTAAATTACTTGTTGTTTTTTAGTAAGAAAATGTCATATGGCCACTCAAAATAGAAGGACCAGGTGACCCATTATTTTTTATGCCTGTAGATTAGTTTATATATATGGAAAGTATAGAAATTAAGACAGCAGAGGTGAACCACAGCCATATTGTGGCTGGTTTTAACAGTCAGGGAGAGGAGCCTGTGCCTAATTCAATTGACAATGGTAATTTGTTGATGGCTTTTAAGCAAGGCACAGATAGGATCAGAACTGTGCTTTAGGAAAATTAAGCTAGCAGCAGTATGTAGGATGGCTGGAGTGAAGAGAGACAGGAGACAGGCTATTACAGTCGTCAAGGGGAGAAGTAATTGGGGCCTGAACAATGGTGGCTGGGAAAGTGGAAAGCATGAGGATATCAGGCTGGGGAATCTGTAGGCCACTGAAGGTTTTTAAACTGGGGAGTGCACTGGGGGCTTAGAAAACTCTCGGAAAAACCAAACAGGCCAGGTGCGGTGGCTTATCATGTCTGTAATCCCAGCACTTTGGGAGGCTGAGCCAGGAGGACTGTTTAAGCCCAGGAGTTTGAGGCTGTAGTGAGCTATGATGACACCACTGAACTCCAGCCTGGGTGATACAGTAAGAGACCCTGCCTCTAAAAACAAACAAACAAAAAACAAGCAAGCAAAAATTTATCTTCAGTTTTTTTTTTTTTTTTTTTTTTTTTTTTTTGAGACGGAGTCTCGCTCTGTCGCCCAGGCTGGAGTGCAGTGGCCGGATCTCTGCTCACTGCAAGCTCCGCCTCCTGGGTACACCATTCTCCTGCCTCAGCCTCCCGAGTAACTGGGACTACAGGCACCCGCCACATCGCTCGGCTAGTTTTTTTGTATTTTTTTAGTAGAGACTGGGTTTCACCGTGTTAGCCAGGATGGTCTCGATCTCCTGACCTCGTGATCCACCCATCTCGGCCTCCCAAAGTGCTGGGATTACAGGCTTGAGCCACTGCACCCGGCCCACTCTTCAGTGTTTTAGAGATATCCTCTTCTAACCTAAATTTCTGCCTGAATAGAAAGGAGCCGCAGCTACATGAAAGAGATTAAGTCCATTTTAATCTTTTGATAAGTAACTATTGAATCCTTTTTCAGATCTTGTCCTATCTGTATTTTCTTTCTCCCTTGCTGTAGTAAACTTCTGGCATAGAATTCAGAGGAAAAAGGTACTGTGAGCAATTTTGAAAAATCAGAATTTATTCTAAGCAAATAAAGGTCTATTTATAGTCCAACACATAACACAAATTCCTTATCATATATATTTTAAAAAATCCTTCCTTGGCCAAGAGTAGTGGCTCACACTTGTAATCCCAGCACTTTGGAAGGCTGAGGCAGGAGGATCACTTGAACCCAGGAATTTAAGACCAGCCTGAGCAACATAGCAAGACTCTGTCTCTAAAATAATTTTTTTTTTAATTAGCTGGGCATGGTGGCACACACCTGTACTCCCAGCTACATGGGAGGCTGAGGTTGGGGGATCGCTGGAGCCCAGGAGGTTGAGACTGCAGTAAGCCTTGATGGTGCCACTGCACTCCAGCCTGGGCGATAGAGCAAGACCCAGTCTCAGGAAAAAGAAGAAAAACTCTTTCTTTTCTTTTTTTTTTTTTTTTTTTGAGACAGTCTCGCTCTGTCACCCAGGCTGGAATGCAGTGGCGAGATCTTGGCTCACTGCAAGCTCCGCCTCCTGGGTTCATGCCATTCTCCTGCCTCAGCCTCCTGAGTAGCTGGCACTACAGGCGCCCGCCACCATGCCAGGCTAATTTTTTGTATTTTTAGTAGAGATGGGATTTCACCATGTTAGCCAGGATGGTCTCCATCTCCTGACCTTGTGATCCGCCCGCCTCGGCCTCCCAAAGTGCTGGGATTATAGGTGTGAGCCACCACGCCCAGCCAAAAATTATTTTTTAATAGTGGCTATTCCTTGAACTTTCATCCCATTTTTCTCTTCTTTTACTGCCAAATTTCTCACAAAATTGGCCTTCATTCATTATCTACCTTGACTTGCCACCTATTCATCCCTCACCCTTAAAACATGGAGCACATCCATCTATATAACCACACTAAAATCATACCCTCTAAAGTCCACAGTGTCATCCTCACCACCAAAAACTATTAATTTTCTCAATTTTCATCTTCTTTGACCTCCTTTCAGCATTTGGCCCTGTAGACCAACCTCTCCAGCTTGAAATGTTCTTTTCCTTTTGCCGTCTTGACATATACCACACTGTCTTTTTACTTCCACCTCTGGGATCTCTTCTTCTATCTTTCCAACCTATATTCCTGTCTACTCTACCAATAAAATTGCAGCCCAAGTGATAATCTTGGGCTGTCTGCTACTTATGATCTTGAAGGAAAACACTTTTTCATTCAATTATTCAATGCTCCACAGAATTCCTAAATCCACATCTCTAGCCATGATCTCCTGTCTCAGCTTCAAACTTAATATTTCCTACTGGATATTTCCAAATGGATGTCTGAAACTCATCGTGTCTGGAGCAGAGCTTACCTTTTCCTTCAAAGTTAAGCCCTCCCTTCTCTCAACTTCCCCACATACATCAATGATACCATCATTTTCTCAGTGACTCAGGTTTGAAATCTTGAGTCATTCTTGACTGTTCCCTCTCCTTGCATAGTTGGCCAGTTATCAAACTCTTATCAATCCTGCCTTTGCAAATTCTCTCAAGTCTCTTTTCCTATCCCTTTCCCACTGCCACGACTATAGCTCAGACTCATCATTTATCTCCTATGCATTTCCAATAGTTTTGAAACTAGTTTTTCTCCTTTGTCTTCCTTTTCCTTTTAATACATTGAACAGTTTCATTGGGAATATTACTCTTTCAAAAATAGTTTGTTGCATGTATCATTTCCTTACTCAAAACTCTTCGGTTAGATTCCTATGATCTATAGGATGAAAGTTACATATCTTAACCTGGCATTTAACATCCTCCACTATCTGTTTCTTACTTCTTTTCATTCTTTAAAAATTTTTTTTGAGATGGGAACTCGCTCTGTCACCCAGGCTGGAGTGCAGTAGTGTGATCTCAGCTTACTGCAGCCTCAACCTCTTGGGGTCAAGTGATCCTCCCGCCTTAGCCTCCCAAGTTGCTGGGACTACAGGCATGCGCCACCGCAACCAGCTAATACTTATTTCTATTCTTACCTTACACAAATTCTCTTCTCCAGCTAATTTTCCAGTTGCTCCCAAATATGACATACCCTTAGAGCTGACACGTGCACATTCCAGAGGACTCTGTTCACAGAGAATACAATGTGAACAGTGTCCCCTAGAGTAGTGCGGTGACTGTACTTTATTCCCATGTTCACTTTGGTGCCTTTGTTCCTTTTTTTTTTTTTTTTTTTTTGAGATGGAGTCTCACTCTATTGCCCAGACTGAAGAGCAGTGACAAGATCTCAGCTCACTGTGACCTCCACCTTCCAGGTTCAAGCGATTCTCCTGCCTCAGCCTCCTGAGTAGCTAGCTAATTTTTGTGTTTGTTTTGTTTTTTGGTAGAGACAGGGTTTCACTATGTTGGCTAGGCTGGCCTCAAACTCCTCACCTCAGGTGATCTGCCCACCTCAGCCTCCCAAAGTGCTGAGATTACAGGCATGACCACCAGGCCTGGCTGCTGCCTTTGGTCTTGGTCTTTTCCCCATAGATTACTTGCCCCTCACCTCCGCCCTAACTCTTCCTTCAAGGCCCAACTCAAGTTCTACCAGCTCCATGAACTTGCCACCAACTGCCCCAGCCATTGATAATCACCCCCTCCTCTTGATTCCTAGATTAGTAGTCTGTACAAATGGTGACCATATAATTTATCATCCAAATTGTAATGTTTGCTAGTTAAAAGGGTCACAATTACTCTGAAACCACAGGTGTAAACTGGACTGTCCAGGACAAGCTGGGCCATATGGTCAACCTACTTATATATTACCCATTTGGCACTTGGTATGTGTTATCTGGTAGTTTTTGTTTGTTAAAAAATATGTATGTATTTAAATGCATATATCTAATCTCCTCAAGATAGTAAATCATCTGAGTATAAATTATGTATTCTCTCTGTGTGTTCTCCTGGTGCCTGGCCAGCATCTTACACATAATATACACTAAAAATTGTTTGTTCATCATGATGATGCCTTTACTCTGTTATTTAGGAATGAAACATGGGTTAGGAGTAAACTTTCAAAATCAGAAAATTCACTACCCAATTTTCCTTCTGGCAAAAAGACAAAAACCTCTATGTCCCCAGAAACAGATAGTGAAATCAGAAAATGTCCTCAAGATTTTGCTGAGGACTGGGTTGAGGCCTCTGGCTCAAGGCTCTGCCCTGTTGCCTTGTTGCTGAATAATGTGATTCGTCTATATCTTGACACATCCTCTTCTCATTGCTTTGTCACACAGCAGAAAGATGACAGCCCCAACCGGAGGACTTACAGAAATCAAATCAAAATAAAATTACATCCAAGAAAATGCTATGGTGGCTAACTCACCTGAAACCAAATATTTGGAAGTCTTGACTTGCTTGACTTATTTTACTTAATTAACAGCTGGCCCCAGTTCAGCATTATCCCTGCTCAACTGCCAGTAACTAAAGAAAGAGAAGGAAGAAGATCTAAAAACCAAAAAAAAAAAAAAAAAAAAAAAGACAGTGATCATGAGAGCGAATGCTCTGAAAATGAACTAGAACGCAAACTGAAAAATGAAAGACATGTGGGTAAGAGATAATTAGGACAGAATCATCTCTCAGGAGTAAATACTTAACAGAATAATGCAACAAAAGAGTAGCAGGTCAGAATCATATGCGGGTATGAGTTGACGTTGAAAAGCCCCAGAAAGGAACACCATTTTGCTTAAACTACTGACAGTTTGGGCCTTCCTAAAATTCCTCCTACCAAATAGGTGACAACTAGCAGCATTCATTGATTTGCACATGGATGATATAAGGAAGGATGTTTCCCTTTGACTACTCCTCAGAAATTTGGTTCTCAGAGAGATTTCACCTCTAAATATTTGGTCTAGCATTTTTGCTTGTATCTGCAAGAGTCTCTGAGCCCCTCATAACATCAGTAGTCTTAATACACACAATAATCTATCTAGAGATTCTCTAAATATTCTTGAGTTTGATAAAGAGTTTCTTAGAACCTGGGCAATGTGACGAGACCTCATCTCTATTAAAAACAACAACAACAACAACAAAAATTAGCCAGGCAAAGTCGTGCACGCCTGTAATTCCAGCTACTCAGGAGGCTGAGGCTGGAGAATGGCTTGAACCCAGGAGGCAGAAGTTGCAGTGTGCCGAGATCACGCCACTACACTCCAGTTTGGGCAACAGTGAGAGAACATCACACACAAACACATACAAACACATACACACACATACACACACACACACACACAGCTCCTTAGAAAAGATAAAAGATGGCTAGGCGCGGTGGCTCACGCCTGTCATCCTAGCACTTTGGGAGGCCGAGGCAGGTGGATCACCTGAGGTCAGGAGTTCGAGACCAGCCTGGCCAACACAGCGAAACCCCGTCTCTACTAAAAATACAAAAATTAGCTGGGCATGGTGGCCCGTGCCTGTAATTCCAGCTATTTGGGAGGCTGAGGCAGGAGAATCGTTTGAACCTGGGAGGCAGAGGTTGCAATGAGCTGAGATCACGCCACTGCACTCCAGCCTGGGCAAAAGAGTGAAACTCCATCTCAAAAAAGAAAATATAAAAGATGACTCTTAACACTTTCTTCTACTTATGATCTTTTAATACCTGGACCTCTCTGGAATTATTGAATTTATTGACCTCTTGTAGTTTCCCAGTTCTTCCTTTGGTTCTTTTTAACTTGAATGAAGTCATCACTTGCCTTGGAAGACTGAAGTCAGGAATAGGCAACTTTAATAGTAGATGTGCCACGAAAGTGTATTTTCTATGTCATTTGTCCTATCATTCCACTTCCTTTTCCTTTTATCTCTCATTCCCTTCTTTCTACTTGTGATTTTCTTTCACCCTTTCCCTCTACTCCCAATCTTCCCTCGAGTATAGAGCCCTTGGTGGCAGGTGGGGTCAAACAGTGTTGATTGAAGCGTTGATCTTAGATGTGGAGGTGTATGTTAAGTGACCTCTTTGGGATTCTCAGGGGATTCTCTGGGATTCTCAGGGATTGCAGTTAATTACCACCCCTTGATTACCACCCCTTGATTACTAGCCACTTATTCTTACATCTTTATTAGGGCCATTGGAATCATCTTCATCATCATAGCTAACATTTATGGAATACTTAATACATATGTCAGACCCTGTGTTATGTGGATTCTCTCCTTTAATTCTCACAACAACTCCATGAGGAAGGTGCATTCCCATTTTGCAAATGAGGGAAAGGGAACAGAGAAGTTAGTACCTTTCCCACAGTGTTTCATCATGTCTAATAAGTGACAGAGCTGGACTGCGAGTCCACATTTGTAATGTCTCCATACCACCACTTTGGTAGAAAATGTGATCCTGGTATATGGTAGGAAGAAATTGAGCAATTTAAAATCCATTACTCAACCTTCACAAGCGCTGGGCTGAGGCATAACTATGAAGCCAACATCCCCTGACTAAAGGGTCAAAACTTTATCCTCTTCATAAAAGGATGTGAGATTACTTAGATCTATGAACCTCCCCTATACACCACCCCTTTCAAACTTGTTTCTCAGCATTTCTGCATTTTTGCACATGTTGTTGCTTGTGTTGGGGGAACACCCTGCCCAACATTCCCTAATGTCTAAGCTTAAAGTGGCTGAGGATGGAGCGACACTTCTGGAAAATCATTGCTGAGACTCTGTCCCCCTCTCTCTGACCTCTCCCAGGCTGCCCTTTATCTGGGCCCCAGGAGCATCCCGAAGAGCAGTTATTACACTGTATTGTGATCACTGGTTTTTCTTGCCTTGCCCCCTGATTGTGAAAGGTGGGCATAAGGCACATACCCCAAACATTATATGAGTGAAATCGAATTCCTGAGCTTTAATATCATCATATTACTTCTTCCAGGTATATTTACATTTTGAGCACCATTCTGAATTTTGAAATGAAACGCTCTCTGATGTAGACACCTTGCCCGTAGAAGGTCACTACCTTCCTTCAGCCCAAGTCGACAAAAACCATTATGTATGTATGTATGTATGTATGTATGTATGTATGTATGTATACATTTAGAGGCAAGGTCTCTGTTGTCCAGGCTGGAGTGCAATGGTGCAATCAAAGCTCACTGCAGTCTCGACCTCCAAGGCTCAAGTGATCCTCCCACCTCAGCCTCCCAAGTAGCTGGGATTACAGGCACATGCCCCCACACCCACTGCCCAGCTAATTTTTGTATTTTTTGTAGGGACGGGGCCTTGCCATGTTGCCCAGGCTGGTCCTGAACTTCTGAGCTCAAGCAATCCTCCTGCCTTGGCCTCCCAAAGTGCTGGGATTACAGGCATGAGCCATCACACCCAGCTGGATCCAATTATTTATAAAAGAGATACATAAAGTAGTGTATAGAACCAATTGAAGGCTGGGTGCGATGGCTAACTCCTGTAATCCCAACACTTTGGGAGGCTGAGGCAGGTGGATCACCTGAGGTCAGGAGTTCAAGACCAGCCTGACCAACATGGTGAAACCCCGTCTCTACTAAATATAAAAAATTAGCTGGGTGTGGTGGCACATGCCTGTAATCCTAGCTACATGGGAGGCTGAGGCAGGAGAATCGCTTGAACTTGGGAAGCAGAGGCTGCAGTGAGCCGAGATTCCACCATTGCATTCCAGCCTGGGCAACAAGAGTGAAACTCCATCTCAAAAAATAATAATAATAAAATTAAAAAAAAAAAAAAAAACAATTGAAGTCAGGAAGCTGTTGCTAAACTTCCAGGAATGAAGTAGCAAACTGCTAAGTTTATAGGTCACTTCCTAGAGAGCAAGGAGGTATTAAATTGGATGATATTAGGGCACGTCCTTCTCCTTGTTGAGTTATCCATGTCTCAGGCAGAATCTTCCCTCTGGTGGGCACAGAATGAAGACATGATTTAACAACTAAATTATTGGTAATTTATTGGGAAAAAAAGGCTATTATTTTCTAACCAAAACTTTCCTAATTTTTGTTTGTTTGTTTTCTTTCTCAAATTTCAAAACCATTGAAAGCAAAGACCTGGAGTGAACAGAGCAAAATCCAAATCAGACAGGTGGAATGGTAGCTGCCTTTGGCTATGGAATTTGGAGTAAGGTGGTGGGAAGGGTGTAACTGTAGGTTCACCTTCTGTAATCAATCAAAAAATACTTACTGAGCACTTATGTGTCAGGTATAATGCTAAATCCTGGGAAACAAGCATGATTCTCAAGTTTGCAGTCAAGAGCTGACTGTGCATACTATAATAGAGGAATTAATAAACTGTTATTGTAGGTACTTGGAAAAGGATACTAATATCCAGTGTTTATGGAAGAGGTGATGTTTGAGCCATGTCTGAGAACCTGAATATGAATTCAACAAGGAGAGAAAGGGCTATTCTGAGCAGAAGGAGCAGCACACAAAAAGCTAGAAAGAAGACTTTGATGTGGTGAGGGCCATGAGGAACTGGTGAGGCTAGAAACAGGAAATGTGGGATGACAGCAGGAAGGGAGGTAGGGAGCAGCAGGACATGGGGCTACAGAAGTAGAGTGGGCCAACTTTTAAAAAGCTATGGGTGCTGTAGGAAGGAATTTGGTTTTTATCCTGAGGGCAATAGGGAATCATGGAGCTTTTAAAGCAGTGACATAATGAGATTTATGATAACTGTCACATTTCTGGCGCTGTCTACTGTAGTTGCTTAATAATATACCTCAGTTCTCTCAAACCTTGCTATGCACTTTCTCATTAGTTCTTATTTTGAGATGGAGCCTCGCTCTCTCGCCCAGGCTGGAGCGATGACACGATGTCGGCTCACTGCTATTTACACCTCCCAGGTTCAAGTGATTCTCCTGCCTCAGCCTCCCGTGTAGCTGGGATTACAGGTGCGTGCCACCACCGCCCAGCTAAATTTTTGTATTTTTAGTAGAGATGGGGTTTCACCACATTGGCCAGGCTGGTCTCCATTTCCTGACCTCAAGCGATCTGCCAGCCTTGGCCTCTCAAAGCATTGGGATTACAGGTGTGAGCCACCAAGCCCGGCCCTCTCATTAGTTCTCAAAGAAGATATTGTAAAGAGAAAAAAGTACAAAGAACTGGAAGAGTTGGGAATCTGTGATTAGGTAGAGCCCAAAGTAGCACTTACAAGGAAGGCTCCCTTTCTCTTTGTACCTTGAGGTAACTTTCCAAATCCACTTCCTGGAGGAGCCTAGCCTTTCTCCTTCTCCATCTCCCATGGTTTCCCTCCCTAACACAACCCTTTTACCACACATCCTCTCCAACACAACATGCTCACTCAGTTTTTCTAGTTACACACAAATCACCTTGTACAAATTTGTTAAAGTACACTGTCTCATATTATCCACTTCAGCAGACACCCATTCACACGTCGGGCAGTTTGAGTTATTGCAAGTCCTCCTCCTTAATTTATTATCCTCCCTTCTACCACCTAAGGCTTAAGGCCAGAGTTACTTTCCTTAAAACCCTTAAGTCATATGTAGAAACACATATATCGAAAACATTTGTGTATCATTTTATGAAGCAAGCCTGTGAGGTAGGTATATTTATTACTGTCATTATTTTACAGATGAGAAAATTGAAGACCAGCCAATAAGAAACTTGTTTAGGGTCCTTGAGTTATTAAGTTACAATGAGGACTGAAATCTAATATTTTAACTTTAAATCACCATGTTATTTTCCAAATATTCCTTGCAGCTTCTATGTATCCCTTCTCCATTCCAAGTCAAAACTACTCTTTTCAACACTACCCAAGATTTTTTATTTCTGTGGATTTTGTGCCTGGCTTACCTTGAACTGCTAGCCATTCTCCAGGACAAACCCTCCAACTGCTAGCCATTCTCCAGGACAAAACAGAAGTCTGTTGACTTCCCTTTCTTTACTTCCACAGTTTCTCTAAAAATTCCAAACTCCTTCACCTCTCAGAGTCTATATGGGTGGAAGAGAATAAAAGTCTGCTCTAGGCCGGGCGCGGTGGCTCAAGCCTGTAATCCCAGCACTTTGGGAGGCCGAGACGGGCGGATCACGAGGTCAGGAGATCGAGACCATCCTGGCTAACCCGGTGAAACCCCGTCTCTACTAAAAAACACAAAAACCTAGCCGGGCGAGGTGGCGGGCGCCTGTAGTCCCAGCTATTCGGGAGGCTGAGGCAGGAGAATGGCGTGAACCCAGGAGGCGGAGCTTGCAGTGAGCTGAGATCCGGCCACTGCACTCCAGCCTGGGCGATAGAGCGAGACTCCGTCTCAAAAAAAAAAAAAAAAAAGTCTGCTCTAAGTCTTACTATATTCTTGAGGCACACATTGGGGCAAAAAAACCCACAATAAAATATCTGAAACCCAATTGCATTTTGATTATTAAATTTCTTTTGGCTAGTTGTGGTAGCTCATGTCTATAATCCCAGCACTGTGGGAGGCCAAGGCAGGAGGATTGCTTGAGCCCAGGAGTTCGAGACCAGCCTGGGCAACACAGTGAGACTCATCTCTATATACATACATACATACATAAAATATTTTAAAATCCACTCCAATCCATGCAAGATTTGAGAGATAATATTTCCCCAGAAGCTACAATTTAAGAGATTTCAACATATATGGTGAAAACTTTATATGCAAATAATCTGTATTTGAAAAAAAGTGAGGAGAGCAAAAAAAACAGAATCAGAGGGAAATAATGGCTATTCCCTTGCTTTTAAGTGTCATATGTTTGAAAAAATGGACATGTTATTTGTAAATTTATGTTTAGTGACTAGCAATAAACTTGAAATACTAGAATACGTTATAAGCCTTAATCCTAGGTAGTCTTAGGAAAATGAATCTCTTTTAACTATCATCTTTTGAACCTATATTCACATTGGTTTTTAAGATTTTTTATTTTTTACTTATTTATTTTTTGAGACCAAAGTCTCGCACTGTCGACCAAGCTGGAGTGCAGTGGCGCAATCTCGGCTCACTGCAAGCTCAGTCGCCCAGGTTCACGCCATTCTCCTGCCTCAGCCTCCCGAGTAACTGGGATCACAGGCGCCCGCCACCACACCTGGCTAATTTTTTGTATTTTTATTAGAGATGGGGTTTCACCGTGTTAGTCAAGATGATCTTAATCTCCTGACCTCGTGATCCGGCCGCCTCGGCCTCCCGAAGTGCTGGGATTACAGGCGTCAGCCACTGCGCCTGGCCGGTTTTTAAGGTATTTTAAACCTTTCTTCCTCTTTGTTTTTCAGTGCTACTTCTTACTTGGGGGCTACTTTTTAAATTGAGGTGTAATTCACAAAGGGCTGCATTTTTTGATAAGTCTTCTTATAAATATTGCTGAATGTTTTGCTCTAATCTTCTAAGCAGGGCCATTTATTTTTTGGAGTCACTTCTAAAGTCATGTGGTCATTAACTTTGGAGACTATTTTGGATATGAGTGCTGATACAAATTAAAACCCAAGTAGACTTCATTGCATGTCACTCCATGAATGTTGACAACGGAAGCAATACGTTGCCCGTAGTTCACTCACTTCTGGGCTGAAAAGCTGAGAAAGAAATTCCGTTTTCTTTTTTGCATACATCAGAAAAACAACTACTCTGTCCAGTTCCGTGATTGACCTTAGCAGATGAAGTGAACAGATAGTGTTAATTCAGATTGAAGAAATTATATGAATCTTGGTGTGTGTGGATTTATAATCTACATGCAATATTCCCTAAATCAGATATTTACAGTTTCACATGTGTACACAGGCTCATTCGCACCCATTTCCATATCCATTGGTTACTGAACTTTCTAAACTGGCGTTGAAGTATTACAACAATGTTTTTTGCACCAATTTTATAAACTTAAGCAGTGCAATGCCTGTTTTTTTCCTAAGGCAAACCAAAGGTAATTTTCTCAAGTTTCTGCTGCCTTCTTTAGCAGAATTTGATGGAGGATCTTTTATACATTTGTAATAGATAAAAAATAAACCAGACTGCAAATCATTTTTGAAATCTTAAACCACGTACCAAGTTTTTTATTCAAATTGTGCAGGGTAAGTTTAAACTTAAATTGCATTCTATTAGCCAATATGAGTGTACTTCTGTAAGAATAGTTATGTTGAAATAAAGTTCTAAAAAGCAAAAAATAAATAAATAAATGTGTTTGAAAGGCTTCAGTTTATCATCTGAATAGGGAAGTAGCCTAAAGTTGTGCAGGAGAACCCTAAAGGGAAGAAAGTCTAACTCTCCCACTGAATTAAGAAAAAACCTGCTGACCCTGAACTTCCAGGAATGCTTTCGTACCTGTCCTCAGCCAGGCTCACCTGTATTCACTATGTTAACCCAGAAATGCTGCTAATTCATTCATACCAGGCAGGTGACATCAGGTGACGACAACCACAGACTCTTATTTCACACTCTACCTGAAACAATGGAAAGAATGACCTATACCTTCACCAAGCAGACAAGGCTTCTGCTCGGAGGTGAGCTTCCTCTACTCCATCTGTGAAACTGGTCTGAGGGCTGGGCGCAGTGGCTCACACCTGTAATCCCAGCACTTTGAGAGGCCAAGGTGGGTGGATCACAAGGTCAGGAGTTCAAGACCAGCCTGGCCAAAATGGTGAAACCCTGTCTCTACTAAAAATAAAAAATTAGCCGGGCATGGTGGCATGCACCTGTAGTCCCAGCTATTCAGGAGGCAGAGGCAGGAGAATCCCTTGAACCTGGGAGGCGGAGGTTGCAGTGAGCCGAAATCATGCCACTGCACTCTAGCCTGGGCGGCAGAGCAAGACTCTATCTCAAAAAGAAAGAAAAAAAGAAAAAAAAAGAAATGGGTCTGAGGATACTACCATAAAGGCTGGGGCACTTTTTTGCTCCTTTCAACAAAAGATGAAAAGAATAGATATGATCAGCATTGTGTCGTCCTTTCAGCCTCTTGGCTTAAGACATCATAAGGCAAAAGAAAAAATAGGAAGAAGGTGTTAAAAGGAGAGTCAAACTGCACTCCTTAGGGAAAACTTTCATCTTGCCACAGGGATGTAGTTTAGCACATGTAATTGAGCCAGCAATTAGGGCCATTTTAACATTTAGATTTTCTTTAATAAATTCCTTTTACAAGACATGATCTCATATGTAAACTGCAACATGGTTTGTTTGATGTACATCGTGGACATCACATATTTATTAAGGACCCATAGGGGCAGGGTATTGCCCCAGAGAAAATTCTATTAGAAGATAAAATTGATTCTGCAAATGTTATATTATATAGTTACCTATAAGAGAAAAGTTTTTTTTAATTGTTTTTCTTATGTTACATCACTACTTGTTAATTTCATTCAGGTGCTAATATTCTTCTGCTTTGTAGCCCCTATTTTCCTTTCTCCCATCTGTCAACCTCAGATACTTTTATATTCCCATTACCACAATCACACTTTAATTTCTGGTCCTGTCTACCTCTTCCACTGAGTCTCATTTCCTGCCTCTCTCCTCTGAATGTGGCTAGATTTAAATGGAGAACTTCACTGGATAGATAGCCCTGAGCTCTTGAGCTATTGTGACCATGAATATGATGACCTTTTTTTAAAAAAAAATCTTGCTCATTTTAATGACAAGTTATAACTCTGGGAAGGTAAAAAAAATTTCATAAATATGTAGATTGTCTTTCATGCCTTAGAATATGAAATCAATTCATGCTAATGGGTGTACTCTTTGAGATCTATGACTGTAGTGTAATTTTTCATTAATTTATTTTTGTATGTATAGTCTCAGTGATGAGGCAGAAAGCTACACATCTCCCCCTTGTGGTTCCTGCTAGCGTCTGCCTTTGGCATGTCTTTTTTCCCCCAGTTCCAGTAAGTCCCAATAAAAGGCAGCTAAAATAATCTTCTTTTTTATTTATTTAGTTTTTAGAGACAGGGTCTCGCTGTGTTGCCCAGGCAGGGGTGCAGTGGCATGATCATAGCTCATCACAGCCTCAAACTCCTAGGCTCAAGAGATCTTCCCGTCTCAGCCTCCTGAGTAGCTAGGACTGCAGGTGCACACCACCACACTAGGCTAATTTTTATATTTTTTGAGGTCATCATTATGTTGCCCAAGCTGGTCTTGAACTCCTGGCTTCAAGCTACCCTCCTGCCTTGGCCTCCCAAAGTGTTGGGATTACAGGTGTGAGCCACCACACCCAGCCTAAAATAATTTTAAACCACAACTCTGACAACACTCTCCTGCTCAAACCTTCAGTGGCTCCTTACCACATGCAGAATAAAAGCCAAACTCCTTGTGGTCCACCTGAAATTTCTATACAAAACAAAACAAAACTCTGCTTTTTGAAATTCTATGCATGTTTTAAGGCCCAAATTCCTCTTTCCTAATCCTCCATCTGGGCATAGTCTCACCATTTTGTGTTCTAATATCCCAATCTGCCAGTAATTACTAGTATTTGTGCTCATTTTATCTCTCAGACTAAATTGTGAGTATCTGGGGAGTAAGAAAGGATTAAAAGTCAGTATAAGCCTTTAAAAACAGAGAAAGCATTTAAAAATGGATGAAGAGAGAGAATTGGGCCAGGTGCAGTGGCTCATGCCTATAATCCCAGCACTTTGGGAGGCTAGGGCAGGTGTATCACTTGAGCCCAGGAGTTCGAGACCACCCTGGCCAACATGGTGAAACCCCATCTCTACTAAAACTACAAAAAATCAGCTGGTTGTGGTGGTGTGCCCCTGTAGTCCCAGGTACTCGGGAGGCTGAGGCATTAGAATCACTTGAACGCGGGAGGCAGAGGCTGCAGTGAGCCGAGACTGCGCCAGTTCACTCCAGCTTAGGTGACAGAGTGAGACTCTGCCTTAAAAGAGAGAGAGAAAAAAAGAATAGACTAGCCCTGTCCAATAGGAATATGAGAGTTACATGTGTAATTTTTAATTTTCTAGTAGCCACATTTTAAAAAGCAGATGATATTAATTTAATAATACATTTTTATTTAACCCAGTATGTCAAAAAATTATTTCAACATTATCATATAAATTTATTAATGAGATTTTTATATTTTTAATACTATATCTTCCAAATCTAGTGTGCAGAATGTACTTACAGCACAATCTCAGTTCAAACTTGCCGTATTTAAAGTGCTTCATAGTCATAAGTGGCTAGTGCTACTGTATTAGAAAGAAATTGAGCCAAGGATAGCAACAGAGTCTTAGCACTGGCTGGCTACTGAGTAGCTTTACCATAGACAAGACCTTTAACCACTCACTTCTGTGGTTTCCTCATCTGAAAAGAGGAGGCATATTTTTCTTACCAACCACATAGGGTTGTAATAGCATAAAATTAGAAACTGAAATGAGGACACTTTTGAAAGGTTGAAAATGTCATACAAATGGGAGGCATTATAATTATTCTAAGAATAAAGTAAACTCTGATGGCTCTAGTTCATGCAGTGTTTCTTAGCACACCTGTGATTTTTAGTAACCGTTGCAGGTACTTAATAGAAGTTGAAATACTAAAGGTTACAATTTCAGTGCTTCCGTGGAAAAATAATTCCCATATTAGCAAGCCCAGTTAAACTAGTGTGCTTTGAAATGGTTATTAATCTTTTCTTTAAGGAATCTGGATCCCAGAGTCTCCCATGCTCCCCAATCTTTCTTCACTGACCTGACAGCAATAAAGCAGGGCTGAGGGAGGATGTTGAGGCTACGTTGCAGTAGAGGAGTGTGATGAAGACACATTGTTCAGAAGCAAAGACAAACTTGGGAGATTCCTATGCAAGTTAATTAGATCGTTGCGAATAAATAAGATCCTTTTTTATTACACAGAGAGAAAGGATGAGGCGGGGCGCCAATCACAAGCATTTTGAGATCCACAGGATTGGGAAATGATGCAGGAACAACTGACCTAGTCATTTGTCTATTTAGTCCTTGCCCGCCACTGAGGTGCTTCTGTGACACCTGAGAGAGACAGAAATACGGTCCCCGTTGCTATGTCCCCCAGAGGACTTCGGAATGGCCAATTATGACTAATATTTTAAGTGTTCTTTGAGGAGATTTTCTGCAGCACTCTGAGTGTCTCTTCCCAAACACTTCAGTTACTGTTTATTCACCTGCTGAGATCTATCTAGTCTCTTATTCACTCTCATTGCCTTAAGAAATGGTACAGAAAGGTATTTATTAACATTTCAGATTTGTATATGTGGTAGCGAGAAATAATTCCCTTTCTTGTATGTTGTGATTTTCCTTTTTATCAACCTAAGCTCAGGAAGGTGTCTGTGAGAACTTCGCTCAGCCCAAGATCCACCTTCCCTTCCCGTCACATCTGTCAGTGCACACGATTTCTTCCTCTTTCTCGGAAGGAGTTCTAAAGCCCCACCCTTTGCCGACGCAAGGTGCCAAGGAGACTATGCCCTACCTTGACAACAGTTGCTAAGGGGCGGAGACTTCGGCTCTGTTCCCGAGACGGAATACCCAGGAGTCGAGTACTTGGGCGCATGCGGCAACCGTATTTCAGCTCTCGCGAGGTTTTGTCTTCCCGGAAGCGTTGGAGGACGTTCCCTGTTGACTGCGTCGCGATGTGTGGCGACTGTGTGGAGAAGGAATATCCCAACCGGGTGAGCGACTGGGCGCTCCCTTGGCCCGCGGCCGGCCCCCGAGGTGTCTCACACCCTAGGCTGGCTTTCCCAGAGAGGCCGTTCGCGGGGCAGACTTGGCCGCACTGCCGGTCCCGGTGATGCGGTAGCGGTATTTAGGCACACCGGGGATGGCTTGTGGCGGTCAGCGCCTCTGGTCCCCGCCCTGGCAGCTGACCTCAGCTGTCGTGGCCGTTCTCTTGAGCTCCAGGGAGCAACAGAGGAACCCCACCACCAGCACAAACCCGGTTGACAACTGAGGGACTCCCCACCCCCCACCCCCACTTCCGGTCTCATCCTCAAGCTCGATTTGATGAAGTTCAATTTTCTTACCGAATTCTAGCGCCGGAGGGGACCTCTGAGGTCATGCGTTCTAACACTTTTGCGGATGAAGAAACCAGTGCCCAGAGAGGGGACACTTGCTCAAGTTCACATTCTGGATGAGACCCAGGACTAGAATTTAGGTTTCCTGCCTGTTACTACCTTTTAAATCTCAGTTACTTTCAGGTTCAGGAGTTTGCAAAGCTTGTCTATTCTCATTCATTCAAGGCATCCTTGTTGAACATTTATATATGTGTAGTTAGATTACTTTGCTAGGCCAGAAAAGAATTATTTCTCCTCTCTTTGAGACAGGGTCCCTCTGTTGCCCAGGCTGGTCTCAGATTCCTGGGATTGAACGATCCTCCCGCCTTGGCCTCCGAAAATGCTGGGATTAATGGCATGAGCCACCGCGCCCAGCTGGATTCTTTATTTCAGAGAAGAAATTAAAAGGCAGCTTTGGTGCTGCCTAACAGCTTACAGTTTTGGGAAGTATGTGACTAACAAAAATGAGTACCTCAGTTCAGAAATTCCCTATTCAAGTTTAGGGAAAGGGGAGGGCAATAGGAGATAGTGCTGTTCTCCCCTGAGTAAAGGTGGACATCATCTAAAGCTTGAAGGGCAGTTGTAATTAGGGTAGAAAAGAAGGTGAGGAGCTGGAGGATGGGGGAAAATTACAGGAATGGAATTTGTGCATTGGTTGGGAGGGAGAAAATCTCTGTAGTTGCTTATGTCTTAGTGTCTTATGGGTAATACTTAGGCTTTCGAGTAGCTTGTATAACAGTATGAATTCTCATGGTACAACTACTTTGAAAAAACGGGTGAGCCGTATAAAACACAGAAATGACCCAGCGATTCTCATTCTAGAAAAATGCATGTGTATATGCTTCTGAAGACCTATAAATAAGAGTGTTCATAACAGCATTATTTTTGTAGTAGATTGGAAAAGTAACTGTGATATATTCATTAGAATGGAACACCATTAATGAATGAGGAATGGAAATGAATGAATTAGAGCAGTAATTCTCTACCAGGAGTGATTTTTGCCTGTTAGACATTTGGCAATATCTGGAGACATTTTTTGATTGTCAAAAGGTGAAGTACTACTGACTTCTAATGGGTGGTGCAAGGGATGCCCCTTAACATCCTGCAATACACGAGACAGCCACTACAACAAAGTGTCACTCCCAATGTCAATATAGTGCGGAGGTTGAGAAATCCTGAATTATAGTCATGAAACCAAACTAGAATTACACAGCAACCTGAAGTCTTACAAATAGTGTTGATGAAAGAACACATAAAGTATAATTCAAAAAGAGGCAAACCAAAATGTATTATTTAAGGATGTACCTGGGTGGTAAAACCGTAAGGAAAGCACACAATTACTGTTAAGTCGAGATAGTGGTTACTCCTAAGGGATTAGGGTGTGATCAAGAAGGGTCACATGAGAAAAAGCCTTCCGGGGTACAAGCAGTATTTTATTTCTTGATTTGGGTGGTGGTTCTATAGATGTTCACTTTATAATTATTTCTTATTCTCTACATTTATGTTTCATGTACTTTACTGTGTACTATTTCATTTTTTTAAAGTTTAAAAAGATTGTTATGAAACCGGTAATAAACATGGGATATTATGAGACCATGAGAGAGAAGTTTGCAGTAGAGAATATTAAAAAGAGTAGGTTGGATTCTTAAGAGTGCAGTTATTGTAAAACTTAAAAGTCATATTGAGAAGTTTAGAGTTTACGTTTTAGGCATTGTGCAACCATCAAAATTTTAGTAGAGAAATGATTCTGAAATCTGTTATTTAGGAAAATGAATCTTATGGCTGAATGTTGAAATGATGGAATAGAGGGTGTGTAAAGAGAGAACTCCACAGAGCGTTTCGGGAGCCATGGCAACAGTAGTGTAGACATGAGATAATGAAGAAAGAATTAGGCCGGGCGCGGTGCTCACACCTGTAATCCCAGTACTTTGGGAGGCCAAGGCAGGTGGATCGCTTGAGCCCAGGAGTTTGGGACCAATCTCAAACATGGCAAAACCCTGTCTCTACAAAAAAATACAAATAGGCTGGGCATGGTGGCTCATGCCTGTAATCCCAGCACTTTGGAAGGCCAGGGCCGGCGGATCACCTGAGGTCAGGAGTTCGAGACCAGCTTGGCCAACATGGTGAAACCCTGTCTCTACTAAAAATATGAAAATTAGCTGGGTGTGGTGGCCTGCGCCTGTATTTCCCAGGTACTTGGGAGGTTGAGACAGGAGAATCACTTGAACCTGGGAGGCAGAGGTTGCAGTGAGCCGAGATCACGCCACTGCACTCCACCATGGGCAACAAGAGCAAAACTCTGTCTCCAAAAACACACACACACACACACACACACACAAACCCCACAAGTATTAGCCAGGCATGTTGGCATGCACCTGTAGTCCTAGCTACTCGGAAGCTGAGGCAGGAGGTTGCAGTGAGCCATGATCATGCCACTGCACTCCAACCTGGGCAATACAGCCAGACCCTGTTAAAAAGAAAAAAAAAAAAAGAATTAACAAGATTCAACCAGTTTAATGTAGAAGAGAATAAGGGGAGACCTGTACATGATCACATGATCTCAGGGTTTTCAGTCTAGGCAACTGGGATGTTGGAAGTATCATTACAGAAATTGGAGGCATATGGGAAGAAAAAACAAAATTGGGGACAAATTTTCAAATTGTTATTAATACCATGCTTCACCTGAGGTTGAGAATATCTGAAGGGTCAAGTGAATATATAAGACTGCAGTTTGGGTACAGCTACATAGATAGGTGAGTCAGTCAAATACAAGTGTCAAAATAGGATTTGTTCTCTAAAGAAAAAAATTTAGAGAATCAAAGACTGAGCTCCAAAGACTAAATTAACTTCAGAAATGAAAATAAAGAAAATATAAGGAAGAATAGTAGAAAAAGGGATTGACGTGATTGGAAAACCAGGAGAGTGCCTTTCAAAGGCACTTTTCTCTGATTTTATTCTGTTCTAAAATAATTAAAAGACTGTCATGAAGAAGAATTAAACTTTTCTTTGGAATTTTAGAAGGCAGATTTAGAAATAATTAGTGGGTGGATGTTACGGGTCTTAGACTTTGAATCAGAATAAAGAACATTCTGACATTTCAAAATGGAATGAGTAACTCTTAAAGGAATTAAGCTCTCTTCCTATTGTTCAGTAGAGACTAACTGACCATTTGGAATGTCAAGGATCCTTCCAACTCTGGGGTTCTTTGAAGTCATGACCTATTTTTAAGTTCAGTAGGAGCAGAAGCCCACTGCTTTTACTCAGCTTTGCAGAAGCTTAGCAAAGGGAAGGGTAATAAGATGGTGGGCCGGGCCTGGTGGCTCACGCCCGTAATCCTAACACTTTGGGAAGCCAAGGCACAAGGATGGCTTGAACCAGGAGTTTGAGACCAGCCTGGGCAACATAGTGAGACCCATCCTTAACTAAAAATAAAAATTAAAAAACATTAGCCAGGCGTGGTGGTATGTGTCTATAGTTCCACCTACTTGGGAAGAGGCTGAGGCAGGAGAATTCCCTCAACCCAGGAGTTTGAGGCTCCCGTGAGCTAAGATCACACCACTGCACTCCAGCCTGGGCAACAGAGCAAAACCCTGTCTACTTAAAACAACAATAAAAAAATCATTTGTTGGGAAGCTCTAAGTGTAGAATGAGTAAGTAATAGTTAATTATTTATCTTTGATTACATAAAGTTGTTTGGAGTTTTGTCATTTATTTTTACAGACTAGGAATATACAGTACTGAATTCTTAATGGAGCTCTGGCCTACTTGCTTATAATGTTAACACTGAGAATTTGAATTCAAACATTAATCAAGTTGGAAATGAACCATACTAATGTTTTGAACCCAAATGTTTTTTAACTCAGCTGCGAACCACATTTTTTTTTCCTTCAGGAAAGCATTTAGCACACCAGTCAGAACTAAACTCTACTACATTTTCTAAAATTACTGAACAGGCACAAAATTATAATAAAATATTTTTCATATCAAACTGGAAATGAAACTTCATATATTTTAATTTCAGCTTTAAATTTTGTTAGTAATGCAATAGGAATACAGAAATACACTATTAATCATTGGGGAAAAATCAGTGTTAGTGATACGTTTAAGTTTAAAATTACATGTTTCATATTTGTCGTTTAAAACTAAGCTGCCAAATTTCATATACTCAAGTTGTTGCTTAGTAGATAACATTAAACCAGATTTAATTAAATGCTGAGTAATATATAATTAGCAAAACAGTTGTAAAATGTTACTCTGCATCTTAAAATTTATAGTTATAAGTGCCTGTATTTAAAAAGTATACTCTTCAATCAAACCTTCCACTAAAGCCAATGGAAAAACAGGCCGGGTATGGTGGCTCACGCCTATAATCCCAGGACTTTCGGAGGCCGAGGCTTGCAGACCACTTGAGGTCAAGAGTTTGAGACCAGCCTGACCAATATGGTGAAACCCGTCTCTACCAAACAATGCAAAAATTAGCTTGGCATGGTTTTGTGCGCCTGTAATCCCAGCTACTTGGGAGGCTGAGGTGAGACAATCACTTGAACCCAGGAGGCAGAGGTTACAGTGAGCCGAGATTGTGCCACAACACTCCAGCCTGGGTGACAGAGTGAGACCCTGTCTCAAAAAAAAAAGAAAAGAAAAGGAAAGAAAAAGACAATGGAAAAAAAGAGCAAACTAAACCCAAAGCAAGCAGAAGGGAGAAAATAATAAGGATCAGAGTAGAAAATACTGAGAGAATACAATAGAGAAAATCAATGAAATAAAAAGTTGGTTCTTTAATAAAAACCATATTTTCCATTTTTAAACATTCCCTGGCAAAATATATATATTAGCAGAACTCCAAACAACCTTATGTAATCAAAGATAAATAATTAACTATTACTTATTCTATACCTGTAACTTGTATCATCTGAAATAATTTACTGGAAAAAAATTAATCCAGTCTTTATCAGAATAATTACAGCTTTCTCGTAAGATTTTATAACATACTGCCGGGCGCGGTGGCTCACGCCTGTAATCCCAGCACTTTGGGAGGCTGAGACGGGAGGATCACGAGGTCAGGAGATCAAGACCATCCTGGCCAACACGGTGAAACCCCATCTCTACTAAAAATACAAAAAATTAGCCGGGCATGGTGGCAGGCGCCTGTAGTCCCAGCTACTTGGGAGGCTGAGGCAGGAGAATGGCGTGAACCCGGGAGGCGGAGCTTGCAGTGAGCTGAGATCCGGCCACTGCACTCCAGCCTGGGCAACGGAGCCAGACTCCATCTCAAAAAAAAAAGATTTTATAACATACTCTCATATTAATTATCCTCATAGTTTTCAGCCATTTCTTCTTGCACACTTGTATACCTTTACAAATCTTTAACCAGGATTTATCTGAATCAAATTTTTTTTTTTTTTTTTTTTTTTTTTTTTTTTTTTTTTAGTCGGGGTTTTTCTTTTTTTCCCTGGCTGAAGTGCAGTGGCCGGATCTCAGCTCACTGCAAGCTCCGCCTCCCGGGTTCCTGCCATTCTCCTCCCTCAGCCTCCCGAGTAGCTGGGACCACAGGCGCCGCCACCTCGCCTGGCTAGTTTTTTGTATTTTTAGTAGAGACGGGGTTTCACGGTGTTAGCCAGGATGGTCTCGATCTCCTGACCTCGTGATCCACCCGTCTCGGCCTCCCAAAGTGCTGGGATTACAGGCTTGAGCCACCGCGCCCGGCCTTATCTGAATCAAATTTTCTAAGGGTATTTAACATGTCAACTTTTTTCCCTTTCTTCTTGAAGTTGTTATGGTCTACTGTTATTATTGTGGAATTGATTTGAATTACATTCTTTTTCCACCTGTTATGGGAGCCAGAAAACCTTACCTGAATAATGTGTGCTTTAGTTTACTTTCCCAAATTTGGATGTTAGTAGTCTTGCCTTACCTAGTAAAAGAGCTAGGCCTCACTGATGAAGGTTACTCTTGCTGCTTTCAAATGACCAGGGCTCTTAAAGAAAGTCCCATCCGCTTCTTATATACTGTACTTGTATTTTGCCATTTGAAGCATTTACTTCCCAGAGAACAGATACATAGATACTTCTCCTTCAGTGTTTCCTTAGAGTCACATTCTGCCTACTTACACGGTTAGATTAGAGAGACTAGGCCACATTGTGCAAGGAACCTGTGTCTGGATGCAGTCCAGTTCAGAGTTATATTTATTTGAAATTGACATTTAGATCTTTTTAAAAACTGTTTTGCTTTCCTTAATTTTTTGGAGTCCTTGGCAGTCAGCTTTTACAGATTCAAGGGAGTCCCAATTCAAACTCCGGTAGACTTTTTTGTAAAGTGTGTAAGCTGATGTTAAAATTTACATGAAACTGAACAGAACCAAGAATAGCCAGCTTATAGGATGTAAACTACCTGATTTAAAGACTTACTATAAAACTATAGTAATCAAGAGAGTTTAATATTAGTGGGAAGGTAGATATATATATCAAGGGAACAGAATAGTCAAAGCAGACCCTCATATATGTGGTCATTGACTTTTTTCTACAAAAGCACCATTGTAATTCAGTGGGGGAAAAGATAGTCTTCAACAAATCTTGCCAAAGCAACTGGAAATCCATATGGAACTAAATAAACCTTGATCATTACCTCATATATAAAATTATTTCAAAATGGATTATAAACCTAAACCTATAAACTAAAACTGTAAAACTTCTAGAAAAAAACATAAGAAACTTTTTGCAACCCTGGGGTAAGCAGAGATGTCTTAGTAGAAAAGAAGAAAAGTAGAAAAGAAATTGTAAAAGAAAAAATGATAAATTGGACTTTATGAAAATCAAAACTTGTTTGATCATCAGAAGAAACCATTAAAAAAGGCAAATGGGAGGGGGGAGGGATTGCATTGGGGAGTTATACCTGATATAAATGATGAATTGATGGGTGCTGACGAGTTGATGGGTGCAGCACACCAACATGGCACATGTATACATATGTAACCTGCACGTTATGCACATGTACCCTAGAACTTAAAGTATAATTAAAAAAAAAAAAAAAAGGCAAATCAATGACGGAGAAAATATATTTGGGAAAAAAACTTGTGTCTAAGATATATAAAGGACTCTTATAACTCAAAATAAACAACCTAACTTTTTGAAAATGGGCAAAAGACTTGAATAGACACTCCATAAAAGAAGATACATGAATAAGCACCATGAAAAGATGCTCAACATCATTAGCCATCAAGGAAACAAAAGTTGAAACTACAGTGAGATACCACTTTACATCACTGAAAAGGCTAAAATAAAAAGCAATACCTATTTGATGATGTAGATATAGAGCAACTGGAACTCACACATTGCTGGCAAGAATGTAAACTGGAAAACCATTTGGCAGTTTCTTGTAAAGTTAAATACACCATATTTTTACCATTACATATTAGCAATTCCACTTCTACATATTTACCCGAGGGAAGGGAAGACATATATCCATCCAAGACTTGCACATGAATCTCCGTAGCTGCTTTATTCATAATAGCCCCGAATGGAAACAACCCAAATGTCTACCAAGAGCTGAATCCTACAGGGAATACTATTTGGCAATGAAAAGCAACAAACTACCAGTACCTAGAACAGCAGGGATGATGAACATAGGCATTATATCGAGCAAGGGAAATTGGATGCAGGAGTATACTGATTCTGTTTATATAAAATTCTAGAACGTGCAAGACTGTGGAAATAGAAATCAGATCAGTGGGTTTCTGGGGTGGGATGGAGGTTAGAGATAGACTGAAAAGCACGAAGGAACTCTTTGGGTGGATAGAAATGTTTTATACCTTCACTAGGGTAGTGGTTACATGGGTATATACATTGGTTAAAAGTCATTAACCTATGTGTACCCTTAAAGTGTGTGAATTTTACTGTATGTAAATTGTACTTCTGTAGATTTTATTTAAAAAAAATAAAAGCATTCGCTCTTAATAACTGGAAATGTATACTTTAATCCTAAGGCCCTTTTCCCTTTTAGTAGTTAAGGCAGTGCACCTATGATTTAATAACTCTAAACTGTGTAGTAATGTCTTGATTTTTCCCACCAGAGTTAATCTCTAACTCATACATAGAAGGGAGACATTCCTCATTACATAGAAGGGAGAGATTAATTCTGGTGCTTGGAATCCAGAAAGACTTCCTAGTGGCATTATTTATGGTGAATCTTAATTTCACTGATGCTTCTTAAAACTCCTTGAAGGTAGGAACATATTTGGCTCATCTTTGAATCCTCCATTGTGCTTTGCACAACACCAGACATAAGAGATGCACTGGAGAAACGTTGATTTGAGTGATTTTTTGTCACATTACTTAAAAATACTCTTACGTTTGTTGCTGAGAAATGGGATTGGACTAGATTCTTTATAAAGTAACTTTTAATTCTTAACAAGTATTAGTAAGCCTTTAGCAAAGACTTGCTTTGGGTTGGGGATGGTGGCTCCCAACTATAATCCCAATACTTGGGAGACAGAGGTGGGAAGATCGTTTGAGCCCAGGAGTTTGAGACCAGCCTGGGCAACATAGCAAGACCCCATCTAAATTACCCAAAATAAAAGGCTTCCCTTGAGCCAGGAGCATAAGTTATTTAGAATTTCTTTTTTAAAAACTTTTTTTGAAAATTTGTATAGTTTCTTAGTAAAGATGTAAAACCCGTTCTCTCTTAAATGCAAATGTGTCAGTCTTATGAAATGAAGAACTTAAGCTTCTGTTCCTCAGTCACGTGTATCCTTAAGGACTGACATCTATAGAGCTGAGAGTTTCCTTTTGTTTGTTTATTTTGTATTATGATCAAGGATCAAAACTATTTGAACAAACAACTAAACATCATAGTATGTAAGATCATCTTTATCATTGACTCAGTTTCTGTTTTGATTGAATTCTAGGTATGCCTCCTTTAATATTGTTGGCTATTAAATTTTTCTAATTTTCTATTTTCATATTTTATATTAAGGTTTCCTTAAGTTGTTTCCAGATATCTATTTGCAGTTTGTCCTCCCGTTTCAACATATGGCAGCCCTCAGAGACTTAAGGATCTAACACTGTGCTTTAGTTGCTTTTTTTTTTTTTTAACATGAGTTTTCCTTCTTTAGGAAAATATGACCTAGAAGTAAATGCTGTCCATTTTTTCATTTTGTTTTGCCTTTAGAGATTTTAAGTCTATTAATCATCTCACTAAAGATTTTGAAATGTGCCGGGCGCGTTGGCTCACGCCTGTAATCCCAGCACTTTGGGAGGCTGAGATGGGTGGATCACGAGGTCAGGAGATCGAGACCATCCTGGCTAACACGGTGAAACCCTGTCTGTACTAAAAAATACAAAAAAACTAGCCGGGCGAGGTGACGGCGCCTGTAGTCCCAGCTACTCGGGAGGCTGAGGCAGGAGAATGGCGTGAACCCGGGAGGCGGAGCTTGCAGCGAGCTGAGATCCGCCACTGCACTCCAGCCTGGGCGACAGAGCGAGACTCCGTCTCAAAAAAAAGAAAAAAAAAAGATTTTGAAATGTGAAGAAATTAAATTCCTGTTTCTGATATTTTAGGGTAACACCTGCTTGGAGAATGGATCTTTTTTGCTGAACTTTACAGGCTGTGCAGTGTGCAGTAAGCGGGATTTTATGCTGATCACAAACAAATCCTTGAAAGAAGAAGATGGAGAAGAAATAGTTACCTATGATCGTAAGTAGACTTTTCTTTTTTTTTTTAACCTGAGTGTGTTAGCAGGTGTCAGCTTTTGAAAGTTGATAATGTTACACAAAATATTCTGAGGCCTATTTCATTATTGTATTGCACGCATAGTTACTAGTTAGGTTTTTAAGAGGAAAATTTCGTTAACACCTCATTTATCTAGGATCATCAAAGAGTTTATGTAAATGACTTTTGCAGATAACTAAAGCTTATGATTCAGACACTGAATTTTTTTGTTTATCAAATTATTTTTCAGGGACATACTTTCAACAGCTTTATGCTGCCTTAACAAGATATATTTTTTATTATTGTTATTGTGACCTTAGGGTCATCTCTGTGAGTTTTCACTTTCTGCTACAGTATAATACCATGATATCCTCCAACAGCTATTAAAGTATTTAGGGCTGCTTGTCCCTATACTAAATGACTTCCAGAATGCAGTGTTTTTTTAGTCTTGTTTCTGCTCAGAATGTCTAGCTTTTTTTTCCTCCAGTCTCACTGTCAGTCTGTTGTTCCTTACTTTTGCAGCTAAATAATAAGCTGCCTTCATATCCTTCTCCTCGTCCTCAATATTGGGAAGCCAAATAAACTATGTATAAAAAAAAATTAATTCTGAGATTAGCACTAAGGATTTCTGTAAGTTAAGTATATGTATACGTCAGTGCCCAGATATTGTGAGAAGTATTTAACTGTTCACATTCCCTTTTTGCTTGTCTCCTGGTTCTTGGGTACCTTCTGAACACATGATGAATAAATGCACAGGTAATGGTATTTTGACAGAGGAGTTTGAAAGACACCAAGCCTTTAGAATGGAGTCAGATAATAATAAATGTTCTAAGCTGGAAGAATCTTTTTCTTTCTTTTTAGTGTATGTTTTCTTTAAGCTGTATTTCATTCCAGGCAATAGGGGATAGTGGTTTAAGAGCAAGGGCCCTGGAGCTAGGGCTGTTTGGGTTTGAATTCTAGTTCCACTACATCCTGGCTCAGTCCTCTTCCTAATTATTTAACTGAAGTATGCCTTTGTTTGCTTATCTCTAAAAAGGTGGTAATGATAGTATCTACCTCATTGAGTTTTTTAGAAGATTAAATATTTAAAATAGTAAGCCCTCAATAAATCATAGTTTTTACTAGATTATTTTGCTACCATTAAATTTACTTTAATGCCCAGCTTTGGTTTTCATTTATGATTGGATATAGTAGCACAGTTTATATTATTCATGATAATGAAAGCTTTTACATAGTTAAATAGGTATAGCTGGGATGGGCATGGTGGCTCACGCCTATAATCCTGGCACTTTGGGAAGCTCAGGAGGGAGGATCGCTTTTGAGCCCAGGGGTTCAAGACCAGCCTGGTCAACATAGTGAGAACTCACATCTACAAAAATTCAAAAAAATTAGCTGAGTGTGTTGGCGCATGTCTTGAGCCCCTCCCAGGCTCAAGTTATTCCCCCAGCTACTCAGGAGGCTGATTTGGGAGGATAACTTGAGATTGGGAGGTTGAAACTGCAGTGAGGCATGATCATGCCACTGCACTCCAGCCTGGGCAGCACAGTAAGACTCGGCCTCAAAAAAAAAAAAAAAAAAATTGATCTAGCTAGTTTAAAAATACACTTAAATATCTTTTAACTGATTCTCTTAAAGAACTTTTGGTGGCAATTAATAAAAGCATATTAAGTCTCTGAGCTCAGACTCTTAATTATGTAGTGTTGCTATGTGGCATATTCTGAATTTTTTAAAAATCAAGGTAGATATTATAATGGATTCCTCTTGTGTTAAATATGGCAGACTTAAGATTCACTTTAAATTATATGCTGAGAATAGAAATTTTAAGAAACTCTCTAAGACTTAATTACATAAGTCTCTCTTTGTTTTAGCAGATTTGTGTAAGAATTGTCATCATGTAATAGCCAGACATGAGTATACATTCAGTATCATGGATGAATTTCAGGTAAATATAAATGTGGGTATGTTGTGGTGAGGTTAGGGCAATAACAAAAGTGCCCTTGAGAATCTAAACACAGTTTTCATAAGTGAAGTGCAAAGTGTTAGCATATATTAAAGGAGACTATGGTTTTTGTTTTTGTTTTTGTTTTTGAGATGGTGTCTTGCTATGTTGCCCAGGCTGGTCTTGAACTCCTGGGCTCAAGCAGTCCTCCCACCTCGGCCTGCAAAGTATTGGAATTGCAGGCATGAGCCACTGTGCCCAGCCCCATGCCTTTCTTATATCTGTGCAAGTTGAGAGAGAGACTTTAGGTGTGGGTGAATTTGTGCAAACCTGACTTCACGAGAGTCACAAATCAAAATGTGTAGTTTACAAATGATATCTCAGCCCTGTCATTTTTGTTTATAACGAATAGTAGCACATTCTGGCTTCTTCTGAGGTTCCCATTGTGCTTCTTTTTTTCTGCCCAGTTATGTGATTGCACAGTTGTGGGCTTTTAAGTGGTGGCCTGTCCACTGCCACCATACTTGCCCAGCATGGAAATTGTGATAAGGAGGTTATCTTTGTTTTCCCAAGTTGGCATGTAGAGTTGAACAAGTCTGCAGTCTCATCTGTGTAAGACATTATGATATTATTAAGTAAAATTACAAGCTGTGTGTATCAAAGTTGGAGGAGAAATACTGAACCACTGTGAAGCTGGAGATTAAGAGATTTATCATAAGGATTAATCCTTACACAATTGTGAGAGCATGTGAAGAATTATCTGGAAGGTTGGTATAGGCCTGAAGTTGCTGAAGATTCACAGGTCTGATGATCAGAAAGAAAAGCTGAGCAGTAGGGGAGAGCCAGGGACAAAATGAAACCTGCCTCTGTCCCTCACTGCCTGTTTTCAAGCCTTCAAGTTGAGTTACTTATTTTGTGTGAACTACATATTTGTCCATAGGATATAAATATCAGGCCAGGGCTTTTAACAGCCAAGAGAATTTTTCAATTCCCTTCACATTTGGATAGTACTTAATTAGGAAAATAATAATAATCTTCCATAGAAGAATCATAAGATAGTAAAACCCCTCTTATTCCTTATTTTAGCATGGAAGAAAGTGCTTAGTCACCTGTCAGAGTCTGGTCTGATGTGTTGTGGTTAATCTAAAATAACATCTTGACTATATTTCTTCAGCATCCAAAAATTATGCCTCAGGAAATATTTATATGATATGTGTAACTTAGGGCAAAATTGACATCTTAGTGAATGAGTAGTGGCCACATAGGGGGATGAACACCTCCTGGGCTTAAAGAAACAGTTCTGTTCTTTTATGGGAGGAAAGGAGTGCTTATAGCTATTTTCAAGAAGCTCCTGAAACTCACATGAGTTATGTACAGCTCCTGAATGAATATTGAGGTTACCTGTTTATGTCCTAACCAAGCCATTGTAAATTAGCTAGACCAAAGTGTAGCTGATTTTTCCTTTATGACTGAATGCAGCCATTTTCAAAGCTGCCCTAGAAATTACTCTGGGACAAGAAGAAGGTAAAGGAAGGTGGCTTATCACAATGTGAGAAACTATGAAATGGTGGTGAAAATGATTCTAAAACTAGACTCTCTTCTCCCAGTCTGCTCCTCCCCAACATCTACTTCCCCACCCACCCCCCCAACTCATATTCCATACTCTACCATCAGATTAATTTTCTTAAAATGATGTTTTCAATGCTGGGCACGGTGGTGTGTGCCTATCGTTTGAGATACTCAAGAGGCTGAGGCAGGAGAATCTCTTGAGGCCAAGTGTTTGAGTACAGTCTGGGCAACATAGTGAGACCCTGTCTACTAAAAAGTAAAAATAAATGATACTTTTGGGTGACCTCATTGGCCTTCCCATAGTGCGCTTTTAGCTACAGTACAATATTAAAGCTGCTCATTTCAAGGTTCTCACTGGACTGGCCCAGCTTCCCTTCTTTTATTGCCCACTACTCTTTCGTATATACACCATACTTAACATTGTCCCAACTTTAGACTCTTCCTTCTCTCCTGTTAGAGAGGAAGATTTTTATTTACTCCTCTCTAATGCTACTCCACTGCATTTCCTCAGGAATCTCATGTTATCATCTCTCTTCTAGTGTACTTTGATTCATCCTGTAATCATTTCTTCTTCCTCTTGCTTCTTTATTTGAATAGGGTGTTTGTTTGTTGCAACAAGGTCTCTGCTGCCCAAGATGAAGTGCAGTGGCATGATCACAGCTCACTGCAGCCTTGACCTCCCGGGCTCAAACGATCCTTCTGCCTCAACTCCTCAAGTAGCTGAGACTACAGGCACTAGCCACCATGAGTGGCTATTTTTTAATTTTTTTTCTGTAGAGATGAGGTATCACTTTGTTGTCCAAGCTGGTCTTGAACCCCTGGGGTCAAGCAGTCCTCCTGCCTCAGCCTCCCAAAGTGCTGGGATTACAGGTGGGAGCCACTGCCCGGCCACCTGAATAGGTCTTTACCCTATTTTCCTTATTTCCATATGCTCCTCTTAACTACCTACAAACTGGTTTTCATTTTCACTGTACTAAAACTGTTCTCTCATAGGTTTGCTATAATCTAACCTCATCCTGTGACTTTGCCTTAGTTCTTTTCTCTCTTACATGGCTTCTGCATCTAGTTTTATTAACCATTGTTGTCTTTTTGTAGCATTTCTGCCCTTGAGGTTCATAGTGCTTTACTTCTTTCCTTTTTAAATCATTTTAACTGCTCCTTTGGGTTTTCTCTCATTTTTCTTTCCTGTTTTCTCTAAGTGATACTCCTGAGCTTTTGGTCTGTGGTCTGGAACCTTTATGCTGTCTCATGTAGTGAACACACATGTACTCAGTCTTAGTAGAGACCTGTTAGATACCTTTCACATTTCATTCTCTAGCCTTCATGCCTACACCGCTCATCCCCTCTTTGTTTTCTTTGTTTTTCTTGCTTTTTCTCTGACTCTAACATCACACCTCATGTCAAGGACCATACCCATTGAAGCCTGAATTACTGCAGCATTTCCCATACTGCAGTTCTGCACACTGCCATCAAGTTAATCTTCTTAAACATGTCATCCTCCACTCCCCTGCTGACAAACCAGATGCTTCTTCCTTTCCCTTTTACTCCGTAAGCGATGCACATGCTGTCCATATTCCAATAAGGAAAATAAGTAATTTTCCTTATTACTGTCCATATTCATGCCTTTTCCTTGATTTGAATTGTCCCTCTCTCTACCTTCAAGTCAACTAAATCTTACCTCTTTCTAGCTGAACTCAAATTCCATCTCCTCTTTGCTCTTCAAGCCCGTGCATCTTCTCCCTTTTCTGAACTTTTCTTGTACCTATGTCAGGCCCTGACTCTAGTGAATAGCCACTGGGGAACTTCTACCTCAGCCTAATGGCCACAAGAACCCTCTATTCTCAGCTGCCATTACTTACTATCCTTGTCCCTACCCTACCCCAGCCCCTCATCCTATCCTGGCAGTAGTTCAAGTTCAAGGTGGGATTCCCAGCCACCATTGTTGTATTATATTAAACATCTTATAGGAGATTTAAACATAGTCCAAAGTAGGCAGAACAGTGTACTAATGTACACTACCCATCTTCAAGTTGCTTTATTTGTACTTCACCTTTCTCACATCCCCCCACAGGATTATTTCAAAGCAAATTCCAAACATATCACTACCTCTTTAAATATTTCATTAGCCTCTCTGAAAGATAAGTATTCTGTTTTTAAAATAACTGTAATGTCATTATTGAACAAAGTAGGATTTTCTGGTGGCAAGACTAGAGGAAAAGTGGCAACAGAGAGGGTTTACATGGAAAATATATCATAAATTATTATAGGTATCCTTTATTTTTTAAAAAAATTCCCCCAGCAAAAGGCCCCCGCTGCCCCCCGACTAAAATGTTCTGTGTGTTTACTTCAAGAAACAAGACAGAAACTATGAGACTGCTTTCTGTTCCTCTGTGGGCCAGGGAAGGAGAAGACTTGGAGTTAGAATTAACAGGGACTAATAGAGGAAAAGAGTAAAGGGGCCGTCAGAATAAAAAAAAAAAAAAAAAGATCTGGTCTTACTCAGAGGTAATTCCACCCACTCTGCTCTTCCCTCCAAATCTCTTCCCCTAGGCCCTGCCCAGTTGGAGCCTTTGAGAGTCCCTGTGAATGACTGGGGGAATTATTTTCTCTACTTGAATGATTTTGATAAAAGGTGTCCTAATCTCATCATATTCCTGGCAGCCAAGGAGATCTGTTCCTGGCATCCCAAGTTAGAATTCTAGACGTATTTTCCCACAGAAGCACTTCTATATATGGTTAGATTCTATGGTACTTGAACAATATAAATTTAAAAGACTTGTGGATTTTCCTGGGAACCTAACCGCCATGTATGACATTAATTCTGTGGGAAATTGCTTTTGAATTCCAAATAATTGACTTGCAATGAAATTTGAGTTCCAGACTGCCTATAAAGATTATAGGTGTAATCAGTCTCACTGATTTAATAATCTTGCCAGATTATATGTTAGGTTTTTTCCCCCTCCCAAGTTAGACTGCAGATTTTATAAAGTCAGACTTTGTTCTTTCATGTCTGCCAGCACATTGCAGAGTATGTAGGCACTCAGTATAAATTTGTCAGTGGCTAGATTGGTTGAAAACTCAAGTATTTGTTTAGCCTCACACATTTTCTCTTTTTGACTCTATTACTTTTTTCCTTCTTCTTTTCCTGTAAAAGGTTACCATCCAAATAGCAATGCCTGGTGGGTTAAAGCAGTGGAAGTATTTGATAGCAGTAAAAGACCTTGAAGAGGATGTATTTTTACTTTATTTTTAGTTCATAAAGCAATCTTTCCACTTCCACAACTAAGCTCCCCTCCTGAACTCACCAGTAGAAGATGGAAAAGGCAGTTGCCAGCTTCAATTTCTTTGTACCACAGTCATTGTTTACCTCTGTGGCCCTCTCTAGTGACTGTCTAAACCCAAGAAACACAAACTGCCTTGACCGATCAATTTCCAGACAGCTAGCAAACTCAGCATCAGGTGTGGAAATTCTAGAAGACTTAACATAGATGTTTGTTTTCATACAGAGATAAAAGGCTTTTAAAGAAAAGGTTTCAAAGAAATATGTCTCTGTAGTTTAAGACTGTTAAATATTCTAGAAAGGGAAAGCTATAAGAATAGGACTGTGAAGCCCAGGCGTGGTGGCTCACGCGTGTAATCCCAGCACTTTGGGAGGCCGAGACGGACAGATCACGAGGTCAGGAGATCGAGACCATCCTGGCTAACACGGTGAAACCCCGTCTCTACTAAAAATACAAAAATTAGCCGGGCGTGGTGGCGGGCGCCTGTAGTCCCAGCTACACGGGAGGCTGAGGCAGGAGAATGGCGTGAACCCGGGAGGCGGAGCTTGCAGTGAGTGGAGATCGCGCCACTGTACTCCAGCCTGGGCGACAGAGTGAGACTCCGTCTCAAAAAAAAAAAAAAAAAAAAAAAGAATAGGGCTTTGGGCTGGGTGCAGTGGCTCACACCTGACTTGGCACTTTGGGAGGCCAAGGTGGGAGGATCACTTGAGCCTAGGAGTTTGAGGCCACCCTGGGCAACACAGACCCCATCTCTACAAAAAAATTTAAAAATTAGCCAGGTGTGTTGCCAAGTGCATGTAATCTCAGTTACTTGGGGGACTGAGGCTGGATGATCACTTGAGCCCAGGAGGTCAAGGCTGCAGTTGAACCATCATTGCGCCACTGCACTCCAGTCTGGGCAACACAGTGAGACCCTGTCTAAGAAAAGAAAAAAGGAAAAAAAGAACTTTGCCCTAAGGGTTTTTGCCTAAAACAAACTCTCCTGTGTTACCAGTCTGGACATTTGTTAAACCTAGGAAACAAATTTCTTTTATTCTTTTTTTTTTTTTTTTTTGAGGTGGAGTCTCGCTCTGTCACCCAGACTGGAGTGCAGTGGCCGGATCTCAGCTCACTGCAAGCTCCGCCTCCCGGGTTTACGCCATTCTACAGCCTCAGCCTCCCGAGTAGCTGGGACTACAGGCGCCCGCCACCTCGCCCGGCTAGTTTTTTGTATTTTTTAGTGGAGACGGGGTTTCACTGTATTAGCCAGGATGGTCTCGATCTCCTGACCTCGTGATCCGCCCGTCTCGGCCTCCCAAAGTGCTGGGATTACAGGCTTGAGCCACCGCGCCTGGCCCAAATTTCTTAAATGGATCAAATTCACAGACAACTAGCTATCTGAAAATGAGACAGGACATACTAGTGAATTTAACGTAATTGTTTATTTTCCTGGAGTAGATAAAAATAGCTTTTTCGGTTTGTGAATTTTTTCCTTTCAAAAAATTATTTCTGTTGTTAAATATCCTTAGTGTTAAATATCCTAGAAAGGAACAGCTATAAAAATAGGAATTTTTCCATAGGGACCCACACTCAAACTGCTTCATTACTTTAAATAGTAGCACTAAGCTAAATATATGTGCTTTCTGAGAAGTAGCCATGTATTTCCAAGATGACATTTATGTATCAATTTATATAAACAACAGGCTGTGGAATATACAGAATAAGCCTAAGACATTGCTGATACATGTTGAAGAAATTGATCCAATGTACAGAAAGAATATTCATGATAATTTGTAGAGAACTTTTTAACTAGAGTAAGTTATAAAGCATCTTTTCCCTGTTCCTTGAGATAATTATGCACTTTATCTTGTTCTAGGAGTATACCATGCTGTGTCTGTTATGTGGCAAAGCTGAAGATACTATCAGTATTCTCCCTGATGACCCCCGACAAATGACCCTTTTATTCTAAGGATCCTTCTACAGATCTGTTGTAACTATGTTGGGTTGGTTTATAATACAGCAAGCCTGATGGTTTGTCTTACTTCATTCACACTGAAAATTCTTTGCATATTTTTTTTCTGCTTAGACTCACTTATTCTTTGAGGAAAAAAAGTAACGTAGGAGATCGTTGTTCTCTAGAGCTGAGCTCTTCTGCTAAAGTTCAAAGTTCACATCGGTGTAGCCAGAGTGAAGCATCTTTGTTAGCAGTTATGTGGTCAGAAAACAACTAGAATGGGAGCATACCTGGTGCCCAGATTTTGGTTTCCAATAAAAGGAACCAGGGCTCCTTGGAAAATCAACTGATTCTAGAACTGGGGTGTGAACTATACAGGATGAGCCTAGAGTATCTTGTGCCACAGAGAAGTGAAGTACTGAAATAAAAAAAAAAAAAATCACAGTGATTGGGAGTATGTCCGTATGATCGAACTGAAGGATCTCCGAAAGGCCAGAGCTGGAGCAATTTGAGTAACAAAATAAATAAAGTAGTATTGCGTTGTAACCCAAACTATATAATAAATATTTACAAGCCCAAACTAATATAAATGATTGAATGGGAACAAATCTCTTGTGCAGAAGAATTTCAAATAATTTATGTAGATACTCCCCACTTAGTGGGCTTTCGTGCAGAGTATAATATGGGAAGGGGGGGGAAGAGTAACTTTACAGTGGAGAAATCTGACAGACACTAGCTCAGCCAGGTGATTGAGGTTAACGTCATCCATGATAAGCCCTTTCGATAGCATGTATCCTTGATAGCATCACATCATACAGAATGTGATAAGAACGGCACTTTACCTCTGTGGTCCTCCTCCCCAAAACTCAGAACCCAAGTCGGATCAGGAGAAAAACATCACACAATTCCAGTTGAGGAGCATTCTACAAAATACCTAACCAGTACTCCTCAAAACTATCAAGGCCATCAAAAACAAGGAAAGTCTGAGACATGGTCACAGCCAAGAGGAGCCTGAGAAGACGTGACTGCTAGATGTAGGGTGGTATCCTACATGGGATTATATACGGGGGAGGGGGGGAGATCATTTGGTAGAAACTAGGGAAATCTGAATACAGTGTGGACTTCAGTTAATATAAATGAGAAAATGGTTTCATTTGCTCTAAAGGGATCTTAGAATATCTTACTTTGCATAGTTGCATGAGCACTGGCTAGGAGATGGTAAGCTCTGGCATTTAGGCCTCTCTGCCATTTAGTAGCAGTATAGTCATTGAGCGAAGCATTACTCTGGACTTTATTGTCCTGTTTCTATCAAATTGGACTAATAAAAATTGATATTATATGTTCATCACAGTATTGTTAGGAGATTTAAATGAACTAGTGAATGTAAAATACTTTAGAAAGCATATATAAAGTACTAGATACAATGAGGTGGCTTCAGTTAGTGCTCATTCTGAGACCTAAATTTAAAGGTTCAGGCATTGGAAACAAAATTGTTTCTTCGTATCTAGGAGATTTGGAAATTCTGAACTAAGGCCTCATAACAAAAAAGAAATGAGCATAGTGTTCATTGTAGATACCAGGGAAAAGCTTTGTTGAATAGCAGTAATAATAGCTGAGGTTTATTAAGTACTTCTTATGTGCTAAGACTTTTTTAAGCACTTATTTAATCCTCATTAACAAATTCATAAGGTAGGTGCTATTGATAGTTTAGCCATAACCAGATATGGCTTGTTTTTTGTAAGTTATGAAGGGGTTTATATTCACTGTTCTTTATTTCAGTGTAGCACTTTTAGAGCCAAAAAAACCTCGGGCACAAAGAAGTTAAATAACTTGTTTAAGATCACACAGCTAGTGCAGTTACCCCCTCTCAGTAATAATGTTTGGTAAACATGAAGTATAAGGATCTGGCAAGGTTAGGAAGAGGTTAAGAATATCAGTGACAGCACTCTGAGGCATCTGGGCATGTCAGATGAAGATTTATTATTCAGAAAAGTTAAGTCAGCTGTTGTGGGGATCAGTTGTTTTATTCCTGGAAAATGTGCTTCATTTTGCTGCAAATCTATATCTGACCTGCTGAGGAAATCATTTGGTGAAATGAATCCAGAAAGCAGAGAAAATGCTTCATTACTTTAAATAGCAGCATTAAGCCCATTATAGCCTCTGAATTGTCCCTTCCTTGAGTTTGCTATTGCTTCCAACTTAGTCATTTGAAGCTCAAGAGTCTAATTTTATGTGCCCTGCCAATGTCCTCATCTATTGCGGAATGTATAATTATCTATTTGTTTTGGACTATACGTTACAAAAATTTAAAGTATAAGATCCTCTCTATTTCATTATTGGTAAACCAACATTGTGCTGTGTTTTGTGATATTTTATTTTCTAGTTTATTCTGTGGATCTAATAAAGGCCACTTGAACCCAGTTTCATAGAATCCTTATTTTTCTGTTCAAATTAGGAATTAGGCAAAACATGGCTCTCTTTTTACTTCCCTTCCTGAGATATAAGAAGGAAGAGAAATCCCCCGTGGGTATAATTGGAAACGTGGGCTTATCCTGGCACCTCCTTTTTCTCTAATCATTCTATGATGTACAGGTCTGGCTACTTAGGCTCTTGAAATTAAAGGCTCAGCCATTATTTGTTGTTTTGTTTGATCTAGCTCTTTCTCACGTGGTTTTAGGTTCTCCCAATACTAACTGATTGACACGAGATAGCTTGGGCATATGGCTTGTTATTTGTAAGTTACCATGAAGAGGTTTATGCTCACCGTCCTTTATTTCTGTGTATCAAAAGTCCTTTCTGTTTCATTCTTTCATTTTGTGGGCAGGGCTAGTTATTTGAGGCTCTCAATTTTAAAATGTATTTTTTTTTTTTTTTACTGTAGTACAAGACTGTTGTAAGATACAGTATAGTTGGATAGAAAAGGAACTAAAAGATCTGGGTCTAGAATTAACTTTGTCACCTGCTAATAATGGGACAATGGGCAAATCACTTATCCTGTCTACCTCAGTGTCTTCAGTGGAAAACTAGAAACCATCATGCCTCCATAGAATTTTTAAATGTAATGATTTTTAAATCTAATGCTGTGTGCAGGCAGCTGTCAGTGGTCTTTATGAAGAAAAATCTGAGCTAGAAGAAAGCACTGTTGTGTTGTGGTTAAGAGTAGAGGCTTTGGAGTCAGACTGACCTGGGTTTAACTTTCAGCTTTGCTACTTCCTAAGCTCTGTGTCCTTGGCAAGTGTCTTGCCCAATTACCTTTTCGTTTAATAGAAATAAAAAGTTTTTATGGGATCTGTATGAGGATTCAATAACCTAGTGTATATAAAGTACCTAGCACAGTCTGTGCCCATAGTAAATATTAAATGAATGGTAGTTTGGATGATGGTTGTGATGGTGATTGTAATAAAGTTGTAGAGTTTGGCTTAGTGTTTTTGAGACAGGGTCTCACTCTGTCACCCAAGCTGGAGTGCAGTGGTGCAGTCATAGCTCACTGCAGCCTTGAATTCCCAGGCCCAGGCAATTGTCCCACCTTAGCCTCCTGAGTAGCTGAAACCACTACAGGTGTACATCACCATGCTTAGCCAATTTTTTTTATTTTTATTTTTTGTAGAGATTAGGTCTCAGTATGTTGCCCAGTCCGGTCTCATTCCTGGGCTCAGGCCATCTTCCTGCCTCAGCCTCCCAAAGTGTTGGGATTACAAGCTTGAGCCACCACACTGGGCCTCAGTGTCTCATAAACTAAGGAGAGATAGCTGTGGGAACATAGTCATGGAGATAATTGTCAATTTCACTGTCTGTGCCTTGGCCTCCTAAAATCACTTGTTCCAAGCTCTGTTTTTCTCTTTTTTTTTTTTTTTTTTTTCTGTAAGAGCCCTCAGGTTAGTGATTCTCTCTGTCCCTCCTCTGAATTGAATAATATTATCTCAGTACTTCTGGGAAAGTTGTTAACGAGACTTCCCCCTCCTTCTGAGTGCCCCTAGGGAAATTTGATGAAAAGATTTTTGTTTATCTAGGAAAGTGGGTGCTATTTTAAAGCTTTGCCTTGTCTGTTTATGACCACAAGCTAATACTTCTGAGGATGATAAGGGGGACAAACAAGATGAAGAATAAAGGAAAGGAAACACTTTCTAATTTCTCTTCATTTTAACAACAGCACAACTAAATATTTGGTAAAGCTAAACTTCCTTGTAAAACAGGATCCTTCAGTCTTGCCTTCCCTGTTTCCTCGTGAGCGAAACAGATCAGGTTCTGTCTGAAGCAAAGAGCATTTCCCCTCCCAAGTGAGGAGCCCTCATTCTAGCTTTATGGCCCTCTCTTGACTTTCTGCAAAATCACTTATACTGTAATTCCCATTCCTTTGGGAATCCCTAAATAATTCTTTGAACTTGGGCCTCAAGGGAAAGACCGAACACATTGTACTGGTGTATCAGGCTCTAAGTTGCTGATAGCATGTTTCCAACACCCCAGATAGCTGGCTCTGTTACTGGATGTAACAACAGGCTATGGTACTGTCAAGATGATGACTACCTTTCAACAAGAATTCTCTATTTGTCAGGAAAGCAACTTGTCTGCAGTCACTGCTCTAAAATCAGTACATGGTCCTGCCCCATAATCATTCATACCCCAGCTGTTGGCTTTCAGAGCGGGAATCTGAAAGGCTTGAGGTTTCAAGAGTGAAGTTAAGGATAGCCTTAAGTTAGCAGAAGGCCCTGCAGAAGGGTGCCAGGGGATTTCCACTGTAATACTCAGGTTACCCTTTTGAAATAAAGCTCTGTTGACAGGTTTAGTTGAAGGTCAGACAGTGGGGATCTTAAAAATCTATTCCACGTTCACTCTCATATGATGCAAGTGCTTAGAAAATGGTTAGGGTAAGCAGAACAATTAAAGGAAAGACATTTTCCCTTCAGCATTGGGATTCTCAAGCAGTGTGTCCAGTTTAGAAAACTGTCCCTTCAGGGCTTCAGTGAATAGAAGTGAAAATATTCCATCTAGTGGTCAAAGAAGGGATGGTGAAATGAGAAGTTTCCAGGATGAAGTCTGTGGGGCAAGGTGACAGGCGGTGACCTCTCAGCAGGTATCTTTTCCAGACCATGATAGAACCTGACCTTGGCGGTGGTGGTATGTTTTGATTATGTCTGCACTGGATGAGGAATTGGGGACACCATCCTTGCAAGGCCTCTGAGCAAAACTGCCCTGATGGTGAGGAACAATGATGTTGCAAATGGCAGATTATAAACAGTCTGACTCTGAAGGGAGGCTCTCTCCCATCCCCAACCCCTTCCTTCTTACGGAGGAAGAAATGAGTCCAATCATTCCTGCCTCTATTTGTCTCGAGCCTAAATTTGTGAATATGTGAGTTTGAGAAGAATGAGGGTGTAATGTGAACTTTATTTATTTAGAGATGAAGTCTCACTCTGTCACCCAGGCTGGAGTGTAGTGGTGCCGCCATCTTGGCTCACTGCAGCCTCCACCTCCCGGGTTCAAACAAGTCTCCCACCTCAGTAGCTGGTATTACAGGCATGCACCACCACACCTGCCTCATTTTTTCTTATTTTTAGTAGAGACAGGGTTTCATCATGTTGGCCAGGCTGGTCTCGAACTCCTGACCTCAAGTGATCCACCTGCCTTGGCCTCCCAAAGTGCTGGGATTACAGGCATGAGCCAACACACCCGGGCCATGAACTTTAAAAGGGAGGGAGAATCAGTCTAGCAAAGGATCAAACACCGGAGAGATTTGATGATCAGGAAGAAGAAAAAGTGCTCTTTGTGTTCTCAGTAACCACACCCTCTATGCCTTTGCTATCAGTAAACATTAAGCTGACTTCCCAGAAATTTCCCAAGGCACAGGTCAGATCTAGTTGGCCCACGACCCACAGTGCTATTGATGTCTTCCTGACTGTAATCCTCCTAACAGCCTCCCAGTATCCCCAACCAAAGGGCTCATTGTCTTTTCCTCCCCTACCTCCTATTATCACTTTCTCTTTTTCCCCAATTCTGAAGAAGAGCTGTAAAGGAATAACATAATTCACATTTCCCATAACTCCAACTGCCACCGCAGACCTTGGCCAGAGCTTGCTTTCCAGTCAGTAATTAGGGCATCCCTTGATACATCAGATCCTCCCCTCCCAAAGCTTGGCGTGCTAGCAGCTCCTCTATCCCACCTGCAGTTTGTAGCTTCCCTCCGCCCTCTGTCAAAGAAGACACACAGAGGCTGGCCATTTCCACACGTGCCATTTATTGGTTTCTTCTAGCAGGGTGGCTTCAGGCCCTTCACGCCTCTCAGACGCCATCCATGAAGGTTTAGGAAGGTGCCATCATTCTGTGAAGGCCCAGAGCTTACCCAAGTCTTAGAGCCCAAGTTGAATCACCAACCAGAGGGTTGGGAGAGGAAAAGGAAACAGACAGAGGGGAAAGACAAGGCTCTGCAGTGAAGGGGACTGAGATCAAGGGAATGCTGAGGTCCAGCAGTGTCTCCTGGGGGCATGCTACATCCTGAGGCTCCTCAGGACTGGATGGAGTAGATCTGTGTGCTGAGAAGCTCATGTCTATATGGCAACTTTAAGGAGGCGCTTGATGTCAGGCTCAATGTTGATGGTTGGGAAGGTGCGGCTGTAGCGTCGGAAGGGCTCTCCCTCCGGCCCTATGAGGAACTTCTCAAAGTTCCAGGCCACATCTGAACGGCGCACGGGGCTCCAAATGATGAGCTTGGGATCGGTCATGAGGGAAAATGGGTCATCATGAGGGTAGGGAAGCTTGTCCTTCAGGTAGGCGAAGACAGGATGCTCATTCTGCCCATTCACCTCACATTTTTGGACAAGGGTGAAGGTGGGCTGGTATCCACCCCCAGGACGGACATACTTGAGACTGTTCAGGATCTCCTCATTCTGACAGTTCTCCTAGGGAAGAAAAAGACAAAGAGCATGGACAAGGGACAGGGGAAAAGAAGGATCCACAACATGAAACTCTTTCACCCTCCTACACTCCCTTCCCAGGATCATTCTTTTTCACTGTGAGGGAGAGAGAGAGACAGACTGACAGACAAGGTGTCGCTTACTGCAGCCTTGGATCTCTGGGCTCAAGCATTCCTCCTGCCTCAGCCTCTTTAGTAGCTGAGACTACAGACATAGGGCACCATGCCTGGCTATTTTTTTTGTTTGTTTTTGTTTGTAGAGATGAGGTCTCACTTTGTTGCCCATGCTTTGGCTGCTCTTCAAGATTTAGCACTTCTGAACTGTTGCTTTTGTCTCCAGTCTACCCTAAGCAGTTCTTAAGGTGTTTGAAGCAGAAGAAAGAGAAAAGAGACTTAGGTTATACTGCTTAGAACCTCCTCTTCAACTAACCTACCGGCCTCCCTTCCCACATATCCATACCTACACACACACCCCCTTTCCCTCTGCCCTGGTTTTGCCTCGCCTGCTTTCAATCACACGTGTGTTGAGTATAGCCTTTGCCTCTGCCTATTCAGCTTCTTGAACTGAGGGTGAAATTGAGACCCAGAGGAATGGGATTTACAGCTTCTTGCTTTCTTCTTGCCTTGTCCTAGAACTGAAGTACAAATGGGAAGAAGCTTTGATGAAGGAAGACCCCCATCCAAGGACATCTAGTTTTCAGGTGCCATAACAGCAGAGCAAGTTCAAGGCAACAATGAATGTGTACTCTAAATGGAACTAGTTAGTACCAACAGGAGTGAACTAAATAGGATACAGGATTTAGGGTTCAGGAATAGGCCAGGGGGAGGGGGCGTTGAGGAAGTAAGTGCTTGATGGCTAAAGGTTGTATGTAATTATCATTCTTTTCATGAGTAGGCTGCTACCCAAAGACTGCTGCACCTCCTGTCCACTCACTGCTCTCAGCTACGCATGCTTTGGCTCAAAACCTGGTCCCTGCCTTTCCCTCCCCACTGCCATCCCTGTCCTATTCCCTCTCAGCATCCCCACTCATGACAACCCAAAAGGCCCGTGGGAACCCTTCCTTTCCACCTCTGCCTTTCCAGTTTAAGAGGCAGATATCTTCCTCTGGGAGAAAGTTCCTGCTTCTGACCTGTGAGAACAAACTAGTTCAGTCAGTTCCAGGCCATCATGATATAATGAGCCTAGAGCTGATCTCTAATAGACTTCTCTGTTTTTGTTTTTTTTCCTGAGACAGGGCCTCACTCTGTCACCTAGGCTGGGTGCGGTGGCACAATCATAGCTCACTGCAGCCTCGACTTCCCAGGCTCAAGCGATCCTTCCACTTCAGCCTCCCAAGTAGCTGAGACTATAGGCACATGCCACCACGCCTGGCTAAGTTTTGCAATTTTTGTAGAGGCAAGGTTTCACCGTGTTGCTCAGGCTAATCTTGAACTCCTGAGCTCAAGCAATCTGCCCACCTTAGCCTCCCAAAGCGCTGGGATTATAAGTGTGAGCCTCTGCACCCTGGCAGACTTCTATTTCTTAATGCAAATGGGTGGCTGGCTCCTGGTAGGTTATAGACTCCCTCCAGCGACTTGCTAGGCTGAAGTGATGGTGTGAGGCTGGAGGTAATTCTGGGGCTGGAGGGACATCTCGAAAGAAGGTTTGCCAGTCCTATCTCTCCTGCTCTAGAAGGCCAGACAGAAAACTTAGGGAAGAACAGTGAGAGCAGTGAACAGTTTGGGCTCAGGTTTGTCACAGCCAGTGATGCTTCAGCCTTCCTGCTTTCCTCTCTTCCGCACCTTCATGCCACTGTGAATTGAACTAAGGGGATTATAATGAAAGGGTTCACTTGGGTTCATTCTCCCTGCTTGTACATTAAAATCATAGGTGGAAATAGAAGAATCCCTAAAAGAGAACTCGAGGTGTGTGGGCTGAAGATCTATAACAACTTGACCCATTAATCTGAAATAGAGAGGTTCATGTGATGCCCAGAGGAGGCACGTGCCTGTTGAAAACCTTTCTCTTTCCCGCTTGTTCTCTTTCCACTTGGCTAATTTAAACCAACAAAAATCATCCTCAATCTAAATAATCAATTTGCTTGCATTTGCAAAGTACTTAATATTCGTCAAGTTACTTTTGTATATCCTATCCCCTAAACATCATAATCCTATGAGCTAAGTGGTATTATCCCCAGTTTACAGATGAGGAAACTAAACCGAAAAATGAAGCACCCTTTCCGAGGGCACAGAGCCATTAAATAGCAAAACCAAGTCCAGCTAGAGCTAAGATCTCTTGAGTCTGTCCAATTCTTGTTTGATTCCTGGCCTCTATTTTCTTCACTCATTTATTCAACAAATACTTAATGAGTGCTTTCTATGCCCTAGGCACTGAGAACACAGTGAAGAGAAACACAGACCTGGCACCAGCCCTCATGGAGTAATATAGTAGAAAGATAGTAAACTATAAAAATCACACAGCCTCAGTGTTTAATCTTAAAAAATACATACCTTCCCTTGGTATGTCACATGCATCTAAAGACCTAGCTTAACAAAACATACCCCATTATTCCAGACACTCCAACACGGTCATTCAGCCTCTCCCCTTATCCCACCTGAGCTATACCAACCCAACACCTTTGGTGCACTACAAGGAGGGACCCTCACCTGATGTCCAAATTGGTTGCAAGGGAAGCCAAGGACCACCAGGCGCCTGGGAAAGCGGCATTGCAGCTCGTTGAGCTGGGTGAAGTCCCGAGTGGTTGTGCCTCAGAGCGAAGCCACATTCTCAATCAGCACAGCCCTGCCCCGGAACGTATTGAAATCTACCTTCTCCCCATCCAGGCTGATGGCACTGAGGTCATAGAAGGACTTGGCAATGAAAGCCATGGTGAAGCGCAGAGTGAGCCCCGCAGAGAGGCCTGAGCCCCTTATGAGTCTGTTCGAGGTGTGGGGAGGAAGGAGGAGCCAGGAAGGAGGACAGAAGGATCTAACAATGGAGCTTTGAGCTTCCCCAGGATGACTTAGCAAAAACAGGCCCCCACCTCTAAGTGCTGTTTGAACAAGGAGGTTTGCTCCTCCTATTAACAGACTGAACAAAGCCGCCTCCCCACCCCACCCTGCTGTACCCTGGGAAGGGCCAATTTGATATCTATGAGCAGAGGTAAATAATTCACTACTTACAGGAAACCAGAGCCCTAAAGGTCGAATGGAGAGGAAAAAAAGGGAGGGAGGGATGCAGGATTGACTCCTACTTGCCCCATCAAGCTGTTCTCACTTGACACAGACATTTATTGAATGCCTGCTGAGTGTCAATCTCTGAATTGTACAGAGAGGGCAGGGTCTGCGGAGATCTGAAAGATGAAGAAGAGAACTGAGCCTCCTGTCCACAGGACTCAGATGACAACCGAAATATACATATTCCTGTTCACGTTCTTTTTGTTGCTTTCCATCGGGACAAAATCAAAGGGACCCTTAGGAGAAGAGCGTGTCATTTTCTAGGGGAAAAAACAAGCTTTCAGTGCCTCAGCTCTTGCCAGGCTGAAGAGACAAAGTTGTGTTTATCTTGAGAAGTTTTCCAGTGCGTGGTGCCACTTGTCCTGGAGAACACACTGCCTGTCCTGGAGAACACTCTGCCCCTGCACTGTACCGTCTCCTATATTATATCCCCCACCTGCACCTCATCCCACAGCCCCCAAGTCATGAGGCTCAGTCGTTGCTGCGAGAATGGTGAAGAGGAGTCACAGAACAGGTGGGTGAACTGCACCTACCTCCCTCAGACAGAGATTCGGTCCCCAAGACTTTTCAGAGCGGGTTTGTGCTGGTCACCTTCCCAGAGAAGGAAGTGTGGAGGAAGTTGAAACTGCTGTGGTTCTAGACACAGGCAGGCCACCCCGATGCTTTCAACAAGAGCCATGCGGTGCATCGCAGGACGTCTGCTGAGGGCCATCTCAGAGGACCCCTGGAAGCCACAGAAACTGAAAAGACCCTAAGCCACTTCATTCTTCCAAGTACCCGCCAACTCAACAAGTTACTTTTTAAAAAATGCCTTGATTTCTTCCTCAGTAAAACTAGCAATGGGGCTTGACCTAGCTTTGGGATTTTAGAGTGAAATTTCAATAACAAAGCAAATGTTTACTAGAGTGTTTTCACAGGGTCACATCCATTGGGAACTGTCTCCTTGAACAAAGAATACGCAAGTCTGGGGAACAGCTGGTCTTGAGAATCTGATTTGTTGAGATGAGATGAAGGAGCTACTCGCCAGGGAGCACCGAGCTGCCTTGCAGCTTTTCCATGGCTGTTCAAGTACACAGGGACCATGTGTCTCAGCTGGCTGCTCCCTAAAAACAGGTTCCCATTACCTAAGTGGGCAGGAGTGACAGTCAGTGTAGGGGGAAGTGTGTCCCCTGCTGAAGCTGGGTGGAGTTCCTAGAAGCAACCAATAAGAGTCTCCACCAAGCCACTGAGTCACAAGGACTTGGCACTGATAGTGGGCAAAACTGTAACCTGCCAGATTTATGTGCATACCAAGAGCTTCCCCCTAGTACTCTCTAGGCCTCCAGAGACACCTCTTATTCTCTGCTCTTTTGCAAGCCTTCTCGCGAAGGCCATAGGAGTTCCCGAGCTGCCGTAGTTGGGGGGGGCGGTTCCCTCTTCCTTAGGTACATGCCATCCCTTTTCTCCTGGTGTGACCTTGGACCCTTTAGACTCTTTTTTTTTGAGACGGAGTCTCGCTCTGTTGCCCAGGCTGGAGTGCAGGGGTGCGATCTCGGCTCAGTTCTCACCTTTCCTAATGGAATATACTTGGTGAGGCTCTCCTAAAATATCTCTGTCTCCAAATTTACCTCAAACTGGCCTCACTTTCCAAAAGCTTACAACTTTTAAGCATACACTAAGCAGCATGTGATCTCATGGCTTTCTGTAGGACAGTGCTTGCTCTGGACACAGCACTGACTTAGGCAGAAAGCCTGGGTTGGTGGTTCTTAATTCTGACTATAAATGAGAATTGTTTGTAGCGATTTTTCTAGAGATGCCAAAACTTTGCCCTCCAGTGATTCCAATTCAGTACACTGTTTCCAACCACAATTCTGCCACTGTTACTTGGGACCCTTAGGCAAATCTTTAAGCTCTTTTTATTGAGACAGGGTCTCTCTCTGTCACCCAGGCTGGAGTGCAATGGGGCAACTGCAGCTTTGACCTTCTGGGCTCAAGTGATCCACGGGCCTCAGCCTCACAAGCCACCACACTCAGCTAATTTTTTCTCGAAACAGCGTCTGTGTTGCGCAGGCTGGTCCCAAACTCTTGGGCTCAAGCAATCCTCCTGCCACAGCCTCCCAGAGAGTTGGGATTACAGGCATGAGCCACTGCACCCGGCCAAATCTTTAAGTTCTCTGAGCATCTGTTTCCTTGCCTGTGGGACATGGATAGATAACCACCCTCCCCATCTCACACAGTGATGGTTAGGGTCAGAAGAGTTTATCACTAGTGCCTTGTAAAGTGTAGTGAAGATCTTAAGACTACTATTGTCCTGCATTGTACTACTCCTTTCTTCATTCAATCCTTATCCCCAATATTCTCCACCTCCATCAATTCCATATCCCGAAGTATGACATACCTGCAGTCCTGAGATCCCAGTCTGCCTCTGCTCCCCTGAGGTATCCAATCACAAATCTGAAAGATTATCCAGTCCCTCTTCATGCCTTCAGGAAGACCCATTCCTCACCCACACGAACAGATGAGACCATCTTGGCTTTAAAACCTGCTCATTCATCCTGGCTAACACAGTGAAACCATCTCTACTAAAATGACAATGGCGTGAACCCAGGAGGCGGAGCTTGCAGTGAGCCGAGATCGCATCACTGCACTCCAGCCTGGGCAACACAGCGAGACTCTGTCTCAAAAAAAAAAAAAAAAAAAAAAAAATTCCTGCTCATAGATGTTCAGCATCCTCTCGATAACTGTTTCATCTTATTTCTGCGGTGCCAGGGCAATGGGGCTTTTCTTTGGGCCTCCCTGCAGGTGGCGCTAGGGAAGGTAGAGAAGGGAAGACAACTGCTGTTGCCTTCATCACTTCTGGAGCCGCTTCTACCAGCACTGCCTCTCTCCCTCTCACATCACTGCCAGGGTCCAAGTGAGACCTATCCCCAGGGACTCATCCAGGCAGCCACACCAGTGGTTTGAAGTAGTCTTTATTTTGTAAACATCTGTTTAAAATAGATGAACCCTGCTCACAATTCATATATGGACCCGAGACACAGTACACAAAGTTCACCCGTCACAGGGAGATAGTGGGGGCTCAGGAGCAGGTGGCGTGTCTGGGGCTGGGTGGAGTCTCAATACAGCAGGTGCAGAGGTGGTGACGAGTAAACAGGCCAGCAGAGCCTGCTCAACAGTCTGGGCCTCAAGACATGCCCCAGGCCACCAGAAGTTTAGGGTGAGCGTAGCTGCACCCTAAAATCCCGATTCTCCTTCTGCTCCCATACCTTTTCCCAGTCATGGCCCTTGTGGGGATAGGGCCTATCGGTCCATAGAATCCCGATTCCATGTTTTCCCTTCCAGAACCCCTAGGGTACAGTACAAATATAGTCCTCCTTTCCTGAAGGGGCTAGGAGAGAAAGACAATGAATGGCACCCTGCCTGATCTTCAAGGAAAGCTGAAGTACTGGTCCACAGGTTGGAGCCACTCCCCAATATAACTTCTCAAGTCCCTGGCTGAAGACAGACTGAGGGCTGGCATCACCCACCTCCCTAGCCCCAGTGTGATGTGGCATAGGTCTTGGTACCAAGGAGTCCATCCTCAAGGAAGCAACTGCAGCCTAGTCACAGCTTCATCCTAGAGTCAGCTCTCTCTGTTTCTCATTAACCAGTGATTTATAACTTCCTGCTCTCCTTTGCTTTCCACCATCTAGCCCATACTCTGTCCCTAAGTCCTGAGCCACGCTCTCCTGCTGTTTCCTGGTTTGGTAAGTCAGGAGGAAAGGTTCGGTGGTTCTATCCCCACCTCTTTTTGGAGGAGTAAGGAAGTGGGGTTCTTATCCTTCACATATGTGTGCCCTGGATTTTGGTCCTTAGTTGATGAATGCTCAATACCCAGTTCTTTGTTTTGGCTGCAGCCACGCAATGCAGCTAATGTGTGGCTTAAGAACAACCCTCTTCCTAGGCCTCGCCCACCTTGGGAAGGTGGGCAGAAACCCCAGTAGGACTGGTAAATTACTTGTTCCATCTTCAAATGGCCTCCTACAAGCTACTCTTGGGCCATATGGGGTTAAAGAAACTTCCTGAACATAGCACTCTGGAGGAGGGAGTCCTCTTCCCTCCACCTGTAGCCACAGTGCAGTTGGCAAACCCTCAAGCCTATCAGGAGCTAGAGGGCAAGATGACCGCTTTGTCTTTAAGGCCAAAGAGAACAGCACCAAGCGTTTCTACCCAGGGCCTTCCTTCTCTCTTCCCATGAAGGATTTGCCCTTCTCCCATAAACTTTGGGTCCCAGGAGAACCTTGGTTGCTGAAGGCTGGGCTCAGTCCTCTGCCTGGGAGTCTGAGGAAATGCTCTTCTTACCTAAGAAATGGAAGATGGGGCCCAGGAGGCCCTGCTGTTGCTACATTCCCCTCTACCGTGCAAACTGCCATCCCTGGCCAGCTCTCCCTTATTCTTAACCTGATACAAGTCCTTCATTTCCAAATGCTGCCCTTTCTGGAGTGCATGGTTGGCCTGACAGTGTCACTGACCCCAGGGCTCTCCTTGCCCCTGGAGTACCCACAGGCCTTGGTCCATGTCTTTAAATTCAGGAGTCGGGTGGAAAGAAATTGTGTTCATGCTGCATGGGAGGTAGAGAATGGAGGTGACTTTTTATCCCTGCCACCCCTCATTTTGTTTCCTTCTCTGAAGCACCTGCCTCTGAGCTCAGTTCCCCAAAGAGGCAGGCGGGCAGCCAAGCAAGGGCAAAGCTCTGGAGGGGGAGTGGGTAGAGGTAGGGCGGCCCCAGGCTCAAGGACTCCCCGGTTGCCATTTCCTTCCTACCTTGATGCTCCACTTTCGCAGGTCACTGGGGAGGCAGGCCCATGGCACACGAGGGACAGTGGGGAGGGTAAGAGGAAGAAGCACCCTGTAGCCTTTGGCCCACCCACGAGGCAGGGTGGAGGGTTCTTCCTGGATCCAAGGGTGGAACCTCCCCACGAGACTGGGTCCATCCCCTTGGACAGGTTAGGAAGGAAGGAAAGCGAGCTGCAACAGCCGTCATACAGCAGGACACACAGGGGAGGGGGTTTGAGGGGCTTTGATACGAAACGCACTGGAGGGGAGGGGTCAGAGAAAGAGAAGGAGGGGAAGAGAGAAAAAGCAGAGAGGAGACAAGATGCACGGAGAAAGGAGGAGCTGAAAGTGGCCTGGACTCCAGCCCCGGCTGTTGTCTGGGGGGTGCGGGGTGGTGAGTCGGTGCTTGCGGCACATCGTGGGGGTCATAGCAGGCCTGTGGCTGGGGAAACAGGCTGAAGAAGACCACTCCAGGGTGGACGGGCTGGGGGCAGGGGCTGCTTGAGATGACAGCAGAGCCGCTCTCAGGGCCAGGCAGGGGGAGTAGTGGCTACTGATACTCAATAGGGTCATCACACAAGAGGACAGCAGCAGGGCAAAGCCCCGGCTCCCCTGTCTGCCCACAGGCCTCCTGAGGGAAGAGGGGTGTCGTGTGGGGTGCCCCACACAGGACTCAGCACCAGCAGGTTTTCGAAGAGTTCGCTGGGCCCTCGGGTTTGCCCTCCTCCTCCTCCAGCTCTGCCAATGCCAACTCATTGCTGGCACGCGTCCGGAGGCCTTCCAGCTCCTTCCTGTGGGCCTGCAGCACCAGCTCCGTCAGACGCGTGAATGACTGGAAACCAAAGGGCACAGGTTAGTCCAGCGTCTCCTCCTCTCCTCTGGCAACCCTGCAGGGGCCCAAGGGATGAGGTCCATCTTATGGCTCCTCCTCCCGCCTCTGCTGGACTCAGCCTGAGAGCAGGTGCCTGGTCGCCAGGGCTCTCACCTCTTTAATGTTGAGGTTGGTGCAGGCACTTGTTTCATAGAAGTCCATGCCATACTCCTTCGCCAGCTGCAAGAGAAGGACATTTCTGAAAGAGAGTAAGGCAGGGGAGGGGCCCACACAACCAGGCACAGGCTTCTGCCACTGCACTTAACCATGCTGTGTTGTGACGATTTCTCAGAGTAGATGATTTCTCAGATGGGACTGGGAGCTCTAAGACAGGGTAGCAGAGAATGGGGGAAGATCCTCCACAAATACACCTCTCCATTCTTCCAGCTGCTACCCTACACCCCTCAACACACAATCATATATCAGGAGATAAAGACACCATCCATTGTGGCAGTGTGGCATCCTCATAAAAAGCATGGGCTCTGGAGTCCCACAGTCCCAGACCTGAATAGCAGCACTGCCACCGACGGCTAGCTGTGCAACCTTGGACAAGTTGTTCATTCTCTGTAAGCCCCAGCTTTATTGTCTGTTAAAGGAGACTGAGAGTGTCTCCCATCCATGGTTGTGGGATGATTAAATGGGGTCATGCACTTAAAAGCATTTGGCTTAGCATAGTGCCACACATAGAGTGCTCAATAAATACTATCCTAGTAGGCTTTGCCTCTACTTTCAAATTGGTCAATGACCATGTCTTATATTTTATACCAAACAATCAGTTTCATTTTAAGTACTAATGGAATGCTACTGACTAAGAAGGGAGAGGAAAACTCTTGAGATCCATGGACTGGGTGGATAACTTGTCTCAGAAATACCAATCGTGGTTGGGCGCGGAGGCTCACGCCTGTAATCCCAGCACTTTGGAAGACCTGGTGGATCACCTGAGGTGAGGAGTTCGAGACCAGCCTGGCCAATATGGCAAAACCCCATCTCTACTAAAAATACAAAAAAATTAGCCAGGCGTGGTGGCATGCACCTGTAATCTCAGCTACTTGGCAGGCTGAGGCGGAAGAATTGCTTGAACTCAGGAGGCAGAGGTTGCAGTGAGCCGAGATGGCACCACTGCACCCTAGTCTGACAAAGCGAGACTCTGTCTCGAAAAAAAAAAAAAAAGAAAAAGAAAAAAATAATGACCAATATTTCTTTCTGCACTCTGGGAGGATGGTCTCCCTGCATGCTTGGACATTTCCTCAGTGCCATCCTCCTACCCTTTCTGCCCCCATGGCTTCTCCAACTGTGGCTCTTTGTCTCCTCATTTGCCTCCCTGGCTCTTTCCTGGGTAAGAAGGACAGGAGTGGGGGAGTGTGGGGTGGGATGGGAGATCATTTCCTGACCATAACATGGCAGCTAGGCCTGGATGCTGTCAGAGAAGAAGTTGACAACTTGAAGTCCTTCATCACTAACACCGGGATGATCTCTTAAGCAGAGGGCAATCCTGCATTTGGGGACCTGGACTTGGGAGAGTTGCTGCCTATGACATCTTTGTTTCTGGATGGACCCCGAATCTCTGGGCTTCTGTCCTGAAACCCAGAGAACAAGCCTTCCGAGGATGGCCACTCCCGCAGGGCCTTGGGGTGCTGGGGACACTTGGGAGGACTTGCCGATGGGGAACCCACCCCGGGTCCCCGTGCTCAGGGCTGGCCCTGGAGGCCCAGCAGAGGACCTGGGGTGGACTTGCCTTTTCCCTCCACTTACCTGCTGCCCTTGCTCTCTTCCCACCTGCCGTTTCTGCTCCTCGTCGGCCTTATTCCCAATAAGGATCTTCTGGACGCCTTCTGGTGCGTACTAGGGACAAAGGATGGGCAGAACGGCCAGTGAGTGCTGCCCCCAGCCCCATTTTCCCCACAGAGTCTGCACTGCCTCCAGCCCACCACCAATTCCAGAGCCCTAGGGACAGGGTGGGCTGACTGGATGCAGGGGCCAGGCTTCCCCAAGTGCCATGGCTGACTTCAAGGGTATCATGGGGACAGCTCAGGGTAGAAGACACTCTGGCTAAGACTGGTGCTTCCTTGGGTTGGACCACTGGTATCAGAGCTGGAAAGGACATTGGATGTAAGTCCAGCCCTCATTCTACAGGAACTGGGGACCTAGAGGATTCAAAAGGCTTCCCAAGGCTCCACAGCGATTGTGCAGAGCTAGCACTAGATCCCAATCTTTCAACTCCATCTGGTCCCAAGATTCCAGGAAAGAAGCTGCTCACAGGGAAGACTTGGAACTAATTCATTTCTGGGGAAGACACAGCCACAGAGGCCTGGCAGGGTATGGAGAGTGAGAGCATGGCAGCTTCGGTTTCTTCCCCATGTCTTACTCACCCAGAGGTCTTCATCCAGGGCTGTGGAAGGCAAAGCTTCCTGGAAGCATTTGCTCGCCCACCCTGAGAGCTCCGGCCTTCCCATCTGGCCCTCGCCTTGCCTTCCCCGGTGAGGTACCCTCTCTGCGCCCTGGCAGTGAGGTGGCATCTCCTACCTCATCCACGTCACTGACCCACTTCATGATGTGCTGGTAAGAGCGTTCGCTGCTAATGTCGTAGACCAAAAATATCCCCTGAGAGAGAGAGAAATAGAGGTGATACGCACAGAGAGAGTGCAGTCATGGGGCCAGAAGGGCCGTGGAACCTTAAAGGTTGGGTCCCACTCTCCCTTCTCCCTGCTCAGCATCCAGAAATGTCTCTTCTCTCAGACCCCACCACTGCCGCCTCCCAGGGCCATCACAGAACTCCCTACAGCAGGAAGGCACCACATGCTGTGACCCGGATATTTGACCCAGGATGGAGGGCAGAAATCAGGGGTGAGGGCAGGGGCTGCCTGCAGTGACTGAGCCATGAACAGTGGACGGACAAATGATCAGTGAACAGCTGAAAGATGCCCTGCACTCCTCCAAGCAGGCGAACCGTGTTTAGGGGATCCGTGGCACAGACATCTCAGATACCCAGAGCTGGGAATGTGGGTGGCACCTTCCCACTTTGAAACCCTCAACGTGGTGGCTTACCTGGGCCCGCCGATAGTACTGCTTTGTGATGGTCTGGTATCTCTCCTGCCCTGCAGTGTCCCTGTGGGAGAAAGCCAGTCCCTCAGAGGAGCAGGGACCATGGGAACAGACAGGGAGGGGAGAAGCAGAGCTGTCCTCTTACAGGAAAAACTGGGGATCTGCAGGGTGAAAAACCAGGGGTGCTTGGATCCCCATGGGGATCTGCAGTCAGAGGCCTGGTCATCTGTGCTGGTGCTGACCAGGCCTTCAGGGCCTTGGCCCCTCCTGCCAACTGCCCTCCTGGCAGACACCAGAAGCCATAGCCAGAACAGGCCTTGGACAGCTCTCTGGAATCTGGCCACTGTGGCCAGATTTATTTGGATGGGAGTTGGCACGGGATGCTGCCACACCCCCAGTCCCTATGGGACCTCTGAAGGCAGTGCCCATACTGCTGTGGAATTGAGAGGGAGCTCTAAACCCTGGCAAAGGCAGTGCTTCCAAGACTCAGGCAGAGAGCCACAGCAGCACCCTCTGCTACTGTGGAAACTGCACCGTGCTGTCCTGAGGAACTCTCTCAGGGTCTCCCCCTAAATGATGGGGGGGTGTAGCCTCCTTCCGTCCAATCTTAACACAGTGTGGCACAGCCCAAGGACAAAGCCTAATCCTGAGACAAATTCCCCATGGTTAGTGTGCCAATTCCTTCTCATTCCTGCCCTTTGGTGCTTGTAGTCAATCCCATAAAGTTTCTTAGAGGTTGCAGATTAAGGCTCCTAGGAAGAGATGGGCTTCTGAGACTTTGCTTCTCTCCATCATAGAGGTGGCCAGTTATCCCAGGTGAAGCCTAGGAATTTTACACATGGCAGGGGCAGCTAAGGAGCAGCCCGAGGTACTCTCCTCCTCCATCTGCCTCCTCCTCCTCCCCGCCAACTCACCAAATCTGTATCCGCACTTTGATGCCATCTACCTCTATGGTCTTCATCTTAAAGTCAACACCTGGAGAAAGGAAGAAAGCAAGAAAGTTAGAAAGGGCACCCTTGAGAAATGAACAGGAAAGGACCATGCAATCAATCACACTTGAAAGGTTTCCTTTCAGTTTAATTTGGCAAAGGGATGAAATAATGTAAAGGCCTTCTTTAAGCAGGAACTGACCTTTAGTATCTGAAGCTTTGAAAGGGGCTTTCCTTCCTCCCTGAGCTGAAAGTTGCCAAAAGTAAAGGGCCTGGGGGACCAGGAGGAGGAGAGTGAATCTGGGGACATCTACTTCATCACTACCTTACTCAACAGACTTAAAACATGTCTCATTCTAGTCATGTGTGAAGTCTTCCTATTTATACTTCTGGAGTGAATGCTGTGTTTATCCTTCCTGAAATTCTAATCTCTAGGAATAGCAACCCGCATTATTTGCCTGCTTTCTTCCCTCTCTCTCTGCCTTGTTAATAACCAGAAGGGGTCATAGTGCCAGACCGTGGAGAGAGGAGGCTCTTCCAACCCGTGATCGTACCTGAAGCCTCAGCACCCAGCCAAGGCCCACCAAAAAGAAGGCCTCATGCATCTTGGTTGCTGACTCACCCATTCACCACAGGAGGTGCTGTGGTTGACTAGAAGGAGCATGGGCTTTGGCGTCAGGCCTGAGCTTATCTCCTCACTCTGGCCACTCATAGCTCATTGCTATAACATCAGGCACCTTGCTTCACTGAGCCTCCATTTCCGCCTCAGTAAATGTCTTCATCAGGGACGTTACCAATATCTCAGAGGGTTGCTGAGGGGGCCGGATGAGATACAGCACCTGACCCAATTGACTACAGCTGTCATGAGCTAGTGCAGGGCTGGGTACATGCGGGTGCTTGTGAGTGACTGTCATAGGACCAGATGAAGGGGCAGTGGCATGGCATGTCACTGCGAGAGGGAGAGGAAGCACAGAGTTCCCATGCTTCTTCATCCAAGGGCTGCAGGAGCTAAGCTGCCACGAGACACAAGAAACACAAGGGATTTGACAAACGTGTCCAGGGCAGAAACATATTGGAGAAATCTGCAGCAAGAGAAGTCAGCACCACCAGCAGCAGCCAGCTTGACTCTGAGTGACAACAGAGAGATGAGGGAGGTTGTTTTGCTTACCATGCCTCTCCTCAACCCTAACTATACCCAGGCACTATGCCCAGGGATTCAAGAGCTACGTCTGGTGGGTGAATTAAGCTTACGTCTTTGTGTACTCCCTGGAGCAAGGTCAGGAGTGGCAGGATCAGCCACGCGTTTCAGATGGGAACATGGTAGACTTCTGAACCGTCTACCACCAGCTGCACTGCCCGGCCCAGGAGGCCTGAAGGTGTCAGCATCCCCATCACCACTGCCCCTCCACCTCCGCATCAGTTATTTGCCAAATGGGAGACACCTTCCCTTATCCGTGCTGTCCCCAGCTTTATACAAAGGCAAACAAATTAAATTCTGTCTTTCCTTCCCACCATCAAGACCAATCATCATTTAATTACAAGGGGGAAAAGATGCAGAACGGACAACCTGAACTAAATCGATTTGGTCAGACGTGAATCATTTTTCGCCTGCCCAAGCTGATTCATATCCATTGAGCTGTACTTTTCCAAATGGGCAATGCCTGGCAGCCATTCTTCCATGTGTGCAGAGAAAGAGTGAAGAGGAGGAGGGAAGAAGGAAGGAAGGAAGGAAGGAGAGAGGCATCAGGCCATGGGAGGCAGTAGTCTGCTTATTCCTGCCTGGATCAGTAGTTATCAGGCACCTGTTTCTCCCCAGTACCTGGCATAGAAGGGAATCAAGACATTCTTGTTTCATGATATAGCACCTTCTCCCAAGAAGAACGAGAAATTTTCTCCAATTTGTAATATATCCGGTTTATCCTCACACTAGCCTAGCAAACCTGGCCAAGGACAGTGCCTGTGCAAAGCCATCACAAGGGGGACAGGAAGAGAGAAGGTTTTATTTCCTTTATCCCACAAACATTTACGGGAACTTCCTGTGTGCCCTGCGTAGTGCTCAGTGCAAACAGAGCAGTGAAAAAGATGTGGCCCCTGCCCCCAGAGAGCCTAGTGGAAAGGAAACAAGGGCTCAGAGAGGTCAACGGCTAGCTAGGGTCAGCACAGCACGTGCAGAGATTCCAACACAGGTCCATCTATGCCAGAGCCCATGCTGCCCCTTGCACTGGTTCTTAGGGGAGCGAGAGGAGAGTCATGTGTAGTTGGCTAGGCATGGAAGCCCTAACTCTGCTTAGTTTCCTGTTTGTCTGTGGATGCTTGAGAAGGACTTTGCTAGGAGAGGAACTTCCAATATTAAGGTGAATTTTTCCCTGTGAGAGAAGAGGGGATGGAGGGAGACATGAAAGCAGGCAACTATCCCCAGAGACAGGACTGACAAGGAGACGGTACTCCACCGGAAGTGAGGCTGGGTGGTGACTCCTTCCCTCCTCCCTTACTTCTTAGCTATGTGGCAGGGGACCAAGGCTGGGGAATTTTGGGGCTCACACCACTCTGCGGCCTCACCCACACCCCACCATCTTGCAACCTAGGTCTCACTGGCCACCTGGGAACATGTGTTTTATTCACCTTTTGGCTATCCATATGCATTCACATATGATGGAAGAAACAGACTAAGTCTATGTCTTCTGAAGGATTTTCCTTCCTCCCTCCCCACCCATACAACCTTTCTTAACTTTAAAAAAAGGTTAACAGCCCAAGGATCTTCAAGAGGAATCTATTGCTTCTGCACTCTGTTCCCACACAGCCTGGGCCTTCTGCTGTGTCCACCTACCCGTCAAGCCCTGGCCCCAGTAACCCGTGCCCATCGTGGCTCCTTCCCTCTCCCTACATGGCTGTTGGTTTTTTCCACTGCTGAGCACTGCAGGACAAAGTCAACACACTGGCCTTATTGAGGCCTCTGCAGACGGATGCTTTCTCACCTTGGCCAGCCCTCGCAGCTGCTTAGCAAACTGTTTATTCACATGCATGTTCACCTATCACTGTCCTCCCACTGAAGGCTTCAGCTCCAGGGCACCCCCTCCCCACCCCTGCTCCCCACTCCTGTACTCTCAGCTGTTTTATGGCCCAGATGAATGCCTTTCCTCTGAAGCCACCTCCTTCAGGTTTTCCTCTGTTCTCTCTGCCTTCCCTCAGGGAAGAGTCCTCTATCCACATCTCGCCTCTTTTCGGTCCTCATCAGCCCCACCTGGGTGCACACCCAGAGAGTCAGCCCTTTTTGTTGCATCTTTAGTATCCGTGGGAAGAAGAGATATTATCCATCTATCTCTGCCTCCAGTGGTTTAACATTCTGGCACCTCTAAGGGTATATTTCTCAAATTTCCAGGTGCATGAGAATCACGCAGGGATTGAGTTAAAATGCAGATTCTGATCCGGTAGGTGTGGGGCAAGGCCTGAGACGCTGCAGGAAGCTCCCAGGTGAAGATGATGTTACTGCCCACATATCGCCTGAGTAACAAGCTGTTCTCAAAGTGTGTCCCTGGACCCGCAACATCAGCATCACCTGGGACTTGTTAGAAATGCAAATTCCAGCCACACGCAGTGGCTCACGCCAGTAATCCCAACACCTTGGGAGGCTGAGGTGAGTGGATCACCTGAGGTCAGGAGTTTGAGACCAGCCTGGCCGACATGGCGAAACCCCCGTCTCTACTAAAAATATGAAAATTAGCTGGTCATGCTGGCAGGCACCTGTAATCCCAGCTACTCAGGAGCGGGTTTGGGATGCGGGGCTGAGACAGGAGAATTGCTTTAACCTGAGAGGTGGAGGCTGCAGTGAGCTGAGATTGTGCCACTGCACTCCAGCCTGGGCAACAGAGCAAGACTCTGTCTCAAAAAAAAAAAAAAAAAGAAGAAGAAGAAGAAGAAAAGAAAAAGAAATTATTGGGCCTTACCTCAGACCTACAGAATCAGGCCCTCTAGGTATGGGGCCCCACAGTCAGTTTCAATAAGCTCTCCCGGTGATTCTCACACATGCATAAGTTTGAGAACTACATTTGGACAAAAGTTTTGCACCTGAAGTGTCAAGAGAGGGAGCACAAGAGTTCTCTGTTTCTCAATGTGTGCTCTGCAGAGCTTCAGCTTTAGAATCACCTGGGGTGACTTAAAAACAAAAACAATGACCTTGACTTGCCTAGATCTACTGAATCATAATTTGAGGGTGAGGCCCAGAAACCTGTATTTTTAACAGCACTGTGGGTAATACTAGATAGAAGAAGGTTCAAGAGCTATATATGTCATGGAAGAAACATCCATTGGCCTGGAGTCAGAAAGACCTGGTCCAAATCCTGGTTCTGGCACTTGCTGTGTAACTTCAGGCAAGTCTTAACTTCTCCTAGCTTCGTTTTTGTTTTTTTTTTTTTTGAGATGGAGTCTCACTCTGTTGCCAGGGATGGAGTGCAGTGGTGCAACCATGGCTCACTGCAGCCTCAATCCTCCAGGACTCAAGAGATCCTCCCATCTCAGCCTCTGGGTAGCTGGGACTACAAGTGTGCACCACCATGCCCAGCTAATTTTTTTTTTTTTTTTTTAGTTTTTGTAGAGATGAGGTCTCCCTGTATTGCCTAGACTAGTCTTGAACTCCTGGGCTCCAGTGATCCTCCCGCCTCAGCTTCCCACAGTGCTGGGATGATAGACATGAGCCTCCGCACCAGGTCCATTTTCTTAAGTGCAGAAGGAGAATACCACTTCCCTCCCAAGGACTGTGGTGGGATAAATTAAATGATGTCTGTGAAGCACTGACAGTGTAGTCCTCTCACTCCTACCTTCCCTCTGCTGAATAAAGGCTTCCTGGGGAGTCAGGAAAACCAGCCCAGAGAACCCTGAAGTGGAAGGCATTAGAGTCCCGGTCCCTGCTCTCCAGCTACCCTTGCCAGCCAAGGGACTACAGCATCAGCAGCATCAGAGAGTGTGTGAGAAATGCACATTCTCAGGGTTCGCCCAGCCCTACTCACTCTTTGGCACAAGGAAGTTTCAGAACCACACCCAGGTGCATAGTGCTTATCTTTATAGCACACCCCTGAGCTATGGAATCCCTCAGCTCTTATGCGGGTCCCATGAAGTAAGCAGAAGTAGGTATTATCATCGTGAGCCACAGGGAAGCCAACTAACTGACTCATGTTCCCACATCCCACAGCTGAGCTGGACGGGAAAGGTGGCGTCTTAAAACCTACCCAGGGTATACTTCACTCGGCCAGAGGCTTCCCAACCCTGGGAGGCTGAGGAATCTTACCGCCTTTTCCCGCACACCCTGGCATACCTGATACCTTTTCTCTTTTTTCTTGATGGAGTCTTGCTCTGTCACCTAGGCTGAAGTGCAATGGCTCGATCTCAGGTCACTGCAACCCCTGCCTCCTGGGTTCAAGTGATTCTCCTGCCTCAGTCTCCTGAGTAGCTGGGATTACAGGCACCCAACACACCCAGCTAATTTTTTGTATTTTTAGTTGAATCGGGGTTTCACTGACATTATGCAGCATCTAGAAGTGAGGCAGGGGCACACGGGGAGAAGCCTGCTGCTATGGTCTGAAGGTCTGTGTTCCTCCAGAATTCCCATGTTGAAACTTAATTCCCAGTAAAGTGCTGGTGGGAGGTGAGGACTTTGGGAGGTGACTCAGTCGTGATGTGAGAGCCCTTATGTGTGGGATTAATGCCCTTATAAAAGAGGCCTGAGGGAGTTGTTCCCTCTTCGGCCATGTGAGGATGGAGCTAGAAGGTGCCACCTTTGTCACAGAGACTTCTGGTGTCAGCCTTCACCAGACGCTGAATCTGCTGGCACCCCGATCTTGGACTTCCCAGCCTCCCAAACTGTGAGCAACACATTTCTCTTGCTTTAAATTACTCAGCTAAAGGCATTTTGTTACAGCAGCCAGCCCTAACTGACTAAGACACCCACCATAGCCTATTTTCTCCTTGCTCCTTGGCATGGTTCATGATTCCAGTAAGTTCATATTCATCACCCTGACAGTGTCCCTATAAGACAGTCTACTTTCTTTCTTGGGTACAGAAAGAAATAGGGCACAGAAGTGTTAAGAAACAAGCAAACCACCTCTACACAGCTCTGGCAGAGGTTCTCGGAGACGCTAGGAGCCCCAGGAGGAGAAAGTCAGAAAGACGGGCCCTCTTCCAACCAGGTACCCAAAGCATGGAGAGCAGCTGATTGTTTTTCCCGGCACATCAGATATGCCCATCATGGTGCCAGCCACACCCTGTGGACCTTTCTGGCTAGAACAACTCAGCCCCAAACCTCAGCTCAGAGAAGCAGGGCTGGGTGCAGCATGTTTTTCGTGGAGAAGCAGGTTCACACTGGACCATTAACAGGTTTGCTGGTGACCCACAGGGTGACCTGGCCAGCAGAGGCAAGGAAGCTTAGCTAAGCCAATCAAACCAGCTCACTCCAGGCGGGGCAGAGGGGACTGACCAGTTGGTAATGAGCAGGGCATGAGGTAGACAAACATGCAGAAAGAAGCAGAGAGGCCTAAGGATGATGAACATGCTGACTGCAGCTGGGGCTGGGGACAGTGGATCCTAGCACAGCCACGGGTCCAGACCAGACTCCAAGTTCAGCCCATGAGTATCCGCAGAGCACATGCACCTTTTCTTAGTGAACATGAAGTGCCTCAGGATTGGCCACGCTGCCTAATGGCTCCCCCAAGCTGGTGGGCCAGATGCTTCAACAAGGGGGCTGGAAGGAAGACCCCTAAACCATCGCTCCCTGCCCTTACTGCCCCTATTTTAGTCTTCTAGTCTCAATTACACAAAAAGAACCTAAGGGGCAGAGAATACATTTTGTGGTTGACAAAGCATTTGTTTTGTTTGCTTGTTTTTTAAATCTCTGCCACGTAGTGCCAGCATAGTGCCAGGCATAAAGAAGCAATTCCAGACCGGGCACGGTGGCTCAAGCCTGTAATCCCAGCACTTTGGGAGGCCGAGACGGGCGGATCACGAGGTCAGGAGATCGAGACCATCCTGGCGAACACGGTGAAACCCCGTCTCTACTAAAAACTACAAAAAACTAGCCGGGCGAGGTGGCGGCGCCTGTAGTCCCAGCTACTCGGGAGGCTGAGGCAGGAGAATGGCGTGAACCCGGGAGGCGGAGCTTGCAGTGAGCTGAGATCCGGCCACAGCACTCCAGCCTGGGTGACAGAGCGAGACTCCATCTCAAAAAAAACAAACAAACAAAAAAGAAGCAATTCCAAAACAAATTCCAAATAAACAAATAAATAAATAAATAGGCCAAGCACAGTGGCTCACACCTGTAATCCCAACATTTTGGGAAGACGAGGTGGGAGGATTGCTTGAGCTCAGGGGTTCAAGACTAGACTGGACAAGAAAGTGAGACCCTATCTCTAGAAAAAATTAAACAAACAAACAAACAAAAACCCAGGTGTGATGGTGTCCACCTGTAGTCCCAGCTACTTGGGAGGCTGAGGCAAGGGGATCACTTGAGTCTGGGAGGTTGAGGCTGCACTCCAGCCTGAGTGACAGAGCAGGACCCTGTCTCAAAAGAAAGAAGAAGAAGAAGAAAAAAAGCAATTCCATGAGGGGGATCTCCCCCCAACCCCAGAGAGCATAAGAAGGGCTGTGTGCCTGAGGCTTAAGAGCAGGGGGACGTGTCCTGCCACCTGATGCCTCACAGACATTGCAAGAAAAGCTCCTCAGTGAAGTGATGGTGCCATGCAACCATGGCCTGAGGCAGCCCCGGGCCCCATCCTCGTCCTGCTGTGACTCTGGCTGTGTGGCAGCTGCCAGGCCACAACTGGAGCCCAAGGGTGCTGGGAGAGTGTTGCTGTTGAAGAACTGGGAAGACAGGCAGGGCCCTCCTCTGGGCACCAGGGGCAGGGGCAGGATAGAGGGATGCAACAGGGGAGACACCCGGCACTCACGTGGCTCCTAAGCTAGCTCGCCTTGGATGGGCAAACAGGGAAGAACTTGGTGCCTCCCCAGGTCAGCAGTGGAGGTGCTGTGACGCTTACACAAAGGAGGAGGCAGGGCACATCCACGCTAAAGAACACTCCTTCCCATCACTGTCTCCCTCCCTAGAAAGCCCTAGAAAACATGGAGGAAGTATGGCTCAAGACACAGAGTGGCCTGGCCATTAAGAGCACAAATAGGAGGTCAAGTTTGGTTCTAGTCCTGCCTTTATCACTCATTACCTGCATGGTGTTGGGGAAGCCAGTTAGCCTATCTTTGCCTCAGTTTCCTCACCTGTAAAGTGGGGGTGACAGAGAATTCTCAGAGAATTTTTTTTTGAAGATTGTGAGATAAGGTGTAAAACCCATGACGCAGGGTCTGGCACACAGAGCTTTATTAAATGTTAGCAGAAGCAGCTGTCAGGCCCCCTTAGGGAAAGATGAGATTAGCGAGCGCAGAGCTGCAGGAGGGGAAATGGAAAGAGCTCTAGGATATAGAAGGAGGCTTATGTTGGGGAGAGGAAGGAGAGTGGGGCAGAGATGAAGCCCGAGCCAGCACTCAGCTGGAATGTTTCAATGAAAAGAGGAAACGACGCCCCCTGTGGGCCCAGATGGCTCCCAGAGTCTGGCTACAACCTAAATTCTGGCACAGGTAAGGTGTGCCTACTAGCGGGCCAGCACCTCATGGGTTAAGGGCAGGTGCCAGCTTGCCTGCCTGCCAGCCAAGCACCACATACTTCAGTGGAAACAGGGCTGCCTCTGGGTGCCAAATGTTATCACCAGGATCAATCACAGCCCAAAGGACCAGCAGTGCGACCTGAGCTTTTCATTAGTAATGAGACTCCACAATGAAGAACAACCTAATACACCTGAAACCCAAGGCAGACACCCAATCCCCGGGGCCAGGCCAGCTCCAGTTACCAAGCACAGGTCCCAGGAGTGCCCCAGCCCCTCCCACTGCAGGAAACCAGCATGTGCAGGCCATGTGCACCTCCTGTGGGTTGTGGCAGGAGGTCACCTCTAAAGAGGTCACCCTGTGCAACCCTACAACACCAGAAAAGACCCCATTCACACAGGGATCCCGGGAGCTGATATGGTTTAGCTGTGTCCCCACCCAAATCTCATCATCTCTGGTGTATGCAGAGATGAGGCGTCAGTGCCTTAGACTAACGTCCCTGTTGCCTGTTGTTCAAGGTCAGAGCTGGTATCAGATGATGCCCATCAGCTCAGCCAGGTTGCTGGAGTGACCCTCCAGGGCCACCTCTGCAGCAAGGGCACTCTGGAGTAAGGAATCTCTAGCGCTCAAGCACTCCCTCCAGCCTCATCATCTTAAGAGTCTCAAGCCCGGGCACGGTGGCTCACACCTTTAAACCCAGCACTTTGGGAGGCCAAGGTGTGAGGATCACTTGAACCCAAGGAGTTCAAGATCAGTCTGGGCAACATAATGAAACCACGTCTATGCAAAAAATTAAAAAATGAGCCAGGTGTGGTGGTACACACCAGTGGGCCCAGCTGCTCAGAAGACTGAGGTAAGAGGATCACCTGAACCTGAGCCCAGGAGGCTGAGGCTGCAATGAGCTGAGATCACGCCACTGCACTTCAGTCTAGGAGATAGTGCAAGACTCTGTCTTAAAAAAAAAAACAGGCCAGGCGTGGTGGCTCATGCCTGTAATCCTAGCATTTTGAGAGGCCGAGGCAGGTGGGTCACCCGAGGTCAGGAGTTCGAGACCAGCCTGGCCAACATGGCGAAACCTCATCTCTACTAAAAATACAAAAATTAGCCAGGTGTGGTGGCAGGCTCCTGGAATCCCAGCTACTCGGGAGGCTGAGACACAAGAATCACTTGAACCTGGGAGGCAGAGGTTGCAATGAGCCAAGACTGTGCTACCGCACTCCAGCCTGGGGGATACAGTGAGACTCTGTCTCAAAAAACAAAACAAACAAACAAACGAACAAACAAAAAACAGTCCTAAGAAACCAATACTACCTATAACTTCCCTCAGGGAAGAACGGAGTCCTCTAGGAAAATTCATTCATTCATTCCTTCATTTGTTCATTCATTCATTCATTCAAACTGTTATTGAATGCTTACAATGTGCCAGGAACTAAGCTAGGTACTAGAAGACAAGCTATGAACAGCACAGAAAGGTCCTTTTCATCAGAGCTTCATTCTAGTGGGGAAGACAGATATAAGTAATGAATAACTAATTTCAGAGAGCCATATGTGGTAAGAAGCAACTGCAGGATAAAGTAGAGAGCGAGGAGACTCCAAGCACAAGTGACTTTAGACTGGCTGGCCAGAGAAGACATTTTAAAGGAGGTAACATTCGAGCTGAGACCTGAACGACAAGAAGGTACCAGCAGGGAAATCCAAAGAATCAGGTAGAAGCAGCAGCAAAGATCCTGTGGCAGGACACATTTCAGTCAAACTCACAGTTCCTAGGAAGAGGGTCAATGGTACTGTCTCCTTTGTTACAAAAGGAGAACTGTAGCAAGGCCCCTCCCTTCTCTCAGGTCTTGTGGGGACCCTCACATGTGCACCTGCATCGGTACTGTTTACTGCGTGTCTTCTAGCATCTGGCTTAGTTCCTGGAACACAGTCAGCATTCAATAGCACTTATACTTGTCTGGAAGCGCGAACCTGAAGAATGCACCAAGAAACTTCTCAAATGCCAGTAAGGCCAACTTCAGAACTCCCCGCTCCTATGTGATGCTGAGATCTCTATACACTGAATAAATGCCATGCGTAAAGCCCACCGTTCCTGTGTGCATAGTAGGTACATAGTAAGTATATGGAGTAGATAATCAGGATCAGGGTTCCCCTTCCCCCACTTTTTTTTTTTTTTTTTGGAGACAGGGCCTCACTCTGTCACCCAGGCTGGAGTGCAGTGGTACGATCTCGGCTCACTGCAACCTCCAACTCCTGTGTTAAAGTGATTCTCCTGCCTCAGTGTCCCAAGTAGCTGGGACTACAGGCATGCTCTATCACACCCAGCTAATTTTTGTATTTTTAGTAGAGACGGGGTTTCACCATGTTGACCAGGCTGGGTCTTCCCCTTGCTTTTCCCACTGCCTTTTGCACAGACCTCGCTTGAGCCTTGGTGACATGTGCAGTGTACACCAGCCACCCCATCTCATTCCCCATTGGCAGCTCCTGGAACTGGGTATCACCTCCCTAAGCCTGCTACTTAGGCCAGCGGGCACCACAGAGGCAGCCAATACCCACCAGGCTACTGACCACTCACTCCTCCAGCCTCCTTCTCAGGCAGGGCTGTGCTGACTGGTAGCAAAAGGTTCAGGGAAGAAGAGACTGGGACATGAAGACTCAGAAGCAAACATCTTAGAAGGGGGCTTCCAGATGCACCTGCGCTCACCCACAGTCAGCAAAGCAATCTCCTAGCAAGGGGCTTCTTGAACTTCAGCTGGTATGACCATGGTATAGCCACTCCAGCTGGCCCCAGCAAAGCTGGAGAGGAGCAGCCCCCCTCGACGTGTTCTCCACAGCACCTCCTACAGGGAAGAGCATGTGTGCTTCCCCCACCCCCATGGCCCCCGGAGACTCCTGCTTCGTCTTCCAGACTCCACTCAAATGCCACTTCCTCTTCGAAGACTTCACCAGCCTCCCCGGGAGGGATTTCTCCCTCCTCTGTGATTCCAAAGCATCCTGACATTTCTTTGGCATAATATTCTGCTTGTCTGGATGTCTGATTCCCAGCTACACTGCCAGCTCCCAGAGGGCAAAGCAGCATCCTGTTCATTTCAGACTCTCACTGCCTGGCAGCAGGTAGATCACTAAATTTTCAACAAAGTTGAGTAAATAAAAACAAAAATGAATGAGCGAGTGAATAAATGAGTGAATGAAGTCAGCACATACCTAGAGAAAAGATGGGCAAAGAGAAAATTTTAATCAGGGAAGAACAATTAGAAAATAACCCACTTTCAGGCCGGGCACGGTGCCTCACGCCTTTAATCCCAGCACTTTGGGAGACCACGGTGGGCAGATCATGAGGTCAGGAGATTGAGACCATCCTTCCTGGCCAACATGGTGAAACCCGTCTCTATTAAAATACAAAAAATTAGCCTGGTGGTGCGCACCTGTAGTCCCAGCTACTCGGGAGGCTTAGGCAGGGGAATCACTTGAACCTGGGAGGTAGAGGTTGCAGTGAGCCGAGATCTCCACTGCTCTTCAGCCTGGTGACAGAGCAAGACTCTGTTTCAAAAAAAAAAGAAAGAAAGAAAAGAAAATAACCCACTTTTTTTGTTTTTGTTTTTGAGACTGAGTCTCACTCTGTCACCCAGGCTGGAGTACAGTGGCGCGATCTCGGTTTGCTGCAACCTTCACCTCCCAGGTTTAAGCAATTCTCCTGCCTCAGCCTCCCGAGTAGCTGGGATTACAGGCACCTGCCACAACACCCGGCTAATTTTTTGTCTTTTTAGTAGAGATGAGGCTTCGCTATGTTGGCCGGGTTGGTCTCAAACTCCTGACCTTGTGATCCGCCCACCTCAGCCTCCCAAAGTGCTGGGATTACAGGAGTGAGCCACCACACCCGGCCATAACCCATATTTTAAAGCCAACTGTTAGCCCTTTCTATAGTTCATGGTTCCATGGTCACAGAGTTCTCAGCAATTTTTTTTTTTTTTTTTTTTTTTTTTTTTTCCTGAGACAGGGTCTCACTCTGTCACCCAGGCTGGAGTACAGTGGTATGATCACAGCTCACTGTAGCCTCCAACTCTTGGGCTCAAGCAATCCTTCCACTTCAGCCTCCTGAGTAGTTAGGACTACAGGCACATGCCATTGTGACCAGTTAATTACAAGTTTTGTTTGTTTGTTTGTTTTTTAAGAGATGGGGTTGGCCAGGTGCAGTGGCTCACTCTTGTAATCCCAGCACTTTGGGAGGTCGAGGCAGGTGGATCACCTGAGGTCAGGAGTTCAAGACCAGCCTGGCCAACATGGCAAAACCCTGTCTCTTCTAAAAATATAAAAAAGTAGCCGGGCGTTGTGGCAGGCGCCTGTAATCCCAGCTACTCAGGAGGCTGAGGCAGAAGAATCACTTGAACCCGGGAGACGGAAGTTGCAGTGAGCCGAGATCGAGCCATTGCACTCCAGCCTGTGCAACAGAACTAGATTTCATCTCAAAAAATAAAATAAATTAATAAAATAAAATAAAATAAAACAGGGCTGATGATTAGCCCCTTCCTCCTCAGTGGGAGGAATTACGTGTCCAGGAAGCCCTGTGTTCCCCTTGACGAAGCTCACTGATCAGAGAGAAAACCCTAGGAGAGGGCAGAGGCCTATACAGAAAACTGGCAGTTTCACAGGGAAACCAGTGCAAAGATTGGATTACAGAAGAAGGCACTCTGAGAAGAGCTGGCAATCAGGGTAGAAGGATAATGGCCAAATACTAGCTTTCATGTTATAAAGCTCATCACCAGCCTGTTTGGGGAGCAGGGAGAAGGAAGGAGGAGGAGGAGGAAGGAACAGAAACCAGGGAGTGCAGGGAGGCGGAAGGAACCGGTGCTCCCAGCTGTGGGTGCATCTGCGGATCTGTGAACATGGCACAGATGCAGAGCAGCGGAAACCCTCTGCAGGCTTCAGATATGTTCCTTCCCAAGGTCATGTCCTTGGGGAAGGGGTGGGAGGCCAGGTCTGTGCCTGTGTCAGGAGGAGAAACAGAGGCCTAAGGCAGAGTGACACCTGGCAGGGGCCCAAGCCTTGAGACAGGGCCACCCCATCCTCTCCTCTCAGGTTACCCCACTGCTTCACACCTCCTCACCACCTCACTCTTCCTTCTCAGACCCTGGCACTGCCAGGGGAAGGGGGGTACTAGAGCAGAAACTGAAATGAGATACAGCTTCCTATGCACTGCCCTGGAATGTAAGCCAGCTCCTTGGTTTCTCTCTGTTTTGGTCACCACTGTATCCCCAAATCTTAGCATGGCACCTGGCATGTAGTTGGTGCCCAGTGAATAGCGCCTGAATGACTGAGGGTACAAGTGGTGGATACGCAGGATGACCTCCCAGCACACTAACAGTGTATTCATCTCTACAACATTCTTATAGTTAGGAATAATAATAGCCGGGCGTGGTGGTGTGCACCTGTAATCCCAGCTACTCAGGTGGCTGAGGCAGGAGAATCACTTGAACCCGGGAGACGGAGGTTGCAGTGAGCCGAGATTGTGCCACTGCACTCCAGCCTGGGCAACAGAGCGGTACTCCATCTCAAATAAATAAATAAATAAATAAAGATAATATAATGATATCATCTATTATTTTATTGAGGGCTCTGCCAAGTGCTTCGTGCGCTAGGCTCTATAATCTTCACAACAATCTTTTTTTTTTTTGAGACGGAGTCTCGCTCTGTCACCCAGGCTGGAGTGCAGTGGCCGGATCTCAGCTCACTGCAAACTCCACCTCCTGGGTTTACACCATTCTCCTGCCTCAGGCTCCCGAGTAGCTGGGACTACAGGCGCCCGCCACCTCACCCAGCTAGTTTTTTGTATTTTTTAGTAGAGTCGGGTTTCACCATGTTAGCCAGGATGGTCTCGATCTCCTGACCTCGTGATCCACCTGTCTCGGCCTCCCAAAGTGCTGGGATTACAGGCTTGAGCCACCGCACCCGGCCCACAACAATCTTTAAGAAAGACTCTGTTACCGTCTTCAATTTACAGATGCAGAAATGAAGCACAAAGATGTCATCAAAGTGTCTGAAGGTCACAGGGCCAGTAAGGCCACAGGAAATGTGCATGTTAATCTGGGCTCTTTCCATTCTGCTAACTGCTTCTCACCTTCCCTTCCTTTCTGGGTACCAGGGGAACAGAGTAGATAGAGACTGGTCTCAGGCTGCCTGAAGGCTGACACAGACCCAGCCCTGACCCTCTCACAATATCACACTGCATTTGCCCCCAGCTCCTCTCAGTCTAGAAACCTGCAAACCCCAGGATCCTAGTGTCTAAGCACAGGCCCCAGTGTCTGTTAGGTCACTTGGTTCCAGGCTTGGATCTAGCACCCCCACCCCCCCACCCCCTCCCACCTCCCCACCCTCTCCCACCTCCTCAGTCACAAGCCCTTGCCCCAGGCAGCCAAGCCAGTCCCAACAGAACTCCCTGAGAAAGGTGACATAGCAGCAGCAACCCAACCTGAGAAAGCGCCCTGAAGCCACAGCAGCCCAACTCGTCCAACCAGATCACCCTCCTCCTCACCCAGAAGGAGTGCAGCCTGGAGGGTGGCTTTCAAAACCAAAGGTCCAGGGAGTAGGTGACAGGTCTACTCAGGGAAGACTAAGGATGGGAGGGAGAAAACCAACTCCTGAGGGAGTGAGGTAGCTCATGCCTATAATCCCAGCACTTTGGATGGCTGAGGCTAGTGGATCACGAGTCCAGGAGTTCAAGACCAGCCTGGGTAACATAGTGAAACCCCATCTCTACAAAACATACAAACATTAGCTGAATGTGGTGGCATGTGCCTGTAGTCCCAACTCGAGAGGCTGAGGTGGGAGGATTGATTGAGTTTAGGAGATGGAGGCTGCAGTGAGCTGTGATTGTGCCACTACACTCTAGACTGGGTGACAGTGAAACCTAGTCTCAAAAAAAAAGGAAAGAAAAAGAAGAGAAAAGAAAAGAAAACCAACAACTCCTGAGCAGTGTCTTCAGTTTCCATTCGTGGTTTACATCATCTCACTCCTGGCCACCATGCAGAAACGTCCTCAAAGGTCCCCTGAACATAGATGTTCACATGTATGACATCTTCTCCCTACCTGGTCATGGCACAGGTCCCATGAGATTATTTCAGAAGTTGCCAGGTTGATTGGTTTGAACCACTCCCCATTCTGGAGGGAAACTAGAACAGGTGACTGTGTGGAAGTTGGTGTTGGTACTACTGGGGGTGAGGGGCCATTCAGAGGTTCCTCCATGCCCAGATACTACTGCAGCCCCTGACTAGTCTCCCTGCTTCAAGTCTTAACCCCTTCTTCCAGCCAACCTCATTAGTACCCTACTCAAAACCCCTCCTACCATTCCTAAGGTTCATGTTCCACCTCCTTAGCCAGGCTCTCAATGCCCTCTGCCAACTGGTCCCTTGGTTCATTCATTAATTTAACAATAGGCATTGAGATCTGCCTGGCCCTGTAGTAGGGACTATGAAAACAATGAGGAATAAGATTTGGTCGCACTATCAAGGCACTTATAGTTTGGGAGACAGAGAGAGAAACAGAGGAATGTTCTCGCTTTTCTGAAGAATCCCTTCTGTTGCAGCTAAACTGCCTAGAGCCTCATGGACACCCACTCAATCCCACCTCTGTTATCTCTGCTCATGTTACTCCATCTGCTCCCTTCTGCTACAGGAACTGATGAGCAGCCCACACTGAGGCCTAGCTTCAGCCTTCCCTGCCGGTTCTAGTCCATGGGGGCCTCTCTCTTCCCCAGCCTCCGACAGCATGGAGTCGTGGGAACGGCACTCACCCATCCCATTCACCGCCCTTCTCCGGCTGCCTCATGGTACATCTTGCATCATAATTTAGCTTCTGATACCCACTGTGAGACCTTCATTAAGAGTAACTGTAATGATCATAATCGATCCTTTACATTTGAAGAGTGATTCACCGAGTACATTCAGATATCTCATTTTGGCACTAGCTCTTTTTTTTTTTTTTTTTTTTTTTTTTTGCCTTTGTCTTGCTTCCCCATCTAGGTTATGGGCTTCTGTGGGCAGGAAACGTAGACTGCGATATGTCTCTAAAATGCCTGGCACAGAGGTTGGTAGTGAGTGCTCAATTAATTTTTTAGGATAGTCTTTTGGGGACCCCTCTGCACCAACCCCCAGCCAGGCCAGCACAGCTGCACAGGAAGGAAATGCCTGTGGCAGAGCCAGTGGTGGGGCCACCTGCCAGCCTGCTGGCCAGAAAGAGGCCAGAAAGATGAAAAGGATAGGGGGAGGGACAGTCAGTGTCTCAGTCTACCAGGGAGGCCTCTCACTGCTCCCTGGCAGATCGCAGGCCATTAAAGTGGAGTACACAGTAAATCACAAAAGTACCCGCCTAGGTGATATCCACATGAGCCAAGAAGCCAAACTATCTTGGCAGTAACTGGTGAATTACCTTGTTTTCTTAATTCACAGAAAAGCCCCTGAGAAAGGTGCCTTGATCAGTGCCCAGCATGGTCATGTAATGTGTTTTAGATAATGCACAATTTGAGAACAGTGACTGTGGGTATTACTCATCTCGGAATCTCTCGGTGTCAGTGCAGAGCCTGGCATACAGGACATGCATTTTTAAAAAATAAGTGAATGACTATGACTTGGTAGCACTCATTTCGTTGGCTCCTTGATTCGTCTCCTGGCTGCCCCTTCTACCTCCTTGAGAAACTGTCCGTATCACTTAAGGAAAAAGCTTTTCTTGACCATCCAACTCTTTCCTTTAAGTTTTAGTTAATGCTGAAAAACACGCCCAAGATAAGGGAGAATCCCAAGTCCCTTAATAAGCTTTAAATAAGAAAGCATGTAAGATACCCAGTGGGGCAGGTTTTAAAAGGCTGGTGTGAAGAAAGACAGGTTTCTTTCTATTCCATGGAATCCAAACTCCTAGAATCCTCTGTGTCCTGTAGAAAGGGGAACCTGTCCGTCAGAAGTGGAGGAAGAAATGCGGGAGCCATCTTTAGGTTTTAGGCCAATATACCAAGGGCCTTGAGGGGAGACAGTGCTGAGGGACACTCCTACTCAGTTCACTGATGCACCTATGTGCCCAAAGTGGTCTGCCCTGGAGAGTTTGAGGAAGTCCCTGTGACCTATCTAGTGTTCACCTATTAGCAGAAGGTGTCTAACAAGGGAGATTCCAAGGGGAAGGGACAAGGAGAAGGGTGGATGATTAGGTGTGAGGCAATGGACTCTCTTTAAGGAGAGCACCAGCCTCAGAGGGCCATGCTGGTATTTTAGAAACAGGGGTGCCCTCAAAAAGGAGTGTACATGTCTCCCAGGGAAGGCTGCCTCCCACAGCACGAAGCAGGAGTCCCAGAGCTTCGGAAATGAGGTGGTTGAATGAAACCCTCAAAGGGAAAAGTCCAGGTCACCCGAAAGACTTGGAATGTGACCAGGAGAGCAGATGCAAACAACAGCACTTCAGGCCAAAGCCAGGGCCTTCCAGGCAGCCCACGGCTCTCTGGAGATAGCTCAGAAGTTCCAAGCACCAGGCCTCTCTCAAAAATAACCACTCCTAGTTTCCTGAAGGGATAACCCGCCGCCCTTTGTCCCTGAGCCCACAACCTGTCCTCATACACCATCTGGTTCCTGTGCCACTCCCTCCATCAGCCCAGGCCTTTCTCCCGCACCTGCCTCCTCCCTGAGTCCTCCCGGCAGGCACAGAGCCTTGGTGTCTAGAGGCTCCCCTTCTTTCTGCAATGTCTCTCACCCAAACCACGGCTCAGCCCAAGCGCCTAGGTTTCCTAAGAGGTGGCCTTACAGCTCCTCTGAGAAAGACAGACAAGTTCTGTTCCCTGACCCTAAGTCCTGTTGTTTCACCCTTAAAGTCGGTGAAACAAAGAGAGGAGACCCTAAGAGCACAATGATAATGGCAATAGCAGGAAGAACGATCAGCATTTCTCCAGCCTCACCATGTGTCTGGCTGTGCTAAGCGCTTAACAAGTACTATCTTATTTAATCCTGACAACAACTTGGGAGGTAGGTGCCATTATTCTACCCATTCTACAGATGAGAAACTAAATAAAGCTCAGACGTTTAGGTGATATTCAAGGTTGTTTTGCCCCAAAGTGAGGTCTCAGGTCTCTCTGACAATAAAACTGGCTTCTTAACCAAAAGGTTCTGTTCCTCCTGGCTGTGTCTATGTGGTCCTACTTCTCTCTCGGCAAGGAATGTGTGTTGGGGGAGGAAGGGGGATGGCGTGGACAGAATCCTCAAGAGGAAGCTGAGAGCTGGCGCCGTCCCTGATGGCAGCAGGGACTTCTAGGAGAGCATTCCAAATGGATGACCACTCAGCCAGCAGGTGTTTCCAGGGGCCTGGGCAATGCAGAGGCTGCTCCAGGGCTGACCCGGACAGCAGCTGAGGATGAAATTCCCTTTACTCAGACTTCTTGGGGAGGGGGCCCCTCACAGCCTAGGAGCGGGAGACTGTCTCAGAGGGGAGGCCAGGGACCCATTCCTAGAATAGGTGACCCATCATAGTGCTGTCCGGGATGCCACCGGGCCTTGTCCCTCTAACCACAGGCTCCAGCACTGCCAGATGAGAGATGCTCTCAGACGGGTCCTGCCTGCCTTCTGACCCCTTAGTCTGGGCAGGTATTTCTGACACTCCTCCAACCTCTTTAGACTCCCTCCGAACAGACGTCTTGGCTCCTCCTCTTCCCAGGCGCAGGGGCTCCTCATCCTATCTGTGTCCTCCCCCAGGTGTCCCACCTTACCTTCCCAACTCTGCCCTGGAAACTCGATCCTTGCGGCCCCTCCGTACCTCCTCTCTTCTTACCCCCTTCGCCCCGCGCCGGCTCCACCTTGGGTCACCACACAACCAAGGGCGCCTCAGAGACTCCAGTCTCCACCCTGACCCCCTTTTCCCCAGCACAAGCTTTACTTCCCCTACCCCTGGGGGTGTGGGGATGTTATTCCAGCGGCTACGATTCTCGCTACCCCAGCTCGGGGTACCCAGGCCTACACCCGCTCCCCTCATCCCCGGTTTCTCGGTTTGATGGGAGGGAAGGCTACCCGGCGAGAGGCGGGAGACGCCACCTCTGGTCCGGACGGCAGGCAGCAGGGACCCCCTCACCTGCCAAAACCTATGCTCACCCCGAGATTCATCCCGGACTCTGGCCTCCCGCGCCACCGCCTCCAGCCAGAGGGGCTGGCAATTCCTCCCCAGCTGGGGACGGGGGCGGCAGGGAAAGGGGCCGCGGGCGGGGAGGGAGGGGCGCCCCGGGCCACCGCCCCTTACCGATGGTGGAGATGTGCGAGGAGTGGAACTCGTTGTCGGTGAAGCGGCACAGCAGGCAGGTCTTGCCCACCCCGGAGTCCCCGATCAGCAGCAGCCGGAACAGCACATCGTACTGCTTCGCCATGGCTGGGGCCGGAGCGGCCGGGGGCTGCGGGCGGGCAGCGGGCTCAGCCCTGCTCCGCCGCTGCCATCGCGGCCCGCGCCCGCCCGGGGACGCTGCGGGCGGCGAGGAGGACGCCGGGCCCGGCCCCCGGGGCGGCCTCGCCCGCCCGCCTGCCCACTCGCTCGCTGGGTGCCGGGAAGCGCGGCTGCGGCGGGAGCCCGGCGCGGCGCCCGCTCGACTCGGCTGGGCTGGCGCGCGGCGGTGGGAGGAGAAAGCGGCGGCGGCCCCTGCCCGCCCCTTCCCCTGCGCCGCCGCCGCCGCCCCGGAGAGAGGGGGCGGGGAGCGCGCGCAGGAGAGCTGGACCCCACCGAGCGGGCGACGCCGGGGCGGGGCTGCAGCCCCGCCCCCCAACCCCTTCTTGCCCGGGGCAGGGGAACGTTTTCGTTTTTCCTCAGATGTTCCGAATGGGGGAGTTGAGGTGAGCCCCCTCCCAGCCCACTTCTACCATGCTCGGCTTTCCGGGCTCAGCACTTCTCCCCATATCCCACCCCAAGTCTGGCGCCGGTAACTCCACCCACCGTGGCACCCTGCATCTGCAGGATCCTGGCCGGGCTCCCCAGTGGCTGCTCTTCACCTGGGCTCACCCGAGGTAGGAAGGCCGTGAGCAGGATCTGGATTCGAACACCCGTCTCCATGAGCCCCCGAGAGTGTGGGTGGAATTCCCCCTCCCTGCCATCTGGCTGCCCCTTACCTGTGTGACTGTGTCACAGCCCTCCCCCGTCCCCATTTTTTCTTTAAATGGGGAAAATGCCTACTCACGTCCTCCACCAAGGTGAAAAGATAGATGATCATAAAACCATCTCCAAGTGCAAAATCCTTTGGAGGTGTACTGGCAAAAGTCTCTGTTTTCCCTCTAAGGTGCTTAGGATAGGTGCCCAGGTGACCAGTGTATTGTGACCCCTAAATGTCTCTGTGTGGTATAGCCAGTGGTACCAAAGAATGAATGACCCTTGTTCAAGACCCAGTTTCCTACCACTGAACGTGTTAGCACCAGAGAGAGGCAAACGAATGCTCTCTGGAGTTAAGAAAATTCCCTATCCCTACCAACGAGTATTGAGGGAGAGCAAAGTCTAGCCTATTAGGTCTTTAAAAAGCAATGAAAGGCCAGGTGCGTTGGCTTATGCCTGTAATCCCAGCACTTTGGGAGGCTGAGGTGGGCAGATCACTTTGAGGTCAGGAGTTGGAGACCAGCCTGGCCAATGTAGTGAAACCCCGTCTCTACTAAAAATACAAAAATTAGCTGGGCGCGGTGGCTCGCCTGTAATCCCAGCTACCTGAGAGGCTGAGGAGGGAGGATTGCTTGAACCCATTAGGCTAAGGTTTCTGTGAGCCGAGATCATGACGCTGCACTCCAGCCTGCCAAACGGAGTGAGACCTTGTCTCAAAAAAAAAAAAAAAAAGCAATGAAAAATATTTATGTATATACCTGTTTTCAGGCTGAACATTGGATGGAGAATGTATTTTTCAGTAGTAGGTCAAGGAAAGTGGTTAGCCCATTTACTTCATTTGAAAAGGTATATTTCAGGTTAAGTGTCTGAATTATAACACGAGAGGAAAAGTTCAAGACCAGCCTGGCCAACATGGTGAAACCCCCATCTCTACTAAAAATACAAAAAATTAGTTGGACGTGGTAGTCAGTGCCTGTAATCCCAGCTACTCAGGAGGCTGAAGCAGGAGAATTGCTTGAACCCGGGAGGCAGAGGTTGCAGTGAGCCGAGATTGCACCATTACACTCCAGCCTGGGCAACAAGAGCAAAACTCCATCTCAAAAAAAAAAAAAAAAAAAAAAAGGAGGGGAAAATCCCGAGCCTGCTAGCTACTCTGATTACACTAAAAGCTAAAGGAACTGATGTAGTGGAGTCCATTATTTCGAGGTGTGTGTCTCTACATTGGGCTTACATGGGGTTCCAGGTGCATGCCTAGGGCTCTGGAGTTAGGCACACTTGGGTTCCAGTCCCAGTGTCACCACTCACCAGCTGTGCAACCTTGAGCACATTACTGAACCCCTCTGTGCCTCAGTTTCCTCATCTCAAATAGGATATTTAGTGTGACTACCTTATAGGATTGCTGGAAAGATGAAATAAGATAATGCATGGAAAGGACAGCACAGCACTTGACCCAGCACTCAATAAAATGGAGGTGCAGAAAACACCCTGTAATGTTTTTCCTATGCATTTTCCCTATGCATTCCGGGTGGTAAGAATATCCCATGGATGAATATGGCCAGGTATGTTTTTTAGGAACTGAGGCCCAACCTGCTAGGATTTTCTTCCCACCACCACCAGAGTACAGAGCGCAGATCCAACCCAGCCTGACCCCCTTTGGGCACCGCAGCTGCCTTCCCATTGATGGACACTGTACTGGTAAATAGCTCTCTGCAGGTCTCCTCAGTGGGACCTTTAGTGGCTCTCTGGTTGCTTCTGTCTGAGGAAACAGGAAAGAAAATGCAAGCTAAAGTGGATTCCTCATTTCACTTTGAAAGAAATAGCTTTCCCTAGGCAAGACAGGAAAGGGAATGAGGTTTGCTGAAGGAATCCAGAGAAATAAATGTTCATACTCATAAAAAATTGAGTATATGTAGTCATACTGGACTGACCTCAAATTCAGTAGCTTATATTGCTTTAGGAAAAAAAAAAAGGCTAGGCACAGTGGCTAACCCCTGTAATCCCAGCACTTTAGGAGGCCAAGGTGGGCAGATCACCTGAGGTCAGGAGTTTGAGACCAGCCTGGCCAACAGGGTAAAACCCCATCTCTACTAATAATACAAAAATTAGCTGGGCGTGGTGGTATACGCCTGTAATCCCAGCTACTCCGGAGGCTAAGGAAGGAGAATCGCTTGAACCCGGGAGGCAGAGGTTGCAGTGAGCCAAGATCCTGTCATTGCACTCCAGCCTGGGCAACAAGAGTGAAACTCTGTCTCAAAAAAAAAAAAAAGAGTGTATGTAGTCATACTGAACTGACCTCAAATTCAGTAGATTACATTGCTTTAGAAAAAAAAAAAAAGGCCAGGCGAGGTGGCTCATGCCTGTAATCCCAGCACTTTGGGAGGCCAAGGTAGATGGATTACCTGAGGTCAGGAGTTTGAGACCAGCTTGGCCAACATGGTGAAACCCCATCTCTACTAGAAATACAAAAATTAGCCAGGCCTAATGGCGGGCACCTGTTATCCCAGCTACTGGGGAAGCTGAGGCAGGAGAATCGCTTGAACCTGGGAAGTGGAGGTTGCAGTAAGCCGAGATTTGTCACTGCACTCCAGCCTGGGCAACGGAGCAAGACTCTATCTCAAAGAAAACAAAAGGCCGGGGACGGTGGCTCACACCTATAATCCCAGTATTTTGAAAGGCCAAGGTGAGCAGATCACAAGGTCAGGAGTTCAAGACCAGCCTGACTAACATGGTGAAACCCTGTCTATACTAAAAATACAAAAATTAGCTGGATGTGGTGGCGTGTGCCTGTAATCCCAGCTACTCAGGAGGCTGAGGCAGGAGAATCGCTTGAACCTGGGAGGCGGAGGTTGCAGTGAGCTGAGATAGCGCCACTGCACTCCAGCCTGGGCGACAGAGCAAGACTGTCTCAAAAAAAAAAAAAAAAGAGAGAGAGAGAGATGGGGAATAATTTAGAAACCAAAACCCAAGCTTCAAATATCCATCCTTACCCTCATCAGGGTTCAGTCAGTTTCAGAGCCATCGTACAGATCTCTCTGTGTGTCTATGTGTGTGTGTCTATACGTCTGTGTGTGTGTTTTGTGAGATGGAGGAACTAAGATTTTGGGACAATGTTAGCAAAAGAATCATATAGATGGTCAGGCATGGTGGCTTATGCCAGTAATCCTAGCACTTTGGGGAGCTGAGGTGGGTGGCTTACCTGAGGTCAGGAGTTCAAGAACAGCCTGGCCTCTCTACTAAAAATACAAAAATTAGCCGGCGTGGTGGTGCACGCCTGTAATCACAGCTACTCTGGAGTCTGAGGCAGGAGAATCGCTTGAACCCAGGAAGCAGAGGTTGTAGTGAGCTGAGATTGTGCCAATGCACTCCAGCCTGGGCGACAGAATGAGATTCTGTCTAAAAAAAAAAGAAGAACCATATAGACTAGTGGAGGCAACAAAGTTCACTTTAAGCAGGTCTTTGTAAATGAAATACCTAAATTCCATCCCTTTACCTCAGTCACTCAGTGGAACATTTTGGCATCCTGGTGATTGAAAGAAACAGGACACCCCCTACCATGGTCTCAGTACTGTCCTCCATTCACATGCTTTTTCTTTGTTTTCCCCTGACTAAATAGAGAATGGAGAAAATATACTCAAATGACAAGGAAAGAGGGGAGAAGGCAAATTATCAGAGACATGTGCATTTGGGGGCTGGGAACCACAGGAAACAATTCCGATGGTAATTGATGTTGACACAAAATGACCCACAGTACCATTTGAGGTTGTAGTCAGTGTCCTGGCCACCACCTTTATGACTGTATCAGTTTCTAGGGATGCCATAACAAAGTACCAGAGACTGGGTGGCTTAAACAACAGGAATTTGGCCGGGCGTGGTGGCTCATGCCCATAATCCCAGTACTTTGGGAGGCCAAGGCGGGTGGATCATGAGGTCAGGAGTTCAAGACCAGCCTAGCCAACATGGTGAAACCCCCGTCTCTACTAAAAATACAAAAATTAGTTGGGCATGGTGGCTCATGCCTATAATCCCAGCTACTCAAGAGGATGAGACAGGAGAATTGTTTGAACCCGGAAGGCAGAGGTTGCAGTGAGCTGAGATCACACTATTGCACTCCAGCCTGGGCGATAGAGCAAGACTCCGTCTCAAAACACACACACACAAAAAAACCACCAGGAATTTATTTCTCACAATTGTGGCAGTCAGAAGTCTGAGATGAAGGTGTCAACAGGGTTGGTTTCTTATAAGGTATCTCCTTGGTTGTAGATGGCTATCTTCATGTTCACATGGTCTTCCACCTGTGCCGATCAATGTCCTAATCTCTTCTTTTTCTTTTTGAGATGGATTCTTGCTCTGTCACCCAGGCTGGAGTGCAGTGGCATGATCTCGGCTTACTGCAACCTCCGCCTCCCGGTTTCACACCATTCTCCTGCCTCAGCCTCCCGAGTAACTGGGACTACAGGCGCCCGCAACCATGCCCAGCTAATTTCTTTTTTGTATTTTTAGTAGAGACACAGTTTCTCCTTGTTAGCCAGGATGGTCTCGATCTCCTGACCTCGTGATCCTCCCATCTCAACCTCCCAAAGCCTTGGGATTACAGGCGAGAGCCCCTGCACCCGGCCCTAATCTCTTTTTATAAGGACACCAGTCAAATTGGATTAGGGCCCAACATGACCGCGTTTTTATCCTAATTACCCCTTTAAAGGCTCTATCTCCAAAAATATAGCCACATTCTGAGTTACTAAGGGTTAGGACTTCAACATATGAATTTGGGAGGGTGCTGGGGGAGACGCAACTCAGCCCATAGCAAGGACCGAACCAGGAGCCTCATCAGATCGGATTTCCTGTGCAAAGATAGTTTTTAGGAATTATCTCATTCTCTTAGAGTGGAAAATGAAAGTTGTGTCTTTTTGGAGACTCTCTGATAGGTGGTCTAGATGGTCAAAGTAGAAAATTTTGTGATGGGGAAGCCTCAGATTAGCAATCCTTCCCTTTATGAAACTAGAATTGAGAGACATGACTAGCAACTCCCAACTATTCGATATATGTCATATCAAACTTGTGTTGTCAAAGTTATGTTTTGGGGGACAAGATATCTACAGTTAGGAATCTATGCAGGAAAGAGTCATTGCATGTGTTAGTTAAGGCAATGCTAGCTGCTGTAACAGATGAATCCCTAAATCTCAGGGGTTCACACTATAAATATTTATTTCCCTCTCATGTAAAGTCTAATGAGCAGCAAGGAGTAGGGAGTAAGGGTAGCTTTGTTCCATAGTCATTTAGGCACCCAGGGTGGCAGAAACTCTGCTATTTTCAACAAGGGACTTCCATTGTAGGACTCCTTTTAAAAGCAAGATGTTGTTCTTTATAAGATCTGCCTTGCAGGAAGGATCAGAGAGAGTGCCTGCCAACCAAAGGCAAGGAGATGCCATACCCCAGGTCCCTCACATATCAGGATTGACAGGCTCTCCTTTTTTACCTAAGTATACACTTAAGACCCTTCTAAGACTGCCTTGTAGACAGCAGGGGAAGAAGGGCTCTGTTAACAGGAGAGGGGAGAGTTGACCCTGTAGTTCACCAAAGGCAAGGAGATGCCATACCCCAGGTGAGACGGAGTCTTGCTCTGTCGCCCGGGCTGGAGTGCAGTGGCCGGATCTCAGCTCACTGCAAGCTCCGCCTCCCGGGTTTACGCCATTCTCCTGCCTCAGCCTCCGGAGTAGCTGGGACTACAGGCGCCCGCCACCTCGCCCGGCTAGTTTTTTTTTGTATTTTTAGTAGAGACGGGGTTTCGCCGTGTTAGCCAGGATGGTCTCGATCTCCTGACCTCGTGATCCGCCCGTCTCGGCCTCCCAAAGTGCTGGGATTACAGGCTTCAGCCACCGCGCCCGGCCGACCCTGTAGTTCTAAGTTATCATACTTGAAAAAGATTATTTGAAAGTAGTAGTAATAATATACATTGAAAAGATGTCACCAAATCTGTCCAGAAAATTATTTTGAATCTACAAAGGGATACCATTTGTGCAGTGGAGTGAAACACTGGAAGAGACTTCTTTGTTAATTGAGGTTTTTAACTTCTAGAACATGTGGCATGATATTCTTTTGATTATGGAGGACTACCCCAGGCATTGACTTTCAGCTGGTGGAGAGGGGAAGCAAGGAAATAGAGGATCGCATGAAAGGTTTTAAAGGGTCAGGTCTAGATGTGGTGGATATCATGTCTTCCACTTTTTATTGGCCAGCACCCAGTCACAAGCCTCTACCTAAAAGCAAAGGAGACTGCTGAGCAGTCATTTCCCAGCTGCAACTCTCCCTGTGGAAGGGGAGCCAGTCTCTGGTGGACAGCTCATGTTCACCACATACAAAGACGCTTCAAGGTGGCTCCAACCCTAGCTGTGAGTCAGCATCACTTGTGGAGCTTTGACAAAATGCATGTGCCTGGACCCCAGCCCCACAGATTCTGATTTAGTTGGTTGGACTGGTGCCTAGGAGAATCCGGATTTTTGAAGGCTCCACCAGTGATCCCAGTGCACAGCCAGGCTTGAGAGTCACTGGTATGCCTTACAATGTACACCTCCGGCATTGCCTCTCAACAGTTTAAAAAACATTTTTCTTTCTTTCTTTTTTTTTTTTTTTTTTTTTTTGAGACAGAGTCTTGCTCTGTTACCAGGATGGAGAGCAGTGGTGCGATTTTGACTCACTGCAACCTCCACCTCCCAGGTTCAAGTGATTCTCCTGCCTCAGCCTCCAGAGTAGCTGGGACTACACGTGCCTGCTACCATGCCCAGCTAATTTTTGTATTTTTAGTAGAGACGGGGTTTCACCATGTTAGCCAGGATGGTCTCGGTCTCTTGACCTCGTGATCCACCCGCCTCGGCCTCCCAAAGTGCTGGGATTACAGGCATGAGCCAGCATGCCCGGCCAAATAAAAAATCATTTCTTAGAGTTTTCAAGGTGAACAATGTTATTTAGTTGGCTTCCATTTTGTATCTGCTGGTGAAATATTCACCATGATAAACCCAAAACAGGACTGTGAATCAATATTTTTGCACAGGTTTTCAGTAATAGAGTATATGTAATGATTAATAATACATAATGTAATTTATTTCATATCAATATACAACACAATAAAATAATGCAGGCATGTAGCATTGATGATTTATTGACTTCTGAGAAGCTCACAGCTGTTCTTTGTGTCATAATATCATTGTACTGCATTTAGAAAGCTATTCTTTTTGTTTTTTATGATTGGAAGCTTTTTATATTTCCTTTTGTGTGATACAGAAAATTTTAAAAATACATTTCACAATTTCTAAATTTCAATATAATTATTAAAAATGATTACTTCAGGCCGGGCGCAGTGGCTCAAGCCTGTAATCCCAGCACTTTGGGGGGCCGAGACGGGCGGATCACAAGGTCAGGAGATCAAGACCATCCTGGCTAACACGGTGAAACCCCACCTCTACTAAAAAATACAAAAAACTAGCCGGGCGAGGTGGCGGGTGCCTGTAGTCCCAGCTACTCGGGAGGCTGAGGCAGGAGAATGGCGTAAACCCGGAAGATGGAGCTTGCAGTGAGCTGAGATCCAGCCACTGCACTCCAGCCTGGGTGACAGAGTGAGACTCTATCTCAAAAAAAAAAAAAAAAAAAAAGATTACTTCAGACTAGTCTCTTACAAATGTTACTAAACACAAATATTATACATAAAAGGCCATCTTCATTAAATAGATTAGAATGAATTACTTCTTCAGCTACATTCCCACTGTAAGAGAATACATTCTTGGGGAATATATTCTATGTATGTATTATGTCTTAGTTTATGTTTTTATCATTTATATATAGTTTTCATTTTAAATCTTATCTACTTAATAGATTTATTTATATTTACACATTTATTTTATACTCATTTATATTTACATGGTCTCTGTAGTTATTAGATAGTGAGCTCTTGAAGGATAAGGCTAGTATTATGTTCATTGTCATTATCATCTACAATTATGTTACACAAACAAGCACTCAAATGTTCATTACAATGACTGGAAATCACTTGAACCATTTAACTTATTCAATGTCTATTATGTCAGGGAGTACAGCAATGAATAAAACAGACCAAAAAAAAAAAATCCCTGCTCCATAAACCTTATATTTTGGTGGAGGAAGACAGATAGTAAACAAATCAATACACAAAATATAAAGTCTCTGATCTGGCAATGAGAAAAATAAAGCAGTGGAGTGGGATTAAGCTATTACCAAAGGGGGTGGCACTTCCATTTTACATGGGGAGGTCAGGAAAGACCTCAAGAAAAGGGAAATTTGGGTTAAAGAATTTGGGCCAGGCGTTGTGGCTCATGCCTGTAATCCCAGCACTTTGGGAGGCTGATGTGGGAGGATTGCTTGATTCTAGGAATTTGAGACGAGCCTGGGGAACACAGGAAGAACCCATTGCTATACAAAGTTTTAGAAAAAAGAAATTATAGAAAAAGAAAAAGAGGCCAGGCGCGGTGGCTCAAGCCTGTAATCCCAGCACTTTGGGAGGCCGAGACGGGCGGAACACGAGGTCAGGAGATCGAGACCATCCTGGCTAACACGGTGAAACCCCGTCTCTACTAAAAAATACAAAAAAATTAGCCGGGCGAGATGGCGGGCACCTATAGTCCCAGCTACTCGGGAGGCTGAGGCAGGAGAATGGCGGAAACCCGGGAGGCCGAGCTTGCAGTGAGCAGAGATCCGGCCACTGCACTCCAGCCTGGGCGACAGAGTGAGACTCCACCTCAAAAAAAAAAAAAAAGAAAAAGAAAAAGAGAAAATGAATTTGAGCAAAAACTATAAGAAGCGAGGGCAAGCCATGTCTATGTCTGGGGCAGAGCTCTGCAGGGGGAGGCAACACAAGCATCAGTGCTCCGAGGCTGCAGCAGGAGAGGTGTACACAGAACAGCAGGGAGGCCAGTGCTGAGGCAGGGAGCAAGCTGGAGAGTGCAAAAGGAAGGGGCCAGGGAGGTGACTGGGGTCCTCCAGGCCACCCTGACTTTGAGATGAGAAGAGGGCTCTGAGTGAAGGGGTGGCTTTGCTTACATTTTTAAAAGTTCAGTCTGGCTTTTTCATTTTGTCTTAGACCTTTGAGGCTGCTAGAACAGAATCCCACACACTGGGTACCTTGTAAGCAACAGAAATAAAGTTCAACATCAAGGCACCTGCAGATTTGGTGTCTGGCGGGGGCCTGCTTTCTGGTTCATAGGTGATGCCTTCTCTATGTGTCCTTATATGGTAGAAGGGGTGAGGGAACTCTTTGGGGTCTCTTTTATAAGGACATGAATCCCATTCATGACAACTTTGCCCTCATGACCCAAGCACCTACCAAAGGCTCCACCTTCAAACACCTTCACATTGGGGATTCGGTTTCAACATATGAATATTGGTAGCACCTACACATTCAGACTATAGCAAGTTTGCATTAGGGTACAGGGGGACAAGAGTGAAAACAGGGAGAACAGTTAAGAGATTAGTGTATGAATCCAAGTAACAGATGATGGTGGCTTGGACCAGCACACTGGCAGTGGGATTGGTAAGCAGTGATCAGATGCTAGATATATTTAGAACAGAACTTAAAAGTTGTAAGAAAAAGCGAGGCAGCAAGAATGATTCCAAGGTATTTGGAGTAACTGGAAGGATGGAGTTATCATAACAGAGGTGGGCAAGACTGAGTGCAATGGTTTGGAAGGGAAGACCAGCAGCTCTGTTGTGGATATGTTAAGTTTGAGATGCCTATTGGAGATCTAAGTGGGAATGCAAATAGACATTAGACATGAACTCTGGAGTTCAGGAGAGATCCAGGTTGGAGATACAAATTAGGGAGTTTTCAACCTACGGGTGTTATTTAAAACAGTGAGACTGCCTGAGCTGACAGGGAAGTGAGTGAAGACAGATAAGAGGTCTGAGGACTGAATCCCGGGCGGGGGTGGGGGGGTACCCCAAGCTAAGGTATCCAAGATATAAGCAATGCAAGGAAGGCGGAAAACTAGTGTGAGGCACCACAAGGACAATGGGTTTCAAGAAGGAAAATGATCAACTGTGCAAATATTGCTGGGAAGTCAAGAAGGAAGATGAGATCAGGACTGACACCTGGCCCTTGGATTTGGCCATGTGGAGTTTACTGGAGAGTTAATACAAACCGATTGGAAAGGCAGATTAGAATGTGCTTGAGAGAGTTGGAAGAGAGGACCTGGAGACGTTAGTAGCAGCAACTCTTTCAAGGGTCTCTGCCAATGAGTCATGGAGAGGTAGCTGGAGAAGGAGTAGAATCAAGAGGGTTAAAATGCACCCCCTGCCACCCTACCATGGCTAGGCGCGGTGGCTCACGCCTGTAATCCCAGCACTTTGGGAGGCCAAGGCGGGCGGATCACGAGGTCAGGAGATTGAGACCATCCTGGCTAACACAGTGAAACCCTGTCACTACTAAAAATACAAAAAAATTAGCCGGGCGTGGTGGTGGGCGCTTGTAGTCCCAGCTACCCGGGAGGCTGAGGCAGGAGAATGGCGTGAACCCGGAAGGCAGAGCTTGCAGCGAGCCAAGATCAGGCCGCTGCACTCCAGCTTGGGCGACAAAGCGAGACTCTGCCTCAAAAAAAAAAAAAAAAAAACCCAAAACAAACAAAAAAAACCCTATCCTCCACCCCACCACGAATGAGAAAATGGCATGCTTGAGGGAGATCTGCATGACCAAGAAGAAGAAAAATTTGGTGTTTTAGGAAAGGCAAGGGAGAACTGCGATAGTCATGTCTTTGGGGAGTGGCGCGGGAAGGGAGGGAGATGACCTGGCCCTAGGTAGGATGTGGGGCAGTAATTCCATCCAGGGGAACAGAATGATGGTGCGCAGTAAACTTGGGGAAGAAGTTAATTACCTAGCGGGATAATAGATGAGTTCTTCCCATTTTCCAAATGTTCCAATATGTATGATTACACAGTTTCACAAGATATTAAAGGAAACAATTCATTCCGATATACGGCTTGTATGAGTGAAAACAGGCAGAGAAGAGTGAGAGCAGTTTTAAAACGTACTCCCTAAGCGCACTCTAGGGTCAGAAGCGACCTCTAGTGGTTCATTTAGACCATTACTTTTTTCTTTTTCTTGCTCTTAAAAGTATAAAATAGCGCGGTCCACATTTACTATTATTTTTAAAGAAACGCGATCAGTTTAATTTAGAAAAGAGTATCAGGCATTTGAGTAAAATAAACATAAACCATCTGCAGTCCAAGCTGGAGTTGCTATTATCATGACTAAGAGTTTCCTCTCTAAATATATCATTCTCTATAGTACCATTAATATTTATGTTCATTCTACTTCTTGAATGAGTGGTTTTATTAAACCAAGAGGAGGGACAACTAGTGGGCTACTTGATCCAAGTCTTCCAGATGCCTACATGGAGTACAAACCCCACATATTTTTCATTACTGGTTTCACTTGATTTGGGGTTGTCACTGGGTCTCCTCTGCCTGGGATGTTCCCATCCTCTGGATTAATTAACTCACTTCCTCATGGGAGTCTTTTCAAGCCTTCCAGGCTACCTTAGGGTCCCCCTGGCATACAAGCTCACAACACTCCATACTTCTTTCTGCCTCATCCCATTTCTCCCAACTGTCATGAAAGAGTCAATTCCGTCATTATTGTTTAAAGTTTTTTCTGGTAAATCATAAGACCCATAATGGCAGAGACTGTGTCTGGCTTGTCCACTGCTGTCTCCTTAGCACTTAGCTCAGGGCCCAGCACTTACCCTGTATTCAATACACATTAATTGAATGAGAACACACTATCCTGCAGGAGACTCTTGCCCATGTTCCTATTCACATCTTTTGGATCCCACTGCAGAGGAGACTGAATTTCAGAAATGAATTTTTATTTCTAAAATACAATTTGCAATTGCTCTAGGTGCACCTGACAGATGCAACAATTTGTCACAAAACTGTCCCAGCTATTCTTTCAATAGCACAACCTTCAGGATTGAAGCGTTAAGTTTCCAGTTCTCCTGCAAAGAAACTCTTTGTGACAAAGGCTGAATCCTTAGATATGACTCTGACCTTATCAGACCATTTTTTCCCAAAATATAACTAAGGGAAACACAATAAGATGCCAACAGAGGGGGCAATGTAATGAGACCATTTCACATTGTGCAGCCATATCCATGGGTCCTAACGCATACAGTCCCCTTATTTCCAGATTTGGTAACATTCTGGTGCCTCTAGGTCTTAGTTCAGCAGCAGTACCACTAAAATGGTCACAGTGGTAGTGTTCATCTACCTGAGGTCTTTAAGCCAGCCCAGCTTCATCTTTGACATTTTTTCTGACTGCTTCTATTTACTACCAGAGACTGAGAACAGGGGAATGGATGGTTGTCAAATGTCACTCTGGTCTATAATCCCTGGATCCTAGACATGTGACATGGAATGGAGTGGGAACAGAGTGAAATGCTCTGAGCAGGAAGCTTGTCTCCAAGTGTACCCGGAATGTCTGTTATTAACATACATCCTATAACCTCCTACATACAACTCCCCCAGTTTAATATTTTGGTATTATAGTTTTTGGTGTAGTACTTTTGATATATGCCCTAAAATAATACTCAGGAGGCTGAGGCAGGAGGGTCACTTGAGCCTATGGTTTTTGTTTTTGTTGTTTTGTTTTTTGAAACAGGGTCTCGCTTTGCCACTCAGGCTAGAGTGCAGTGGTACAATCATAGCTCACTGCAGCCTCGACTTCCTGGGCTCAAGGGATCCTCCCACCTTGGCCTGCTGAGTAGCTGGGACTACAGGCATGCGCCACCACGCCCAGCTAATTTTTTTGATATTTAATAGAGATGAGGTCTTGCTATGTTGCCCAGGATGTTCTAACTCCTCAAGTGATCTTCCTGCCTCAGCCTCCCGAAGTGCTGGGATTACAGGCATGAGCCACCGTGCCCAGCACATGTCTTCTAAAAGTTGCTGTTTCTTCCTTTTCAGGAGTTCTTTCCCATACTGTTCTTCTGGATGACTCCTCCTTATCCTTCGGATCTCAAATGAAAGGTCACTTAGAGAGGCTTGGCCTGACCATACAATTCAATTAGTTTCCTACCCCTTTAGTCTCTTTCATAGACTGTTATTTTCCTTCATATCATTTATCACAAGTCTTCATACATTTATTGCGTTGGATACATTCAATTCTGTCGATTTTCTTAGAATGTAAGGTTCCCAAGGGCAGGAACTTTGTTTTGTTCACTTTTGTATTCCTAGGACCTAGCACAATGCCTGACACATAGCAGGTGTTCCATAAATATCTGCGGACTGACTGAGTGTTTCACTTATCCTTGTTCCTTCTACTGCATTTCAGTTCTTGCTACTGCAATGTAACCTCCAAGAGGTAGGAGAAAATCATAATGCCCCCCTCCCTCCATCACTGAATTACTGAGACGGCGTCCTTGCACGTTTGAGCAGCTGCTGCCTTCTCCTGGGAGGCTGTCAAGTACCCCAAGGTGCACAATAATTCTATTAGTAATAGCGTGACTGAGGCAATCAGTAGAGCTGTCAGAAATGCTTTCAAACTTCACATTCATTGGGTTCTTGGGCACCTGAAACTGCAAGCGACTGTATTACAATTAAGTGAGAATTAGCAGAATGTTAAAGTTCTTTTTAACAATTTGCATAACAAACCGAGGCGTCCCACGCCATCTCTCTGAAATGAAATTCGGATGTAGACACCCTTGCGCTTCAGGACTCTGCGCTCTTGCAGCAGCGCCTCTGCCCAACGGGGGGCGGCAGCATCTCAGTACTCACTCTAAAGACTTGTAGGTGGGAGGAGAGATTCGCGTTCAAAAAGCTTTTTGCCTCTATCCGCTCGCCGTAGCGCCTTAGCCCGCTCGAGTTTCAATGCGCGTTGTTGCTTAACGAAGCTGAGTCCTACACACTGTCCGCTGCTCTCCTGATCATGGCTTCTCCGAGTTCTTTCACCTACTATTGCCCTCCATCTTCCTCCCCCGTCTGGTCAGAGCCGCTGTACAGTCTGAGGCCCGAGCACGCGCGAGAGCGGTTGCAGGACGACTCGGTGGAAACAGTCACGTCCATAGAACAGGTGAGGTGGCAGGACTGGGCGAGGCGCCCGCGCGGGGTGTTCTGGGAGCGGGAGTCCCGTTCGCAGGGCCGTCCGGGTGCGGAACTCACCGGGGAACTACGACTCCCACAGCGCACCGCGGCGCCTTCCCTCTGGGAAGCTCCGGGCGCCCCGGCTTGGGCTTCGTCGTGGAGCGTTTGCGCGGCCAGGTTGGGGAAGGGTCGTTTCAAGGTTGGGCTTGGAGGAGTGGGCAGTAGCCAGGTCCCTTCCGCCCTAAAGAACGAGGAGAATCAAGTGTTCTACGTCTGGAGAACAGAGGCAGCCCGGGCGGGTCGGATAGCCCACTTCGTTCTGCCAGTACTTCGGGAGGTTCTGGGGTGCACAGTGCACTTTTCCCAACCTGCTCTCAGCTTCTGGAGGCAGAGAGGAGAGAAGGGCCAGGCTGCTGTCATGCCGTTTCACGATCTGTTTAATTTTTGACCTACAGTGCCAGGTTTGGGGGCCTGCCTCGTGGGTGGGCATTTTGGTAGTCATTCAGCCACTTGAGCACCAACTATGTGTCGGACACAATATTAAACGATGGAAGTACAAGGAAATGAAACAGCCCCTGTAGGGACAGGCAGGAAAACAGAGTTTGGAAAGTGCTCTAACAGAAAGTATGGATTTTGGACTACTAATCGTTCCCTAAGGCCTAGCAGTAGGATCGAACCTATCATTTTGAAAAGTGTTTGGGGAATGATTCATATGCCCAAAACCATAGTTTTTTTTTCTGTTTATTCCCTGATTGGAATTGTTCCCAAGATTGTTATGTGGAACTGTTTATCCATCTATCGGTAGGAGAAGTGGTCAGGATGATTCTTAACACTAATAAATGAACATCCTGCTGCTTACTGAAATAAGATCTCTTAGTGAGGTCAGTCTCCAGGCTTCACCTTGGAGAGACCTGTTTTGTATTTCATACTTGAAGTTGGAAGCCTGTACTTTGGCAAAATTAGTAACAATAGTTGTTATATTGTACAGTTATGACTAGAATTATAAATTTATAACAGAAACACGGGCTTGATACATGGTGATTCACAAAGTAGCAGGGAGAATATTTTAACTGGAGATTTAAACTTATGGAATTTAGGGGAGTAAAGGAAGTCCTCACCTCTTGAATCTAGCTAACTCTCCTGGTTGGTTTGCCTACCAGTGTGTCCCAGGGAAGGCTGACTGCAAAAGATTGTCAAGAAATTTCCCACTGATGAAAACCTGGAGGATCTTTGCAGAATTCCTAAATGATGGATTGCTGAGTGATTCGGGTCAAGTGTTTTATTTAATATCTGACCATAGACTGTCAGATTGCCCTTTTTTTTTCGAGACGGGGTCTTGCCCTGTCACCAGGCTGGGATGTGGTGGCACGATCTCGGCTTACTGCAACCTCCACCTCCCAGATTCAAGCGATTCCCCTGCCTCAGCCTCCAGAATAGATGGGACTACAGGCGCCCACCAACACGCCCGGCTAATTTTTGTATTTTAGTAGAGACAGATTTCACTGTGTGGCCAGGCTGGTCTTGAACTCCTGACCTCAAGTGATCTGCCCTTCTTGGCCTCCCAGGGTGCTGGGATTACAGTCACGAGCCACTATGCGTGGTGCAAGCATCTTTCAAATCTAGACCGAACGGTATGGCAGACAGTAAAGAATCTTACATTTCTTTTTCGTGTTGTTATTCCAGCACACATTGTTAGAGTCTAGGATGAACAGTTTCAGGTAGTAGGAAGATAATGTTGTGTCTCATTTTTGTGGCATCCTCACTGTTTTAATAATCATCTTAGTGACCATTTATTGAGTCTCAGCACAATGCTAAATGCTCTCCACACATGGTATCATTCAATCCTTACACTTTTTATGGATGAGAAGACTGAAGTTTAGAGACCTACCACGTTAGTAGGTAGATGATACATTCATCAAAAGTAACAACCTTGTTAGGAGAAGTTATTTACAGAGGATATACTATTACTCTTTCAGTTTTGACTAAAGCTTCCATTTACTAATAGCTCAATTTTGTGCCATTGCCAGTAAAAACAAATTGATGACTGACACCTGTAATCCCAGCACGTTGGGAGTTCAAGATGAGAAGATCACCTGAGCCCAGGAGACCAACTTGGGCAACATAACAAGACCCTGTCTCTACCAAAAAAAGAAAAAAATATATACATAGCTGGGCATGGTGGTATGCACCTGTAGTCCCAGCTACTTGGGAGGCTGAGGTGGGAGGATCATTTGAGCCCAGGAGTTCACAGATGAGCCATGATCGAGCCACTGTACTGGGCAGCACAGTAAAACCCTGTCTCTTGAAACAAAAAACAACTATACTGATTTTGGTGCTGGCCTGGGCAACATAGCAAGACCCCGTGTCTATTTAAGACAAAAACTTTTTAAATTAAAAAAAAATCAAGGCCGGGCGTGGTGGCTCAAGCCTGTAATCCCAGCACTTTGGGAGGCCGAGATGGGCGGATCACCAGGTCAGGAGAGCGAGACCATCCTGGCTAACATGGTGAAACCCCGTCTCTACTAAAAAATACAATAAACTAGCTGGGCGAGGTGGCGGGTGCCTGTAGTCCCAGCTACTCGGGAGGCTGAGGCAGGAGAATGGCGTAAACCCAGGAGGCGGAGCTTGCAGTGAGCTGAGATCTGGCCACTGCACTCCAGCCCGGGCAACAGAGCAAGACTCCGTCTCAAGAAACAAAACAAAACAAAATTACATGCTTGTTACCTGCTTCCTATCTGATTATCAGAAGCCTCAGTTTATTTGTTAAGCAATAATTTGGTAATAGGAGTTAAACCTATAAATAGTGGAAGAAGTCCTTAGCTGTGAGTCCTCTGTTCCATTCGTTGATTTTCATTCATTCAGCAAATACTTGAGCGCCTTCTACGAGCCAGGTACTGTTTTAGACACTCGGCATAAGTCATTGAACAAAAGAGGCCAAGTTGATGCCTTTATAAAACTGTTTCTAGGCCAATGAAGCAGTCAATTAAAAGAGATAATATCTATAGCTATCTCAATATAAAATGTTAATTAGAAGTGCTGTGGAGAGTAACACTTTGGGATAGAGGGGATAGGGTGTGTCAGGAATGGGTGGGGTGGGAGCAAGGGATGTCTTCATATAAGGTGGTAAGGGGAACCCTTTATGACAACACATGTGATCTGAGACCTGAAGTCTCAGATGAGGGAGGAAGCCATCATGGATCTGGTACAAGAGTATTCTGGGCAGAGAAAGCAGCAAGCACAAAGGACCAAGGCAGCAGAAAGCCTGGTGAGCACGGGGGCTTAGCAAACCAGAGAATAGGAGATGGGTCGGATCACGTAGGGCCTCACTGGCCTTTGGAAGTATTTTAAAATATCCTGACTGAGATGGGGAGCCACTTGGCTGTATACCTGCCATTTACTGCCCCAGATTCACTTGGCCTTTTTCCAGCCTGCTCTGTAGATGTGCCCCAGGAGGGGGCCCTGCACTGACAGGTTTCTTTGCTTTATGACTGCAGGCCATGGAAAGTATTGCTGGGGGTGACTGAGAAGGAGAAGAATGAGACCGTTGTATTTCTTCCCTCCTGCAGGCTTGTGTGGGCTGGGGTTTCCTTAGTCTTAGGGTCACATTTCCTGTCACGTGCCTTCTCTGCAGAGCTCTTTGTCTCCTTCCCTCTCCATTCTTCACACCTTCAGGTCTATGAGGAGTTCAGGTACCCCTGATTTACCAGCTCCAGATACTGCATTTTCTCTTGTGGTTTCCCTACACCTGCCCACATCTTTGTAAATAGTTCCTTTATAAACTCTCCTCAAATCGCCCACTTTGTGCCATCTGTTTCCTGCCAGGACTCAGACTGATCCATGATCAGAGGGTTTTCAGCAGGGGAGTGACACAATCTGACTAGCATTTTAACAGACTCATTTAGGTTACTGTCAAGAGTAGATGGTGGGGAGTGAGGGTGGATGCAGGGAAACCAGTTAGGAGGCTATTGCAGTATCCTGGGAGAGAGGTGACGGTGGCTTAGCTCACAGTGATGGTAGTGGAGGTAATGAGAAATGGTCAGCTCTGGATATTTTTATGAAGGTCTCTACCTTGCTAAGCTGTTTTGTTAATGCAGATGCTGGGAGGGCCTTTCGTGACACTAGAGAACAAGACGTGGTTGTATTGTTAGTGCCTGCCTGCCTTATTGTGCCATCTGGAATCATCCCATTGCAAACACTCTGATTCAGGCCAGTAGGTTAATACTGATAGTCTCAGAGGTAGCAGCCTTGCCAAAAGCAGGTGTTTACAAAAGATACTACTGTTTTTCTTTTAGTTTGTCTTTGAACAGAGGCAAAAGCATCCTCCACTTGAAATGGCATGGTGTCATTGAGCCATTGGCATGGTTCATTGTCAGTCAAGTAACTTGAACTCTGAGGGGACTATTAGAGAATTATTAGTCCTGATCCATGCCCTCAAAATTATTTTATCTTAGATAAAAAAGAATGTGCTGGAAGGCCGAGTGTGGTGGCTCACTCCTGTAATCCTAGCACTTTGGGAGGCTGAGGCGGGCGGATCACTGGAGGTCAGGAGTTTGAGACTAGGCTAGCCAACATGGTGAAACCCCATCTCTACTAAAAAAATACAAAAATTAGCTAGGTGTGGTGGTGCACACCTGTAATCCCAGCTACTCAGGACGCTGAGGCAGGTGAATCTCTTGAACATGGGAGGCGGAAGTTGCAGTGAGCCGAGATTGCACCATTGCACTGAACCTGGGTGACAGAGCAAGACTCCATCTCAAAAAAGAAAAAAATAAGAAGAATATGCTATAGGTAGTCACAGAGTGCTAAATTATGACTGCTTTGCATGAGGATTTTAGGGAGTTGAAAAGCCATCTGTATGGGATGAAGTGGTCAGGATGACTTCATGGAGAACGTGGAACTGGGTAGGGCTGTAAAAATTAGAGTTTGGGGCAGCCATTCTAGGAGGGGGAGCTGTTTTGAGGGAAGGCTCAGGCTTGACTGGGGACAGTAAGATGGCTTACCAGGAATGGTGGGTGCAGGTTGGACGTGGTAGGAAATGAGGTGAGATGGCAGGTGGGCCCCCATCAGGGTGTTGAGAGGCAGGTGATGTGCTGGCTTCAGGTTTAGGCAGTGGGCCACCACATATCCTAAGGAGGGACCAGCAGAACAGAATCCTGACCTTCTGCTGTTGACTTGTTTCAGCTTATAGGATCTAAAATATTAGTAAACAGAGGTGGAATAAATCACTAAATATGATAAAACTTCCCCATTTTTTATGCCTCTGATAGAAGGAACCGGTCCTCTACTTGGTTAAGTGGTCAGTAGGCTAGCTTTCTGAATCCATTTTATTTTATTGAAATTCAGCATATACCATATTGCCCAAGTGTAAAGTAATCCTGCATATCAAAATTCCTCCATTAAAAAGTCCAAAAGGTTGTTTTTGGTTAAGATTAAAATACATGTACCTTTAGGTATATAAGTGAAAAATACCTGCTTACATAATTTACATTTAAATTTGGGTCCATATACCTACTTAAAATCACCTACTTTGTAAAGTAACACTAATTTAGAAATGTTGGTTTTCCTCCTCCTTTTATTTATAAAATGTTTCTTTTCAGACTCTTCACATGCATCTTTGACTTCACTATTTTTAATCATCACTGGAGCCACTTTTTGAGTCAGCCAATATGGATTTCCGGACCACATGTTCAGTTCTTGAGATACATCCTTTTTGAATATGAATAAGGTGTTACCACTGAATAGTTTATTCCAAGTTACAAGTATCCACTTGCATAACATTAGACTTTTTTTTCTAAGACAGTGTCTCACTTTGTCGCCCAGACTGGAGTGCGGTGATGCAGACACAATTCACTGCAGCCTTGACCTCACAGGCCTGCCTTGGCTTACCAAAGTGTTGGGATTACAGATGTGAGCCTAGAATTTTTTTTTTTTTTTTTACAGTATGTCCAGTTGGTATATATTTGTGGTCACTGCAACTTAACCACTTTATTACTTTTTCAAATGGTCTCCTTTTTTTAAAAGACAGGATCTCACTCTTGCCCAGGCTGGAGTGCAGTGGCATGATCATAGCTCACTGCAGCAACTTGCCAGGCTCAAGTGATCCTCCTACCTCAGCCTCTTGAGTAGCTGGAACTACTGGCATGCGCTACCACATTTGGCTACTTTTTGTATTGTTTTATAGAGACAGGGTTTCGCTGTGTTGCCCAGGCTGGTCCTGAACTTAAGCTATCTGCCTGCCTTGGGCTCCCAAAGTGCTAGGATTACAGGCATGAGCCACCGCGCCGGCTAAAATGATCTCTAAAACGTTGGTTTACTGGCCAGGCATGGTGACTGATACCTGTAATCCTGGCACTTTGGAAGACCAGGTGGGTGGTTAGCTTAAGCCCACAAATTCGAGACAGCCTGGGCAACAGTGTGAGACTCTGTCTCTAAAAAATGTAAAAAATGAATAACCAAGATAAAAGGCTGGCCTTACGATGGCAGTTTGCTCATGAAAGTGTGAGTTTATATCTTCACGAATAATTACTAAATTTGTGTTTAATTTATCTCATTTCACTGATTACCATTAGCCAAAGCAGCCCAAACCACACCTTAACTGAGGTTGTTTTAGGCTATTGTGTCATCCCCAGCTGGTACTTCGTATTCAAAATAAAGAAATTGAAAAACTTCCTACAGCAAGAAGTACTTTTGTAAGTATTTGAATATAAAGTGACTTGTATTTTCTGAGGGATAGTTTTTTTTGAAAAGTCTTGCCTTATGTTTCATAAATTAATGATTCTTTTACTGCAGCTTCAATGACATGAATCGTAGGCAGCAAATCTACTTTCTGAAACAGTCTGTCTCTGGGAGAGGAGGGAGATTTAGGAAGCAGAGAAGTGATAGTGCCTGGTATGAAAGTTGGTACCTCCTGAGATTGGCTTTAGATAGAAGCTGTGAAAGAGAAAGTGCCAAATGCATTAGTTGTTGTTTACCACTTACTGAATGGAAACTATTCTCTGCTTTTATTGATTGAATTTCTTTCTTTTTTTTTTTTTGAGACAGAGTTTCACTCTTGTTGCCCAGGCTGGAGTGCAGTGGTGCGATCTCCGCTCATCGTAACCTCTGCCCCCCGGGTTCAAGCGATTCTCCTGCCTCAGGCTCCCGAGTACCTGGGATTACAGGCATGTGCCACCACGCCCGGCTAATTTTTGTATTTTGGTAAAGATGGGGTTTCACCATGTTGGCCAGGCTGGTCTCAGACTCCTGACCTCAAATGATCCACCCGCTTCCACCTCCCAAAGTGCTGGGATTACAGGCGTTGAGCTACCATGCCTGGCCTATTGATTGAATTTCTGTTGATTAAATGAAAAACTCCATGAAATATATATATATATTTTTTTGAGACAGAGTCTTGCTCTGTCGCCCGGGCTGGAGTGCAGTGGTGCGATCTCGGCTCACTGCAAGCTCCGCCTTCTGGGTTCACGCCATTCTCCTGCTTCAGCCTCCCGAGTAGCTGGGACTACAGGCACCTGCCACTACGCCCGGCTAATTTTTTGTATTGTTTAGCAGAGACAGGGTTTCACTGTGTTAGCCAGGATGGTCTCGATCTCCTGACCTCGTAATCCTCCCACCTTGGCCTCCTAGAGTGCTGGGATTACAGGCGTGAGCCACCGCACCTGGCCGTGAAATATATCACTTAATAACAGTAGAAATACATTGTCAGTAGGAAATTTCCTTGTTGTGTGAACATCATAGAGTGTACTTAACACATGTAGATGGCATAGCCTACTACACACCTAGGCTATGAGGTATAGCCTGTTGCTTCTGGTCTGCAAACCTATACAGCACGTTACTGTACTAAATACTGCAGGCAATTGGAACACAATGGTAAATATTTTTGTATCTAAACATATCTAAATATAGAAAAGGTAAACTAAAAATACGTTATAAAAGATAAAAATGGTAGACCTATCTAGGGAACTCAGCATGAATGGTGCTTGCGGGACTGGAAGTTGCTCTGGGTGAGTGAGTGAATGAGCGGTGAGTGGATGTGAAGGCCCAGGATATGAGTGTACGCTACTGTAGACTTTATAAATACTGTACACTTACTGAACAGACATTATGAAAAATAAAAATAAACACAGTATGCTTCAGCTACACTAAATTTATTCATACGCTTTTTTCTTGCAATAATAAACTTTGCGTACTGTAAGTTACTTACTTTATAAACTTTAAAATTTTTTTTACAGCTTTTTGACTTTTGTGATAACAGTTTTAAACACAAGCACATTGTACTGCTGTACAAAAATATTTTCTGTATATTCTCATTCTGTAAGCTATTTCCTCCTTTGAAATTTTTTCACTTTCTTTTTACCTTTTAACCTTTTTTGTTAAAAACTAAGACACAAACGCACACATTAGCCTGGACCTACACAGGGTCAGGATAGTCAGTGTCACTGCCTTCCATCTCCACATCTCGTCCCACTGGAAGTCCTTCGGGGACAATAATAGGATGGAGCTGTCATCTCCTGGGATAACAGTGCCTTCTGCAGGAATTCCTCCTGAAGGACCTGCCTCAGGCTGTTTTATAGTTAATTTTTTTAATAAGTAGAGATACACTCTAAAATAATATTAGTATAGTAAATATATGAATTAGTAATGTAGTTTATTATCGTTATCAAGTGTTATGTACTGTACATAATTGTATTTGTTATACTTTTATAACACTGGCAGTGCAGTAGGTTTGTTTACACCAGCATCACCACAGGCATGTGAGTAGTGCTTTGTGCTACAATATTATGAAGGCTCTGTTACTAGGCCGTAGAGATTTTTCAGCTCCATCATAGTCTTACCGGATTACCATGGAATATTTGGTCCGCTGTTGACCAAAACATCCTTATGTGGCGCATGACTATATTAGTTTATGTCATATATATGTGTATAGTTTATAAATTGATACATACTTAGTTTATGTTATATATTTTAAAGATATATGTGTATATTATACATGTATATATTATATACGTGTATATTATACATGTATATATTATATACGTGTATATGTGCATATATGTGTATGTATGTATATGTATGTATGTATAAAGCCTGACCAACAAACTTGGAAACATGCTGTACATAGAAACACCTAGCTTGGGGCCATGTGCAGTGGCTCATATCTGTAATCCCTGCACTTTGGGAGGCAGAGGCACGTGAATCACCTGAGGTCAGGAGTTCCAGTCCAGCCTGGCCAACTTGGTGAAACCCTGTCTCTACTGAAAATACAAAAATTAGCCAGGCTTGGTGGCAGGTATCTGTAGTCCCAGCTACTCAGGAGGCTGAGGCAGGAGAATCGCTTGAACCTGGGAGGTGGAGGTTGCAGTGAGCTGAGATCATGCCATTGCACTCCAGCTTGCGCAACAAAAGCAAAACTCTGTCTGAAGAAAAAGAAAAAAAGAAAAAAGAAAAGAAACAGCCAAGCCTAGGCTGGGCACAGTGGCTCATGCCTGTAATCCCAGCACTTTGGGAGGCTTAGGCAGGAGAACTGCTTGAGGCCAGGAATTTGAGACCAGCCTGTGCAACAGGGTGAAGTCCATCTCTATTATAAGAAAGAAAGAGAAGAGAGAGAAAGTAAGAAAGAAAAGAAAAGAAACATCTAGCCTGTGCCCTATCAGAAGCAGGGGTAAACTCAATACTTGTGTTCCCTCTTTGCCGTATCCTGAGTGATCAGTTATCTCACGATTAGAGAAGGTGAGAGAGGTAATGGTAGGCTTAACATTTGTTAGGTTATACATTAAATACTGTGAGAGCTGGCCTTGGAACCTAACAGGTATAACGTTGTGTTGATGGGAAGACGAATGAGGTCTAAAAACCAATGAACTTTGAGAACACAGATTCTGCATGTGTTATGACCTGCCTATCTATGTAGGTGTGGGGGATGAGGCATCACAAAACTAAGCACTTTGAAATCCTTTTCCTTTTTTTTTTTTTTTTAAAGGAATTTATGGTTAACTAAAGTATAATAATGTAATAGCCATTTTTCTGTAACTGAGAATTACCAGTTGCTAACATCTTTTTTGTTTAAAGGAAAGCAATTAGAAATATAGCCAAAGCCTCCTTTAACCCTGTCCCCAGTTCAGTGTGCCTCACCCTTTCCAGAAGCAGCCCTTATCGTGAGTTGTGTGTGCATCCTTCCACTTCACTTTTAATCCTTTTATGCATTCATAAACAACTGGATTTGTGCATGTTTTTAAAAATTCACACAAATTGTCACACTGTCATTTTGCCTTTTTTGATTTCACATTTAAAAAAAGTAGAAACGGAGTCTTGCTTGATTGGTTAGAGTCTTGTCAGATTTCTCTTACCGTCATAATTTTGCAAAGACAATCTCCCTTTAGGATTGTGAGAGGGTCCTGAATTCTGCTGAGATGTAGGTGTAAAGGATAACCAGCGATTATTCTGGAGGTCACAAGATTTAGAGCTTTCTCAATTACCCCTGTAGATAACATCCCAATTGCAGAACCTAAGATTGGCCGTTTGAGATGTCTTTTCAGATTTTTGCATTTCTGACTGGCTGACTCCACACAAACAGGTTCTGTGGCCCCACCCAGAGGCTGAGTCAGTGCAGGAGGACCATCTTCCTTCCACACCCCTATGATTTCATCCCCAACCAACCAACATTCCCATTCCCTAACCCCCTGCCCACCAAACTATCCTTGAAAAACCTCCAAACCTTCGGGAAAATTGATTTGAGTAATAACTCTGTCTTCAGCATGGTGTGGCCAGCTGCATGTCAGTTAAACTCTTTATTGCAAGGCTATGGTCTCAGTGAATTGGTTTTGTCTGTGCAGCAAGCAGGAAAAACCCGTTGGGCGATTACAAAATGAGTAAATCTTAAAGAGGTGGCATAGACTTCAGGCTTAACTACGATGTTCAGCTGAAACAAAGAGGGATGTTGGGAAGGCCGGGAATGGGGAGGTGACCAGGAAAAGCACAGTAAACAAGGATAAGATTTGTTATGCAGATTTAGGCAGGTGCCTTCTCCATTGGTAAGAGTTCCTAGTGGCTTAGAGTCATCCTTGTCTTCCTGGTACAGAAAGAGAGACAAATGGAGATTTCCTTTTATAGATGTAATTTTCCCTTACAAATGGGGGTAACTTGTACTCTGTTTTCAGAGCTTTTCCTTTGTCTGCTGTTTCTCAAAATAATCAGCTCAAAATAATCCTTATGCCAAAGAAGCCTATCATGGGAAGACATATTCTGGTCTCCTACAGTCATATTTTGAGGTGGCATATTCTGGTCTTCTGAACATTCAAAATGTTAGGTTATTTAGATAAATTTTTGTTTGTTAAACATTTAAAAAGGTTTGTTATCTTTGTTTATCCTTTACTAGTTGAGAAGAAAAGTACATTACTGTTTTTTTAATTAATTATGAATGAAGAAAGTACTATTTGAGGTAAAACTTTACGCATCAACCTCTGAGCTGAAATTTAGTGACCGTTGCCACTCTTAAAAACCTTGTTTTGGCCAGGCGCGGTGGCTCCAGCCTGTAATCCCAGCACTTTTGGGAAGCCGAGACGAGCGGATCCCGAGATCAGGAGATTGAGACCATCCTGGTTAACACGGTGAAACCCCGTCTCTACTAAAAAATACAAAAAACTAGCCGGGCGAGGTGGCGGGCGCCTGTAGTCCCAGCTACTCGGGAGGCTGAGGCAGGAGAATGGTGTAAACCCGGGAGGCGGAGCTTGCAGTGAGCTGAGATCCGGCCACTGCACTCCAGTCTGGGCCACAGAGCAAGATTCCTCAAAAAAAAAAAAAAAAAAAAAAATCCTTGTTTTATCAAACTTTCAACCTAAATTAACAGAGAGAGGCTCTCTAAAAGAACATGACACTTATTTGGGAATAGTGTATTGCAGTGGGAATCTTTGTGCCACAGTAAACATGTGCATATTCAAGGAGGTAAAGGAAGACAAAGGTTTTTCAAGGAATAAAGAGGATTATATAATTCTTTTAACATGATTATTATTGGCTACAAGGATCAGTAACAAGTGTGACCAGTCTGAGATTGGACAGGCAATTAATTGCTGGACAGATGTCCTCGTGGAAATATTTTTTGTGTAAGGTTGTGATGACCTTTGTGCAGGGTTGTGGTTTTTGCAGAGCCATTTGGGATAGGTTTTGTTAATCAGGCATTGATGCATGAGAACCCTCTCTTCATAGCTGTCCCCGGCTTTATTTGTCAGGATTTTAAAACACAAATGACTCCATTTTGATTCTGACAGTGTTCACAAACATTAGGTTTGCATCAGAATCCACTGGAGGACTTGTGAAAAGAAGTCCGGTGGACCCCGCCCGCTAAGTGAATCTATAGGTCTCTACTGAGAATACCTGAGAATTTACATTTCAAACAAGTTTAGCTTAGTTTCTGAAGAACCTGTTTCTTGAGTAAGAGGAATGGTTTCTGTGATTCATAGCAGCATTATTCCTCACAGCCAAAAAATGGAAACAGCCAAAATGTCCACCAACTGATAAAGTGGTAAACGAAATGTGATATATATCTACACAATGGAATATTATTTGGTGAAATAATGTGAATAAAAAGAAATGGAGTACTGGTACATGCTACAGCATAGATGAGCTTTGAAAACATGTTTGTGAAGAAGCCAGCCACAAAGGACTACAGCTTTTGTGATTCCATTTATATACAATTCCAAACAGGTAAATTTATAGAGATAGAAAGTAAACTAATGGGCCAGGCACGGTGGCTCATGCCTGTAATCCCAGTACTTTGGGAGGCAAAGGCGCACGGATCACTTGAGGTCAGGGGTTCAAGACCAACCTGGCCAATGTGGCGAAACCCTGTCTCTACTAAAAATACAAAAAATTGCGGGCATGGTCCTGGGTGCCTGTAATCCCAGCTACTTAGGAGGCTGAGGCAGGAGAATCATTTGAACCTGGGAGTCAGAGGTTGAAATGAGCCGAGATCACACCACTGCACTCCAGCCTGGGCAAGAGAGAGACTCTATCTCAAAAACAAAGAAAGTAAATTAGTGGTTAGCAGTGGGGAGGATGATAAATTGGATTTGATGCCTAAGAGGTGTGGGGTTACTTTTCGGGGAAGTAAAATGTTCTATAATTGATTGTGATGGATGCACAAATCTATCAATATGTAGAAGTCATTGATTTGTGCAGTTTAAATGAGTGAGTTGAATGGTATATGAATTATATCTCAATAAAGCTGTTAAAAAATACACCAGTTCTTAGTTCTCCATGGGACCTGTTAAGAAAAAAAAAGAGAAATATACTAGAATATTACCAGTTCTTAAAAGACAATTATTCATTGTTATGAATAGCTGACCTGTAATACACAGATAGTCATCAGAATTCATAACTTGACTTTTCAGATATGAGTCAGTTACTAACTGCATTGGAAAATCACTTGTTCATTCTGAAGAAATGATTAGGAACTCCAAAGAAAAGGACACTATTTTGGGAAAATTTTAAGCATTTTCCACCTTGCGGTATGACATATTTCTATGTTTTTGTCAGGTGTCTTAGCTTAGAAATAAACCTCCATTTTTATTGCGTAGTACTTGGCTGCTTTCCCGCAAGAAAGCTGAAGATGGGACTTCTGATTAAGAAGTTCCTGGCTGGGAGCTTTCCTGCCTAGGCATCTAAGTGCCAGAATGCTAAGGGGAAGGTGGGTTCATGCATTAGCCTTTGAATATTATTAAGTCATATGGATTTTAATAGGCTTGTATTGGGATAAAGGAAGTGAATTTTCTTCCCACTTGATTTTGTGTCATTCAGAATTCATTAACTCACTTAGATGAAACAGTACAGTTGGTCCTCCATATCCGTGGGTTCTCCATCTGTGGATTCAGCCAACCACAGATCAAAAATATTTGGAAAAAAAATTGTGTCTGTACTGAATAAGTGCAGACTTATTTTCTCGTTGTTATGTTAACCTAAAAGGAAGAAGCTGAGGCAAAGTTAATGTAAGTAGAGAGTTTATTTGGGCCAAGCTTGAAGATTGCAACCCAAGAGCATAGATTCAAGTTGCCCTGATTATATACTGTTAATTAGCAACAGTTACAAGTAGGTTTTTAAAGGACAAGAATAGCCAGGGCCAGGCCCTGTGGCTCATGCCTGTAATCCCAGCACTTTGGGAGGCGGAGAACAGTGGATCACGAGGTCAGGAGATTGAGACCATCCTGGCTAACATGGTGAAACCCCGTCTCTACAAAAAATACAAAAAAAATTCACCGGGCATGGTGGCATGCGCCTGTAGTCCCAGCTACTCTGGAGGCTGAGGCAGGAGAATCACTTGAACCCGAGAGGAGGAGGTTGCATCTCTGCACTCCAGCCTGGCAGAGCGAGACTCTGTCTCAAAAAAAAAGAAAAAAAGAATAGTTACCCAAAAAAGCTGACTGAAAGAAAAATAAATAAAGGAAAAGAAGAGGCTATTCCTAAATTGTTTACCAAGACTTTACATTAAAATTACATAAGGTATACATTATTCTTTGTATCACAAATTCCAGGAACATGAAGATAATGGATGAGGCAGCTAGGGAGGAATGAAATGCCTTTAAACAACTGCCCTCGGACATGGGTGTTGGGAGCATAAATGAAGTCCTATACTCGGTCTCTCTGGGCCTGATAAATTTTGCATACCTCACATAACTCAGACTGCTCTGAGCTATTCTTTTCTCAATTGCAGTTATATTGTACTAGGAGGTATTATAAGTAATCTAGAGATGATTTAAAATACAGGTGTGTTCCATATAACAATCAACAGACTACATATACCACAGTGGTCTGGAAAGATGATAGTACTGTATTTTCACTCTACCTTTTTTATGTTTAGATACTTTTAGATAGACGGATGCTTACTATTATGTTACATTTGCCTACAGTATTCAGTGCAGTAATATGCTGTACAGGTCTGTGGCCCAGGAGCAATAGGCCACACTATACAGCCTACGTGTGTGGTAGGCTGTACCACCCAGGTTGGTGTGAGTATACTCTGATGTTCACACCATGATGAAATCACCTAAGAAGGTGTCTCTCAGAATGTATCCCTGTAGTTAAGCTACTCGTGATTATATGGGAGGGTTATATAGGTTTTGTGCAAATACTCCAGCATTTTACATCAAGGACTTGAGCATCCACAGATTTTGGTATCCTGGGAGATCCTGGAACCAATCCCCCATGGATATTGAGGGATGATGGTATATCACAGGCAAATCTTTATTTAATGATCTTAGCAATTTCTTGTATATTTTTCTATCCCATTCAGCTTATAGGCATGACTGAGAAATGCAGTCTGTGTTTCATTTAGGCTGGTGCTTTATTTTAGCTGCATGAGTGTCGGGAATGGGAAAAGAATGATGATGATTCTGGGACAACTTTCTTATTCCTTCCAAGTCAGATTCTCATGGTGACGTCAGTCTGTTTTTTGAAGTATTGTAACCTTTTAAACAGATCATCCCTCAAATTCATGTTCAAAAGCAAATATCAAAGCATGTTCTAAAACCAGATGTAAATTAATTTTAGATTGGCTGCCATTTTAGATGATTCATATCACTGCTCCCCTCATCATCACAGATAATTCTTACATGCTTCTCAAAGGGACTAGGAGCTCTACCTCAATGGGTGTTTCAGAAACAAATGACTCATTTTTGAAGTTTCCCAGGGAGATTTTTATGTATCTTGAAATCTCAACAAAAACATGTCTCACTACAAAGATTAGGAATGCCAAGGAAGGTGAATCCCAATCCTGTTAACCAGACCCTCCCTCATTACTATACCTTGTATACAGGAGCTCTCCCATGAGACCACATTGTGACCACAACCGTTGCCTGAAGCACTCAGCAAGTCAGTACACCAAGGGGTTGGCTGGGCGTGGTGGCTCATGCCTGTAATCCCAGCACTTTGGGAGGCCGAGGTGGGTGGATCACCTGAGGTCAGGAGTTCGAGAGCAGCCTGGCCAACATGGTGAAAGCCTGCCTCTACTAAAAATACAAAAATTAGCTGGGCAGGATGGTGGGCACCTGTTATCCTAGCTACTTGGGAAGCTGAGGCAGGACAATCTCTTGAAACCGAGAGGCGGAGAGCCAAGATCGCGCCACTGTACTCCAGCCTGGGTGACAGAGACTCTGTCTCAAAAAAAAAAAAAAAAAAAAAAAAAGATGGGGGTTGCAGCAGAGAAGGAGGTTTAGTCATAGGGTCACCTCATGAGGAGATGGGAAGAATCCTCAAACTCTCCTTTGAGTGATTTGGAGTGGGCTGAAGTGTGGAGTGTGGAGCTTGTTGATTGGTTGAGAAACGTAGGGTGAAGTCATTGACAGGGAGATAAGGAAGCTGTACTCACAGGCAGATTCTGTTCCTCTGTGGGGGTTTTCAAACTGAAGTCTGACAAACATCTTAGATGATCCTTAAACAAAAGTCTTATGATTCTAATGTCAGAGATCCTGGCTCTATAGGAACGATGGGATACAAATGGTCAGACTTTTAGCAACCAGGAAGTGGGCTGAAGTGCAGCCTGATTCATGCTTAATTGTAACTGTATTTCTGTCCAGAACCCAGCCTGCAATTTTTGTCAGCCATGTGGGTTGGTTTTAGCATTGTGGTGTGGTCTTCAGAAGAGAAAGATCTGATTTCTTCTGTGACCTGACTTTCTGAGATCCTTCATTTTATGGGACTGTGGAGTCCTGTGCATGACGTAGGACCAGAATTTGCTATTTGTTTTGGTGTTTCAACAATTGATGTTATAAATCTCCCAGATGATTTTAATATTTTAACTGTTCAGTTTTACAATAAGAAGCATGACTGTTGGCAGAAACTCATTATGAATTTGAGAGTGGCGAGTTAATGAACATCCAAACAACTTCGTAGAGCAGGAAGAATACATATTTGAAGTGGAGGGGAGAAAAAAATCATTTTCCCTCTACCCTTCTAATTTCTGGGCTGGAACCTCTATAACAACAACAAGGTAACAAAAGAAAAACAAGCAGAAGTTTGTTAACATGTATACTTCATGTATACATAGGAGATACCCAGGGGAAAATGAGTAATTCTGAAAGAGGTGATCTGGAACTCCAGCTTATATAGCATTTTCAACTAAAAACAGAGAAGTTTGTGGGGGAAGCCAGTTATGGGGAGGTGAACAGGACAAGTATGGTAAGTAAGAGTAAGGTTTATTATGCAGATTTCAGTAGGTGCCTTCTCCATTGATAATAGTTTCCTCTGATTTAGTCATCCTTCTCTTTTGGTACAGAGAGGGAAACACTCTCACAAATGGAGATTTCCTTTGTAGATGTCAATTTCCCTCACAGACTGGTATACTCTGTTTTCAGAGCTTCTCCTGTAGCTGCAGTTTCTCAAAATAATCCTTATGCCGTTGAGGCATATTTTGGGGTGGCATATGGTCTCTTACACAAGCAAGAGACATCTGTCTTCATCTGCTCCCAGAGTAACTAGTGCCAGGGAACCAAACACCAAAACTGCCATTAGTTTGGATATTGTGGATTCAGTTTCTGGAAAAGTCCGTTGTGATGCCAACATGGTACAGGGGATTCCCTCTCGCCTTGTCCTAAGCCTGTCATCCTGCAGAACCCCTGTCTTAACAGTACTATGAAGTTCCAAACCGTAACAACCAACCCTCGCCAATAGGCATTTGTGGCAACAGGAAGAAAAAGCTGATGGAAGTCTCATCGGTATTTGTTTTCTCTCTCCTATCTCCTACATCCTTTCCAGGCAAAAGTAGAAGAAAAGATCCAAGAGGTCTTCAGTTCTTACAAGTTCAACCACCTTGTACCAAGGTAAGCTGTGGTTAGGAGTTTGAGGGGATCTGGGAAAGCACCATCCCGCGGAAGCCTTTCTTCTTTCCTCCTTAAGCGAATCTAACCATGGGGAGCATCTGCTGCACCAATGGTGTTTCTTGTCCTTGTGGCTACCTGGATATGTTATGACCCCCTCTCCTCCCTCTGGTAGAATACTGTTTTGAGCGATTCTCCACTCGAGCTGAGTTGCCAGGTGTTACATGGGGTCTGGATTCTGAGGTCTGAAGATGGAGAGAGGAATTCCAGATTTTTGTCTAGTGGTGGCCTGCTGCTCTGGTCTTCAGATGAGAACTCTCAGGTTTTTCTTTTTCTTTCTTTTTCTTTTTTTTTGAGACAGAGTTTCACTCTTATTGCCCAGGCTGGGGTGCAGTGGCATGATCTCGGCTCCCTGGAACCTCCGCCTCCTAGGTTCAAGTGATTCTCCTGCCTCAGCTTCTCAAGAAGCTGGGATTACAAGCGCCCACCACCGCACTTGGCTAATTTTTGTATTTTTAGTAGAGACAGGGTTTCACCGTGTTGGCCAGTCTGGTCTTAAACTCCTGACTTCAGGTGATATACCCGCCTCAGCCTCCCAAAGTGCTGGGATTACAGGCATGAGCCACCATGCCTGGCCCAGATTTTTCTTTTTCATATTGCGCTTTGAAACACATTTAGAGTTCAGGGAGATGGCAAGGGATGGATTTCTTTGATGTAGATTATTATTTGACTGGAAAAACATGGGAAGTTTGAGTTTCTCCATGTCTGCTCCCTGTTAGTAATTGTGTAACATATCCCAAGGATGAAATTTCAAACAAGACATAGAATGTCTTTTGTTTTCCTTGGAGCTTAGCAAGTTGAAGTCTTCTGAATCCTGTGAGGTCAGGTATTTTGAAAAGGGAATTATAGGAAGAAATTTATTATTTAATTTGAACCTTTATTTTCTCTTCCAGTGTTTTGTAATATGTCACACTAGAATTTCATAAGGTTATTTCATTCTTGTATTAGTACTTCTCATGCAGTCACAGATTCTTTCTTTAAAACCATTATTTGTTACATTTCCAGCCATCAGAATTGATCAGTAGCCTAAAACTGTGTAGTCACCATTTTATCTTAATGATGGAACTTACTTCCTTTCTTCCTTCCTTCCTTCCTCTTTCTTTCTTTCTTTCTTTTTCTTTCTTTCCTTCCTTCCTTCCTTCCTTCCTTCCTTCTTTCTTTTTTTTTCTTTCTCTCTCTCTCTCTCTCTCTCTCTTCCTTTCTCCCTCTCTCTTTCTCTCTTTCTTTCTCATTTTCTTTCCTTTCTGTCTGTCTTGTCCTGTCCTGTCCTGTGCTGTCCTGCCCTGCCTTGCCCTGTCTTGCTCTGTTGCCCAGGCTGGAGTGCAGTGCCCTGATCATAGCCCACAACAGCCTTGAACTCCTGCAAATCCTTTCAGTGCAGCCTCCCCAGTAGTTGGGACTATAGGACTGCATCACCATGCCTAGCTTATTTTTGTTTTTATTTTTTGTAGAGATGGGAGTCTCACTGTGTTGCTCAGGCTTGTCTTGAACTCCTGGCCTCAAGCAGTCCTCCCAAAGTACTGAGATTACAGCTGTGAGCCACAGCAACTGGCCAAGAGAACACTTTTCCTTGACATCTCTGAACAAAGTGTGGTTAGGCCACTGGCTGATTCACACTGGTTGGCAAGTCAGTCGCAGGTCTGAAGTTCAGCCTCTCCTCCTTCCTCATGTCTCTTGGCTTCTTGAGATCTCCTGACAGACGCAATCCTAGCAAGTCAGTGTCTAGGTACTTCTGCTTACTAGAACGTTATAAATGGGTCCAAATTTGTTACCTTTGTGTCTTTTTTTTTTTTTTTTTTGGCCACCGTTTCCTTAAGAAACTTTTTCTGATTAGCCATGGCAGAAAACAGTTGGAAAAGGCAAGTGTTCCTAGGGAAAGGCAGGTGGGAGGGTTAACTTCATCTTCGTTCCCTGGGTAAGGAAAGGAGGAAAAATAATCAGCTTAGTAGTATAGTCTTTCCCTTAACTGCTAAACCAAATCTCTGCATTAACCCAATGCTCTGACCTCAATAAAATGAATTATTCCTCTTGTCATGAGACACAGCTAGAGATTAGCAAATGACACTGTTTACTTAAACAGCTTGGGAGAACGAGCTCTCTTAAATATAACGGTATCCTTGGTAGTTCGCTGCCCCTAGGCACAAGCTGGTTCAAGCTTAGCTTCCCCAGAGGGGACAAGACTTCATCATGGTGAGGGTGTGGGTGATTGCTTTCAGAGGGCTTTGTTGTTGTAGTTGAAGCGATGACTCACCCGATTGGACTGAGTTACTGTCTACTGCCTGGGCTCTGGGAACCTGTTTCCCACGCGAACCTTTGATGATTTGACATTCCCTTTTCACTTACCATCAGGATAAAGCCCTTAGTCTCTTTCATTCGTTTTTGAAAATTTGTTTTTCCTTAGCTCATGAGCTGAAGAAAGACTTTTATTCACACTGAGATACGAGAGGAAATGGGAGGTTATAGTCTAGGAGAAAGCAGTTGTTTTTTGGGAGTGATGGTAGATGATATTAAAGGAGTGAAATCCCCTGATTGGTAGATAGTAGGTCAGGTATGGGTGGGGAAAAAAAATGTGTTCCTCCTGGGCTTGGATCCTTGTGGAAATAGAATATATCAGGGCTCTGGGTTAGTTTCAGGAATTTCACAATTACCCATTTTATCATTGTTGCCTATGAAATTGAGTGTTTTAAAGGATGCTAATTCATATTGGAGATACTATACATTTTGACTGAATGGCTGAGTATTAAAATCAACATATCAATATAAGGCTGAAGCCAAACATCACCATCATAGAATGAGCGAGGATATAAGAATAAATTAGAAAATTTATCAGAATTTTAAATCATTATCACAGTCTCAATATTTAACATCTTAATAGTCAGAATTTTAAAGTCTGACACTTTAATGCAGGAAGTAACCTTCACTGTTAGCTAAAGTGCATGGTCAGCTGTTAGCAGTAAATCTAGATGGCAGGGCTTGTTTGTGTGTCTGAGGTCATGATGCTGATCAAGTGGGACAGACTCACACACACGCCCAGGACCACAGACCACGCACAGGTCCAGGGATGCCTCTGATGATGCTGAAGTCGGCATTTGCCTTTTCAGCGTTCCAGGGCCAAAGTTGAATAGCAGACTGGGCTGAAAGTCAAGACTGTAGCTGAATGTCAGTACATTCTACAATTAATCCCCTTCCCAGAAATTATTTTCTTCTCTAAAGTTGTGACTGTCTACCTGGAGTGAGGTAGTCAGTCCCAACGAACTTTTTGACCATGCTTTTCATGGTTTTGTTTATTCATGTCCTCCTTTCCCATGAAAATTCATTTTTTCTTCCCTGTGGGTATTGTCATGGTTTCACACCCTTTTGAATGTACCCTTTTGCATGTATCACCTTGGCTTTAATAAGAAACCTGAAATGCATAAACTACGCAGATACCTCTCTCACATGTAATTTTAAATTTGTTTTCTCCTGGGCACAGGAGCCTGGTGCTCCTCAGAAGTGAGAAATATTGATAATGTCCCTGTGCTAATAGAGCCCTGGAGGTTAAGTGCTGACAATGGCTCTGAAGCCAGAATACTCTGAGTTAAAGTTCTCAAGGCAGATCTCTCACAGGCACCTGCTTAGCTCCCGGGTTTTCTGCCATTCCTGTATGTGATAGAATTTTAGAATTTCCCAGATCCTGAGCAGGTAGAGGATGTATTCTCTTCTTACTATTGTTCTTTCCAAGGTCTTACAAATAAATTCACCTTTCCTCAATTACTTTATTACTTACATGCCGGGTGCTTATTTTTTGACTAGAGAGGCCCCTGGCTTTAGTGATTTTAGAAAGTCCCCAGGAACCAACAATGGACTGAATCTCCTGTCCTCTCATCTGTCACAATCAAATAATGCATGTTTCCCAGGATGGCCCAGGTTTGCGGGGAGGAAGTGGCTTTGCTCTCCTTCCATTCTGCTGCCTTTATGCGATCCTTTCAGCATCAGTATCTAGAGAGTCTCCAAAGGACAGGACACTCTGCTGGGCTCAGGGAAGCCAGCATGAGCAAGGCTAGCCCTGGGCCTGCCCCTGCTGGGCTCTTGGTCTAGTGGGGGAGGTGGATATTAAACAAATGAACACAAATACACAGTTACCAATGGGACAGTTTGAGAGAGATAATCACTGGGAGAATCTAATTTGGATTGGGAAGTTAGAGAAGGCTTATTAGAGAAAGTGACATTTAAGCTGAATCTGTAGGTGGAATAGGGGTGGCTAACTTAAAGGATGGGGAGAGTGTTCCAGGCAGAGGGAACAGCATGTGGTAAAGCCAGGAACGGAGCTCAAAGAAGGCAGCATGACCAGAGCTCAGGGGTGGAGATGAGGTTGGAGAGTAGTGTGGGTGGAGGCACATTGCGAAGAGTCTGGAAGCCCGGTGGGCTCACCCCTCGTAAGAAGTACTATTTAAATCATTACCCAGTACACACAGATGTGCAAGTTCCTTTTCAGACAGTGGAAACCTGACTTCCTGTAGCCTTAATAGATTTACTCACTTGCTCTCCTGTCACCCTCTGCACAGTGACACGGGGGCCCTCCTCATCTACTTGAGCTGACGCCCTGCATCCAACCCTGCACCCCCTCAAGTCCTGCATGAAGCCTGTCTTATTCTGCTCCATGTAATTGAATGGTTTTGGGGCTGAATTGTTCAGGTAAAAATAGGAAGAGCTCTATCTTTTCTTAACTTCCTACACAGAAAAGATTTTTGGATAGAGGTGAGTTGAGAATGAAGGACCAGAGAGGGTATTAGCTTGAGCTGCCATAACACAGTATCACAGATGGGGAACAGTAAACCAGAGAGATTTATTTTCTCACAGTTCTGGAGGCCAGAAGTGTAAGACCAAGGTGTCAGCAGGCTTGGTTTCTCCTGAGGCTGCTGACTGGCTTCACCGACATGTTACACTTCTTAATTTCACTGGCCCTTCGCTAACTGCCTTATAATCCTTTTATTCGTCTCATGTAGATTCCCTAACATACCCACTGCTGTGGCCATTCCACAGCTCTCCCACCATCTTGACTCCTAGTTCCTGAGAAAATCGAGGTTGACCCATCTGAATTTCCTGTTTCCTCCTTCCCACATCAGAGTCCTGTATTTCGTTAGCTTCGAACCCATCATTTCTTGCTCCAAGAATGCAGAATCCTTCCTTCTTCCAGGCTCACCTCTCCTACTATACTCTCATCCCAGCCCTTCGCCGTCCTCTTTACGGACCTTCCCGGATGGATTTCCTCTGGGCTTTTGCATTTTTAGTGTGGAATTTCTCTGCTTACTGCCTTGTACTTTTGATCCAGCTGAACTAAACTAGCTTAAATGTGTCATGATGTTTTCTTCATTTTGCCTGTTTAACTCATGTCTTTCCAGCCTTAGCCTCAATGCTGTTCCCTTTGGAAAGAGTTTTCTGACTCTCCATCTCTTCTCGTAGCTGATCACAGCGTTTATTGGACAGGGCTCTGCTCGTCATTTTCACATCTGTGTCCACCTCTGGACTGTCGCTCTAGGGGACAGAGCAGCCTCTACCCCAGTGCTGGACACCCTGCCCACACAGATGAGTGCTCCCTGCGTCCTAAGTGGACTTTCCTGAAAGAGAAACTGAGTCTAGCCTTCTCTTGTTTACAATTTGCCTTCACCTCTGCTCCGAATGCTCTTGGAGGTCTCCAGCCCTTCTATGGTTTGTTGTCTTTTCCCTCAGTCTGGCTGCAGCGTCTGCCACTGTTAAACACCTTCCTGAAATTCTGTCCTCCCTGATGGCCTGTGACATGACACTTCCTTTGCTCTTCCCCAGCATATGTAAACTCTGCTGTTTCTCTCCTTCACTGGCTCTTCATTCTCCTCTAAACCCTTAGAGATGGGTCTTCCCACAGTTTTGTTTTCAAACTTTTATCTCTGCCCTCTCATCTTCTATGGCTTCACCTGTCACTTCCATGCAGATCAATGCTTCCCAGTGTGTGTGTGTAACCTGGATCCCTCTCCTGAGCCCCACGTGTGTGTCCAGCAGCCTGATTGACATCCTCACCTGAATGCACTTCCAGCATCCTAAAACCCACACATCCGAAAGTCAGCTGACCATGGGTCACACGCTAGTTTGGGCCCTAAGTAGCCCCAACTGTGTCAGCTCCTCAGCGCTTCTAACCCTGTCTCCCCACCCCATCTGTCTGCCCACTGCAGTGTTTTCAGTTACTTCAGTTTTTAAACACATACTCAGTACCTACTGTTTTTCTAAAGCGCGGTTCTGACCACTTCTTTTCTCATCTCAAATACCTTCAGGACTTCTCTTTGCCTAGTAAATTGAGTAGAAATGCCTCAGTGAGCATCCCAGCTTCTTGTTTTAAAAAAAAGAAGGGTCCCAGCTGCTTTTCTCCCATTCCTCTTTCATCCCTGTATTGAGACCAGAGTCTCCCACCTGTCACTCCTCTTGCGTGCTTTATACCTGTGCTGCATAATAGTCATTTAGCTACCTGCAGCTATTTAAAGTTGAATTAAAATGTTCTCCTTCTGCCAGGGCCGCTCATCGCACATTCCTCCTTTTTCACACAAACTTTCCTGATCATTCCTTTCTTCATGAGATGTCCCCTCTCTTTTGAGCCTCAGTAGTATTTTATGTTTTTCCCTTACAAAACCTACCCATTCTTTCCTTGTAGCCATTGATATACTTAACTCGTTTCTGAATTGAAAGTTTTTGAGGTAAAGACTACATGAAGGTTCGGGTGCGGTGGCTCACTCCTGTAATCCCAGCACTTTGGGAGACCGAGGCGGGTGGATCACCTGAGGTCAGGAATTCAAGACCAGCCTGGCCAACATGGCAAAACCCTGTCTCTACTAAAAATACAAAAATTAGCTGGGCATGGTGGCATATGCCTATAGTCCCAGCTACTCAGGAGGCTGGGGCAGGAGAAACGCTTGAACCTGGGAGGTGGAGGTTGCAGTGAGCTGAAATCACACCACTGGGCTCCAGCCTGGGTGACAGAGCAAGACTCCGTCTCAGGATTAAAAAAAAAAAAAAGAAAAGAAAAGACTACATGAAGGCTCTTATTCTGAGCCAAGTACAGTGGGAGTTTGATAAACAATTGTGGAATTGACTACCTAGCAAAGGGAATGGTTCTGTTTCCTTTGTTTCTGTAATCCGCAAGTGCAGGGAACATCTTGACAATCTGTGCTTTTTCCTTCCTTCTCTAGTCACACAGGCTCCTTCTGCCAGACCAAGAAAGAAGTGCAGCCTCCATGCTTTGCCTGGCCTGTGCAGGTGGCCATGGGCAGCGCATTCCATCTTAAAGCCAGTATTGTTGACTTCAGAGCCAAGGACAGCGACTGGCTGCAGAACACTGTCCTCTGGCCAGGGCTGTGGGTCACACGTGGGAGGTGGAATTTCAGGGAGGGAATAATAGATGGATAACTGAGAGGCAGGCAGAGTGCAAACTGTAGACCTTGAAGAAGTCATCCCAGAAGGGGTGACTGAAATGACAGTGGCTGAGGCAGGGAAGTGGCGAGACTCAGATTTAGATTGCTTACAGGATGGGGAGCCACAAAGATATCTGTTCTTAGATGCTGGAGGAAGTTTCTGGGTGGACTGTCAGCCATGCCTGACTGCGTGTGCGCATTGTGGCTTTTCTGTTAGCCCAAAGTCACTGCCTTTAGGAGACCAAAATCTCACTCAAAATGTCAGCTGGCATGATTTTCAGATGCTTTAGAGACATTCAGACAAGAGCTTCTTTTCTCTGGTTTAGTTGCTCTTTGGAACCAGAGAAGTTGCTGGTTATCTAATCAGTGACTGCAGAGGGACGTCCTGAAGCTGAGCGTGTACCTGTGTGTGTGTATGTGCGTACACGTGCGTGTGGTGGAAGCATAAGCTATTAGAATGGGCTTATAAGCTGTTTGTCTTTCCAGGCTTATTTTGCAGAGGGAGAAGCACTTCCATTATCTGAAAAGAGGCCTTCGACAACTGACAGACGCCTATGAGGTAAACACATTACCCAGGAACTCTTGCTGGCAAATTGTCCGCCAAGTCTTCCTCCTTTTCCTATTTAAACATAAAAGACTGTTGGGGCTGACTTGTTGCAGAGTCACTCTTTGTTCTCTGTGGCTCTGGCAGGAGGTAGAGTGCTGTCACAGAGCTGGGACTCCAGCCCTGAAAGGGCAGAACCCAGTTTCTTCCAGAGTGAGTGGAGCACCTTAGATAGGGTGGGGCTTTCTTCTGTTACTAGATGATGAGTGAGCGGTTTGCGTGCTTTATCTAGACCCCCTCGACAGCTGGCTAAAAGCCAGTTACCTGTTCACCCTTAACCCTTTGCCCTATAAGCTGATCTAATTTCTTGCTCATTTATTGAGGAGTATTGTCCAAACCTGTTAAGTCTGTATCATTATGGTTACAAATTTTCCAACTTCACCACTTCTTCTAGTACATTACTTTTCATATCTTCATTAAAGAGACAAAAACCCTTTCTTATAATAAGATCTAATTTCTATACTGACTAGAGAACCAGTATAGAGAGTGGCCCTTGCAATTTAACACTTACTATTTAAGAGTAGATCTTAAATATTTCCCAGAGCAACCTCAGGGCTGGGTGGTGGTGGAGAAGGACAGATGTTGGATGGATTGAGTGGCAGGCAAAGGGTGACTGTGAACAGGAAGGCTCCAGTCTTTCTGCCCTGCTTAACCCAGAGCAGCGTCTCTGTTTTTAATCTGCTTTTTATTTGGGTTCCACATTTGATTATTTGTGGCAATGATTTGCCAACTCAAATGCCTGTGGGGCCCAGGCAGGCAGCATAAATCAGTGAAGTGGGCTACATGGAGACTGAGGCTAACTGGAGGCCCCGTGCCTTTACTCCGTTCCTGCCCATTGCTGCCATCCAGGAATGCAGAACCAGGGTTGCCTGATCATCTTTTTTTTCCCCCCCAAATGAAGCTGGAAATCCACGTTTATGTGTGACTCTCCTGACAAATGTTGCAGCTACTTCCAATTAAACAATACACATCCATGGGCTAGATTTGGCCTGTGGGCTATCAGTTTTCAATCCTTTTTTTTTTTTGAGACGGAGTCTCCCTCTGTCCCCCAGGCTGGAGTGCGGTGGCATGATCTTGGCTCACTGCAACGTCCGCCTCAGTTTCAAACACTTCTCCTGCCTCAGCCTCCTGAGTGACCAGGATTACAGGTGTGCACCATCACACCTAGCTAATTTTTGTATTTTTAGTAGAGATAGGGTTTCACCATGTTGGCCAGGCTGGTCTCGAACTCCTGACTTCAAGTGATCTACCTGCCTCAGCCTCCCGAGGCTCTGAGGTTACAGGCGTGAGCTACTGCGCCCGGCTGCATTCTCTTATTTAAATCTTGTAACTATGTGAGGTAGATCAATCTTTTGTTTTTTGCAGATAATGAAATGGGCATAGCAAAATTAAGTCATTTGCTCAATGGCACATAGCTAGTAAGGTGAAGAGCTGGGATTCAAACTTAGGCTGCATCCCTGGCAGTGTCTTCAGTAGCCCAACAGCCTGCCTTCCAGGTGGCGGGTTAGCCACAGCTTGGGATATCAGCACAGTTTTGAAGAGGGCAGCTTGGGCCAATGGAAAGAACACTAGATTGAGTCTAAAAACCTAGGTTCTTGTCTCAGCTCTGACATTTCCTATTTTTATAATCTGAAAAAGGTTAATCTCTGGACCTCATTTATATATTTTAATTTATAAAACTGGAGCAGTACTACTGTCTATCCCTGCCTAGCCTTGAATGCTCAATCATCATTTGTGGTTTAATTATGATCAAGAGCTGTCTGCATGTCACCTTTGGAAGCCTTTCCTAGCTCCCCAAGCAGAATTAGTCTCTTCCATGCGCTCCCTCAAAACTCTGTTTTTGCCCATTGTAGCATTTCTCCAGGTATATGTACACGTGTTGGTTCCAGAAAGACATGAGGTAACTTATGTATCTGTCCGGTGCTCTCTTCCCCTGCAGGTAACCACAGGCATTCTATATCCCAAGCATCTCAAGAACAGAAACCAGGTCGGGCATGGTGGCTCATGCCTGTAATCTCAGCACTTTGGGAGGCTCAGGCAGGTGAATTGCTTCAGCCCAGGAGTTCAAGACCAGCCTGGGCAACACAGTTGGGACCCTGTCTCTGTAAAAACTTAAAAAATTAGCCAGGCATGGTGGTGTGCTCCCCTAGTCCCAGCTACTTAGGAGGCTGAGGCAGGAGGATTGCTTGAGCCCAGGAGGTTGAGGCTGCAGTGAGCTGAGATCATACCATTGCACTCTAACCTGGGTGACAGAGTGACACCCTGTCTCAAAAAAATAAAGAGTGGAAACCAAATTTTATTATCATGCCCCCAGTGTCTAATACAGTGCTTGGCACAAGTAGATACTATCAAATATTTGTTGAATCAGTGGTTGAATTAAGCTAGAAAATCTCTTCAGAGAGTATATATCTCCTTGGTTCTACACTGAGAAAATAGCAGCCCCTAACCTCCTGGCCTGTAGGAAGTCCTCTGCTCAGCCTTCCTTAGATGCTTGCCAGGGAGGGATCCACTGGGTTCAGGGTCACCTTTTCTTTTTAATCCTGTTGTCTTTTTTTTCTTTTCTTTTCTTCTTCTTCTTTTTTTTTTTTTTTTTGAGACAGAGTCTCGCTCTGTCGCCCAGACTGGAGTGCAGTGGTGCGATCTTGGCTCACTGCGACCTCTGCCTCCTGGGTTCAAGTGATTCTCCTGCCTCAGCCTTCCAAGTAGCTGGGATTACAGGTGCACATCACCATGCCCGGCTAATTTTTGTATTTTTATTAGAGATAGGGTTTCGCCATGTTGGCCAGGCTGGTCTTGAACTCCTGACCTTAAATGATCCACCCACCTTGGCCTCCCAAAGTGCTGGAATTGCAGGCATGAACCACCGCATCTTTTTTTTTTTTTTTTTTAAACAGATGGTCATTTCAGCTCCTGGCTAAGGCCACAAAGCAAAGTGTCCTTTATTCACTGATTGTTGTTTGGGCAAGGGTGCCCTCCTCCCCCTTGCCAGGCTGCTGGGAATGAGACAGATACGGCCTTGGCAGCAGTGTCTTGGAGTGATTGTGAATAAGGGATGTTTTCTCTCCTGTCTCTCCCAGTGTCTGGATGCCAGCCGCCCATGGCTCTGCTATTGGATCCTGCACAGCTTGGAACTGCTAGATGAACCCATCCCCCAGATAGTGGCTACAGAGTGAGTCTGGCTTTGGGAAATCTGGGGTGTTCATTGAAATTGTATTTTGAGTTTGGGGTTTTGTTTTGTTTCTGTTTTATTTGTTTGGAATGGAAAAAAACAGAGTGCCACAAAGAAATCCTTGCCCTTCGCATGACCTCCGGCAACTTCCTGAAACTCCTCCACTTTAGAAACCTAATGTAAGCTGGTGGGTAGGACAAGACTTTGAACTTCCAAGAGAAGGATTCTGGTTTCTTCTGTGGTCTTTTCTTTTGACTCTTGACTCTGGTCTTTGAGAAAAGTCTTAATCATCAACTCTGAGAGACATGATTTTGCCAGAAAGTACAGTATGCATTTGAACAGCTTCTGTGGGGAAGCATGTGCCAGTCCAGTGAACAAAAATGCCTTTGCCTTTCCTACGCACCTCTGTAGAAGTACCTCCCTGCTCCCGGTGCTTGGAGGGACCGTGCAGCTCTTGATGGGACTGGACGTGTTACTGGCATGGTGTACAAATGCCGTGACTCTCAGTTTTCCTACACCTGATTGATGATTAGAGATCCAAGCAACTGAGCTTCTTCCCAGGATCCTTGTACAGATGGCATTCTTGATCTGGCACCTTATTCCCAGACACTCATCACCATTTATATATTAAAGAAGAAAAGACTGATCATGACTCCAGTCCTAGGGATACCTGGAATAAGAAAGGGCAGCCAGAAATTGGATCTAAGATCCGCTGAGAGGCAGCATGAGCTCTAGGCAGCATCTCGAATTTCTCAGCTTCCTCGGGTGCTCCTGAGGGCGAGGCATCTGGGATGAGAGACTTTGAGCCAGGTTCGTTTCTCCACAGCACAAGGAGGCAGCTGTGCTGGGACACACAGAGGCTAGCCGGGGCCCCTCTCTGGTCACAGAGCCCCTGCCTTGGTCACATTGTCAGGTCAGAAGAACAGAACTGGACATTGTCTCATTCATTCTGTCTTAACAATAACCTCTCATTCTTGCCTTCCTGGGCAGGGTGTCTTGTGATGAATGTGGATGGGGAAGATAATAAAGAATTAGGCCAGTAACCCTTGTGGTACGTAGGATGCTTTCTGAGGGAGAGGCAAGTGCATTGTTTTGATCATCGGGATGCCACTGCAAGCCTGGCTGCTTCCAGCACTGGAAGGAGAGTTGGACACAGTTTCTGCAGTAACAGGAATTTAATTGTCAAAGAAAGGCTCGTGTGGTGTTTTTTTTTTTTTTTTTTTTTTTTTTTGAGACAGCGTTTCACTCTGTCACCCAGGCTGGGGTGCAGTGGCACAATCTCAGCTCACTGCAGCCTCCACTTCCCAGGTACAAGTGATTCTCCTGCCTCAGCCTCCTGAGTAGCTGGGATTACAGGCACCCACCACCATGCCCGGCTAATTTTTGTATTTTTAGTAGAGATGGGGTTTCACCATATTGACCAGGCTGGTCTTATACTACTGACCTCAGATGATCCACCCGCCTCGGCCTCCCAAAGTGCTGGGATAACAGGCGTGAGCCACAACATCCAGCCGTGTGTATTTTAGAAACACCAGCTCGGGGGCCTGGGGATAGTTTGGGAAGTTTTCCCTTCACTCCTGCACAATCAGGATATTTGGAAAGTTTTCCCTTCACTCCTACACAGTGGGAAAGTCGGGTGTGAGAGAAGAAAGAAAAAATGGATTTCTGTGAGCCTTGGTCCGAGCACTAGATGGAGGAGGCCGCAGACCCGTGAGAAACTGGAAGAGAGAGTCACAGGGGGTGCCTGAGGTGGAAGCACTCGAGCCAGAATTGACTGAGTTTTTTTCTAGGCTGTGTACTTGGTGTTTTGTAGTGAAGGCTTTTCTGAGGAAGTGTCAGCGCCGCTTTTGGGACATTGTCACATAGGATGAGAGGAGCCCTTAAAGGGCCTTTCATTGGAAGCAATCTAAATTAAAAAATCAACAGTAGAGAATGTTTTAAAAACGTTTTTTAAATGTAAAGCTGGGCGTGGTGGCTCAGGCCTGTAATCCCAAGCACTTTGGGAGGTTGAGGTGGGTGGCTCACTTGAGGTCAGGAGTTTGAGACCAGCCTGGCCAACATGGTGAAACTCCATCTCTACTAAAATACAAAAGTTAACCGGGCATGGTGGTACACGCCTGTACTCCCAGCTGCTTGGGAGGCCAAGGCAGGAGAATCGCTTGAACCCAGGAGGTGGAGGTTGCAGTGAGCCGAGATTGCATCACTGCACTCCAGTCTGGGTGACAGAGTGACACTCCATCTCAAAAAAATAAATAAATGAAATACATAAATTTAAAAAATAAAACGTAAGTCATTTGTGGTGCAGTACATTCAGTGAAATATAACCATTAAAAAATTTGTAAATGTGGCCAGGCATGATCACACCTGTAATCCCAGCACTTTGGGAGGCCAAGGTCAGAGGACCGCTGGAGCTCAGGAATTCAAGACCAGTCTGGGCGATATAGTGAGGCTCCATCTCAAAAATAAAAATAAAAATAGCTGAGTGTGGTGGTGCACACTTCTAGCTGCTAAGGAGGCCGAGGCAGGAGGGTCACTTGAGTTCAGGAGTTTGAGGCTGCAGTGAGCCGTGATGGCACCACTGCATTCCAGCCTGGGCAACAGAGCAAGACCCTGTCTCAATAAATATATGAATGTGTATATTTGTATGTTAAAATGTATGTATTTATATAGAGAGATGGGAAATGAAAATAGTTTAAAAGATTTAATTTACATATATTAAAATATAGATGATTATGTGCATAGATAAAACCAGAAAGATACATGTAGTAGTTACTTCTGGACGATAGGGTTAAAAGTGATTTTATAAACTTTCTGAGCTGGGTGCGGTGTCTCACACCTGTAATCCCAGGGCTTTGGGAGGCCAAGGCGGGTGGATCACCTGAAGTCGAGTTTGAGACCAGCCTGGCCAACATGGGGAAATCCTGTCTCTACTAAAAATACAAAAATTAACCTGGCTTGGTGGTGTATGCCTGTAATCCCAGGTACTCGGGAGACTAAGGCAAGAGAATTGCTTGAATCAGGGAGGTGGAGGTTGCGATGAGCCAAGATCATGTCACGCTACTCCAGCCTGGAGGACAGAGAGAGACTGTCTTAAAAAAAAAAAAAAAAAAAAAGGCCAAACGCAGTGGCTCACGCCTGTAATCCCAGCACTTTGGGAGGCCGAGGCAGGTGGATCACCTGAGGTCAGGAGTTTCAGACCAGCCTGGCCAACATGGAGAAACCCCGTCTCTACTAAAAATACAAAATTAGCTGGTCATGGTGGCACATGCCTGTAATCCCAGCTACTCAGGAGGCTGAGGCAGGAGACTCGCTTGAACCTGGGAGGTGGAGGTTGCAGTGAGCCAAGATCACACCACTGCACTCCAGCCTGGGCAACAAGAGTGAAATTCTGTCTCAAAAAAAAAAAAAGGAAAGAAAGAAAGAAAAACTTTCTGGCTGGATGTAATGGCTCACGGCTGTAATCCCAGGACTTTGAGAGGCTGAGACAGGTGGATCACTTGAGGTCAGGAGTTCAAGACCAGTCTGACCAACATGGTGAAACCCTGTCTCTACTAAAAATACAAAAAACAGCTGGGTGTGTTGGCTGGCACCTGTAATTCCAGCTACTTCGGAGACTGAAGCAGGAGAATTGCTTGAATCTGGGAGGCAGAGGTTGCAGTGAGCCGAAATCACACTACTGCACTCCATTCTGGGTAACAGAAGGAGATTCTTGTCTCAAAAGACAAACAAACAAAACATTTTTTTCTAAGCTTATTTGCATTTTCTGAAATTTCACAATGATCTTTTATTATTTTGTAATTAAAGGAATGGTTTAAAAATAAGCTTGATTTGTCCTTATCAAAAACCACTTGACGGTTAATGAGAGTTTCTGCTTCACAGGTGCCTTAAAAGCTTTACCTGTGTTTCTTCTGAGCATTGACTTAATGAACTTTTAAACATTTCTTAGACTTTCCAATAATGAATTTTGCTTTGTGCCTAGGAGGTAGTTACTTCTAGGTACAGATAACACTTGTTACGAACAAAGCCTACTGGCTCTGACCCATAAGGAAATAGACTATTTTTAGTAAGATACAGAGAAATCTTAAGGACTTCTATATAAATAGAAGATTTTTTTAGACTAGCTGAAATAGAATATTGCCTTTTTATTTATCTTGCATAGGGCAATGAAATGCTTTGAAATGCGTTCAGTTTTCTTTCTTCATACAAATATATTAAGGTGACCTAGAGGCAGAAAGTCTAACTCTGCAGTTTTATTATTTTCCTGCCTTCTTTTCCCCTGTATACAACACACACACGCCCTACACTTACACAAAGGTTTCTCTTTCCTATTTTGTTCACTGCTGTGCTTCTGTTTGTTTAGGGAACAATGTGATAAGCTGGGTTCCCTCTAGTGGACAAAATACTTTTGTCAGCTGCTATGACCGCTGACCAAAGCCAGCAAGGCCAGGTTGTTACAGCTGGTATCAGAGGTTTCAAGAATAATGTATTCATAGCCTGGAATGTTTTCTTTATTTTTGGTAGAGACAGTGCCTTGCTGTGTTGCCTAGGCTGGTCATGACCTCCTGGGCTCAATTGATCCTCCTACCTTAGCCTCCCAAAACACTGGGATTACAGGTGTGAGGCCACCATGTCCAGTCCATAGGTAGGACTTTAGCTTGCCTCTTTTTTTTCTTTTTTTTTTTTTTGAGAAAGAGTCTTGCTCTCTTGCCCAGACTGGAGTGCAGTGTCACGATCTTGGCTCACTGCAGCCTCCGTCTCCTGCATTCAAGCAATTCTTCTGCCTCAGCCTCCCGAGTAGCTGGGACTACAGGCATACAGGTGGGAGCCACCGCACATTTTTCCTAGAGACGGAGTTTTACCATGTTGACCAAGTTGGTCTCAAACTTGGTGATCCTCCTGCCTCACCCTCCCAAAGTGCTGGGATCACAGGCGTGAGCGACCCCGCCCGGCCTTTTTTTTTTTTTTTTTTTTTTTTTTTGGAGACGGTGTTTTGCTCTTGTTCCCAGGCTGGAGTGCAGTGGCATGATCTCAGCTCACTGCAACCTCCACCTCCCGGGTTCAAGTGATTCTCCTGCCTCAGCTTCCCGAGTAGCTAGGATTATAGGGGTGCGCCACCACGCCCAGCTAATTTTTGTATTTGGTAAAGCAGGATTTCAACATGTTGGCCAGGCTGGTCTTGAACTCCAGACCTCAGGTGATCCACCTGCCTCAGCTTCCCAAAATGTTGGGATTACAGATGTGAGCCACTGCACCCGGCCTAGCTTGCCCCTTTTAAGAGGTTATGTGCACACATTTATATGTGTTTACCTAAAATGAATTAATATTTTGGGACTAGACTAAGTACATTTGAAGGCACTGAGGAAGCATCTTCTAATGAGAATCCCATTCTCTGTTACCAAAAGCAGCTTCGGTGAAACAGAGCAAAATAAAAATCACAGGGAGACCATCGCACTGTTAATGTTTTTAGCTTCTGTAAGATGTAAAAATTGCTTTTAACTTAAAAACCATTTTAGGATATTTCAGCTTGTAAGATTTTTCCAAAGATAAATTCAAAGTTTGCGATTTCAGTGTTTTATCCTTTCCGTTTCGAAGGTTATTAGTACCTTGTCCCTGGAGTAGCCCCTTAAATATTTTTCCTTTTAATTTTTAAGTGTAGTTTGTATGTTTCTGCACCTTTCAGTGAGGACACCATATCTAGGCCTTTGTCTCCTGGGCATTTTTCCTGACCAGGTGCTGTTGGCACCTGGTGAGTGCAGGTCAGGGGTGCTGCTAAATATCCTCTACAGGACAGTCCCTGCACCAAAGAATTACTGAGCCCCAAGTGTCAACAGTTGAGAAACTCTACTCTACAATAGCCAACTTTCTTTCTCTTTGAGTCAGAGTCTTGCTGTGTCCCCCAGGCTGGAGTGCACTGGTGGAATCTCAGCTCACTGCAACCTCCGCCTTCCAGGTTCAAGCGATTCTCGTGCTTCAGCCTCCCAAGCAGCTGGGACTACAGCCATGTGCCACCATGCCTGGCTAATTTTTGTATTTTTAGTAGAGATGGAGTTTCACCATGTTGGCCAGGCTGGTCTCAAACTCCTGGCCTTAAGTGATCTGCCCATGTCAGCCTCCCAAAGTGCTGGGATTATAGGCGTGAGCCATTGCGCCCGGCCTGCAGTAGCCAACTTTTGACCTGACCATTCTTCCAGAACAGCAGCCATCCAGAGACTTGCCAGTGCTTGACGAGGAGTCAAATAACATGTCTGACTCTGTGGGCAGCACAGGCCACCTGGAATCAACAAGAGATGCTGCCCGTCTTCACCTGTCCATTGTCATACTCTAGCTAGGGAAGGAGATTTCCTCTTCACTGTATCAAGCTGACGCTGTTTTACAGTTAGTACGAGAACAAGCTTGATGTGATGCCAGCTCATGCATCTTGTATTTACATCTCCTCCTAAGCCGTTCTGCCCATGGATGACTGTTCCAATTTCCAAAGCTGTAATCTTTTTTTCTGTTTTTTTTTTTTTTTTAAACCTTGCCAATTGTGCAGAACATAGCTATAATCTTCATAACTTATCCTAGGCCTTCAGTCTGTCCATGATAGCCTATTCTAGTGCTGAAGTTTTTTATGTAACCTAAATATTTCTTGCTACAGATTAGTCTCAGTTTTTACCTACTAGAATGTTTATATAATTATCCTTTGTATATTTGAGGTATTTTGCTGGGTAGCTTTCTCATTGTGATTGTCTGTAATATTAAGCTTTTAATTTTATTTTAAAAATAGAGATAAGGTCTTGCTGTATTGCCTAAGCTGGTCTTAAACTCTTGGCCTTAAGTAATCCTCCTGCCTCAGCCTCCCAAAGTCACGGGATTACAGGCACGAGCCACCACACCCAGCCAAATACTTGAAAAAAAAATTTAGTCATTTTTACCACTCTAATGTGAATTCCCTATGAGGTGGAAAATGGAGGCTAGAGCCAGATACAGTTCTGACTAATACTGTGTTTATGATGCTTTCATTTTTTTATTTTATTTTTAATTTTAATTTTTTTTGAGATGGAGTCTCACTGTGTCCCCCAGGCTGGAGTGCAGTGGTGCGATCTTGGCTCACTGCAAGCTCCACCTCCCAGGTTCACACCATTCTTCTGCCTCAGCCTCCTGAGTAGCTGGGACTACAGGCGCCCACCACCACACTCAGCTAATTTTTTGTATTTTTAGTAGAGAAGGGGTTTCACCATGTTAGCTAGGATAGTCTTGATCTCCTGACCTCATGATCCGCCCGCCTCGGCCTCCCAAAGTGCTGGAGTTACAGGCGTGAGCCACCGCGCCCGGCCTACGATGCTTTTAACAAACATTTTTATTGTTCTTCACAACCCGTGGACCCTTATCACTGGTCTTTTCCTGCTATGTTCCTAGTCATTTCTCGTCTTGTATTCATGTGCCTTACCCATCCCCCACCCCTGCCATTTCTAAGCATAATTTTTGCTATTTGTACCTGTTTCATTTGTTTTATTCTTATTGGTTTCTGTACATGCCTTTGAATCCTTCATCCAAACTGATGACAATGTTTAGAATCAACGTTGATTGTGATTGATTGATTGATTGATTGATTGAGGCAGGGTCTCACTCTGTTGTCTGGGCTGGAGTTCTGTGGCACAGTCACAGCTCACTGCAACCTGGACCTCCACAAGCTCAAGTGATCCTCCCACCTCAGCCTCCTGAGTAGCTGGGGCTAGAGGTATGTGCCAACATGCCTGGCTAATTTTTATATTTTTTGTAGAGATGGGGTTTTGCCATATTGCTCAGGCTGGCCTTGAACTCCTGAGCTCAAGTGATCCCCCTCGCCTCAGCCAAAGTGCTGGGATTACAGGCATGAGCCACCATGCCTGGCCAGAATCAACTACTTTAGATCAGTCCTCAGCCGTCACCTAAGAGTCCCAGTAAACTCCTTATAAGGCTGAGAGGCCATCGCTCATGTCCCTGCTTTGAACTTGACCCTCTTACAAGATTTACATACTCTTTAATGATGGAATGATAGAGTGGTAGTATCCAATAGAATAGATAATGAAAATGTTCTATATTCTGTAAATGTCTATAGATGTCTATAAATGTCTACACATGTTCTATATTGGCCACTAGCCACAGGTAGCTGTTGTATACTTGAAATGTGGCTTATGTGACTGAAGAGCTGAATTTTCTATTTTAATTAATTGAAAATTTAAATTGCCTCATGTGGCTAGTCGTGGCCCATTGGACAGCACAGATGTATCTTATTGCTACTTAAAATGGGGTCCCCAGACCAGGAGCATTGCTGTCACCTGGGAACGTATTAGAACTGAGGACTCTCAGCCGGGCATGGTGGCTCACGCCTGTAATCCTAGCACTTTGGGAGGCCAACGCGGGTAGATCGTATGAGCTCAGGAGTTTGAGACTAGCCTGGGCAACACGGCGAAACCCTGACTACTAAAAAATACAAAAACTAGCCAGGCGTTGGGGGCGTGTGCCTGTAGTCCCAGCTACTCGGGAGGCTGAGACAGGATAATCACTTGAACTCAGGAGGCGGAGCTTGCAGTGAGCAGAGATCGCACCATTGCACTCCAGCCTGGGCGACAGAGTGAGACTCCATCTCCTTAAAAAAAAGAAAAGGGGACTGTCAGACCCATCTAGTTCTACTGAATTAGAGCTGCAGTTTAGCAAGATCCACAGGTAATTTCTATGCAACTCGAGTTTGAGAAGTACTGATACCTGGCTGAACATTGGAATCACATGGGGAGTTTTTAAAAAAATACTGCCACCTGGGTCCCACCCATAGTGATTCCGGTTTAATTGGAATTAGGTGTGGCTTGGGTATTGCGCTTTTTAAAACGCCCCCCAAGTAATTTTAGTTGTGTAGCAAGGACTAGTGATGGCTCAAGCTTTGCATGTATCTGAATCACCTGGAAATTTGGTAAAAATACAGAGGCCCAAGATCTTTTCCACCTCAGCAAGGCTGGGTCTCTGTATTAGCTTTCTACAGATTCTGATGCACATATTTTGGGTTTGAAAATCTGTGATGTAGAAGATTGTTTCCCACTTTGTTGGTAATTGGCATGTAAGCTAGAATGAAATGCCTTGCTGACGTTAAAGAAAATTGATGTATTACAGCTTTCAGTCGTATTTTAAATGAATGATTTTGTGAATACTTGTTTTTCACGAAACGTGCCACTTGGTGTTTGTACAATGTTTTTTGCTTGTAATTTTTATTTGTTGGTGAACTTCTTGTCTCTATGATAAGTTTTTCTCCCCCTTTGTGGGGAAAAAAATTTTTTTTTGTAGAGCTGGGGTCTCACTGTGTTGCCCAGGCTGGTCTTGAGCTACTGGCTTCAAGTAATCCTCCTGCCTTGGCCTCCCAAAGTGCTGGAATTACTTACGGGCGCGAGCCACTATGCCTGGCTCCTTTTTTTTTTTTTTTTTTTTTAATAGATAGAAGTATCATTAACGTTTTGGTCTTCAGAATTGCTAAGAAGTCTGTTAATGACAGCTGTTAGTTCATGGTCAACTTGCCAGTTCCTCAAGGTGCAAGTTGGAAAGCCTTGGGATCAGAATGTTCTGTAATATGGAAGTGTCTGAGATCAAGAAAAGCCCAACCTCCAGTTCTCTAGCACATCCCCAGTCAGTCAGATGCAGCATGTCAGCTGAGGGAGGTTGGCATGGAGGGATGGTATCAAGGTGTCTAGTACATTCAGATCCTAACTAATTCGAGGCTTTAGGATCAGTAGTGTTGCGTTCAGCATGATTCTATCTTAGGAGCTGGGAAAGGGAGTGTATAACCAGGTGACTCTCTTTCTTTATTTTAAAAAACGTGCTGTTAAGTTTTGTATCAGCTAAAACCTTTTGTTTTTGTGGTACAGAAACGTTTTGGTATGCTAGTGTGGCCAGCCTTTGTTAGGGCATGAGCTTATTAACTATTAGTTTCTGGGAAATGTGATAAGAATTGATGACGATTTGGAAAGTAGGAACAAATTAAAGTTCTCTACAGAAATTAATTGTCGTTAAAAATGTGTCACATGCTGGCCACACTGGCTCAAGCCTGTGATCCCAGCACTTTGGGAGTCCGAGGTGGGAGGATTGCTTGAGCCCAGGAGTTCAAGACTAGCTTGGGCAACATGGTGAAACCCCATCTTTATAAAAAATACACAAATTATCCAGGCGTGGTGGCGCATGCCTGTAATTTCAGCTACTTGGGAGGCTGAGGTGGGAGGATAGCTTGAGTCTGGGGAGGTCGAGGCTGCAGTGAGCCGTGATTATGCTGCTGTCCTGCAGCCTGGCCGACAGAGTAAGACCTTCTGTCAAAAAAAGAAAAAAAAAAAAAACATAGTGCCACGTAATTGTCTTCAACTTCAGTTTTAACCCTTGTGTTTTCTACAGTAAAATTTTAGGTGCAAAAAGAAGTATGCGTTGTTTTAACCCGTGATGTTTCAGAACTCACAGAGCGAGGCAGCAGCATTTGCTTTTGCTTTCCCTGCCCAGATAATGGAAAGTCTGAAATCGAAAGTAATTAAATGTGATGTTGGCAAACAGTCATAAACTTGTGTCTTCCTGGAGCGTAGGCTATGTAGTCTTTCTGGCAGCAGTAGCAAGGAAATAATGAGGTGAAAGCGCCCAGGAAAGAAGGCCCCATGAACACTGCAAAGACAGTTTGCTTGTTCTAAATGGAGGTTTCTCCTGGCAGGAAGGCTGTGACCCTGCTGAGCTGTGGAGAAACAGCTTGATAACCAGGGCTTTCCTGGGGCACCCTTTCTGGTGCACTTCAGAAGACCCTGGGCTGATGATTGTACTCTCTGAATTTCACTTAAAGCAAGACTAACTTCTCGGCAGCCTGATGCCAGGCTTGGAGGCAAACCCTCAGAAAACAGCTCCCCTCAGTGAGGGAGTGGGAGCCTGTTTGAATTAGTGTGGAGAATTCTCCAAGAACCCACAAACTGGGAGGCATTCTCATGGCGAGTCAGTGCAGCTCCTCTTACGTTTACCACAATTAAGGTGAGCATGAGAGCAGCCTGCCTCTCTTCTGTTCTCCCAGCCATGGAGGCAGGCTCCATTAAAAATGTGTTTTTCGGCCGGATGCAGTGGCTCACGCCTTTAATCCCAGCACTTTCAGAGGCTGCAGCGGGCAGATCACTTGAGGCCAGGTAGTTCAAGACCAACCTGGCCAACATGTTGAAACCTCATCTCTACTGAAAATACAAAAAATTGGCTGGGCGTGATGGTGCACGCCTGTAATCCTAGCTACTTGGAAGGGTGAGGCAAAAGAATCCCTTGAACCTGGGAGGCAGATGCTACAATGAGCTGAGATTACGCCACTGCACTGCAGAAAAACAACAACAACAAAAAACTTGCTTCCTACTGGTGGAGTAGGAATCAGTGGCCCACAGAGGCTAAGGTGGCAGTGGGAGTGAGAAGACCTCTCTTTACGTGTTCATGATCGGCCGAGGTGATGCTAGGATGGTTAGTGTGGAAAGAAGCAGTTGAGCACCATGTTTTGGCAAAATTCAAAGGCTAGGAGGTTCCCAAAGGCAAGGAGGGGGAGGCTGGTACCACAGGTCCAGGGCAGTGAGTTGAGTGGAAAGTCTGGGAAAGGTTTATGTGGGAAGCACAGGAGACTTTTACCCTATAGCCACGAAAGTCAGTTTCTTCCCAGCCTTGTGTTCCCTGCTTCATGACCAGGCAAGCACTTAAGTACGAAACTCAGAGGAGGGCAGACAGAAATGATGATAGCTGGGTAGAGAAGTAAGCCTTTTGGGGAGAGGTTATATTCAACAGGTGGGAGGAGAGGTTCCCCCCCACTTTTGAGGGAGGGGGGATCATTGGAAAGGCATGGAATCTAGTAGGAATTTGGTGTTTTGACATGAAATCTCTCTGACTTTGTTTTTGCCCTTTGGCTGTGTACCTAGTGTGTGTCAGTTCCTGGAGCTGTGTCAGAGCCCAGAAGGTGGCTTTGGAGGAGGCCCCGGTCAGTATCCACACCTTGCACCCACATATGCAGCAGTCAATGCATTGTGCATCATTGGCACCGAGGAGGCCTATGACGTCATTAACAGGTACAGCGAAAGCCAGCAGTGACAGAAACCCAAAGGAGTTCCCCACCTGCTGACACACACTGACTGTTGCCTCTCTTGCCCCTTTCCCTGTTTCTCAGAGAGAAGCTTCTTCAGTATTTGTACTCCCTGAAGCAACCTGACGGCTCCTTTCTCATGCATGTCGGAGGTGAGGTGGATGTGAGGTGAGTGGGGTTTTGCACAGGCTGCCACATCGGTTGACTCTAGAGCTCATCTGCCATTAGAGATGCTAAGCCTAAGGAACGTCATGGGGAAGCTGCCGCTTTGTCCCAGAATGACACATAGGATGACATGTCAGTGACACATCAGAATCATTCAGATGTGATGCAGATGTCCTCAGGTGTCATGATCACTTGACTTATTTTATGTAAATGTGAAAATATAAGACAGAAACAAATGCTTTTGTTTTAGAAATTAAAAATACATTTGTTTGGTATAAAATGATATACCACAATATAAATAACTGTATGGTGTAATGTATTCCTTCACTTCTCTGAGATAGGAAGGGAGGAGAAAGCCCAGCAGGGCCTTACTAAATACCTTCTGAGTGAGTTTGATGAAATCATGAGAATGTCTAACCCCTGAGGTCCTCCTAAGGCACATGAGAGTTTTTCTGGGAGGTGCAGAGAGCCTTGTGGACCAGGAGAGTGCAGTGCAATAAAATCACATTAACTGATTGGTGCCAGTGAGCTTGAAATTATTATTTTCCTCCATAATTGTCTGATGTACCAAACAAGTTGCTTCCTAACCTGGTATTTTACTTATGAGGCATACAGGGAATTCACTGAATAAGCCATTTCTCTAAGGCAGTGGCTCATTGAGATTTTATGCCATTTTCTTATTATTGAGTTGAGAAATACATTTTGTGAGGTTTCTATAGCAAAGCTGTCTTACTGCTTATGTGTAAATGGGGTTGCTTCTGCACAAGTTGATTAATACTCTGGCTTAAGCATCTGACTTAACCATTGGTTTGAAAGTATAGGGGAGGAAAAAAGCAGGAACATTGTGGAGCATAAAATACATTACAGATAATAGCAGGTAATCGGGCTGCAAAGGCCTTTAGTTCAAGATGTTCTTCTGTCTCTAACTATCTAATCCAATCAAAAAAATTAGATTAGGATCTGTATATACCAGTGAAGCCAGTAGAACTACTGAGGTAAATCAGTATGTGTTGATTCTTCTTTTTTTTTTTTTTTTTGAGACGGAGTCTCGCTCTGTCGCCCGGGCTGGAGTGCAGTGGCCGGATCTCAGCTCACTGCAAGCTCCACCTCCCGGGTTTACGCCATTCTCCTGCCTCAGCCTCCCGAGTAGCCGGAACTACAGGCGCCCACCACCTCGCCCGGCTAGTTTTTCTTATTTTTTAGTAGAGACGGGGTTTCACTGTGTTAGCCAGGATGGTCTCGATCTCCTGACCTCGTGATCCGCCTGTCTCGGCCTCCCAAAGTGCTGGGATTACAGGCTTGAGCCACCGCGCCCGGCCTGATTCTTCTTAAGGAAAATGTTAAAAGAGTTTTGTTCCCTTGTGGTCACTACATTTTCATTCCTGTTCTGTTGCTATTCCCCCAAAATATGCACAATCTTGAAACATAGCTTTTAAAAACGTAACTAAGATTATTAGGCAAAAGCGAACAAATCATAGCAAGATCCTTTTGGTATTTTATCATATACCTTTTGCAGCTATGATTATTTGCTGTCTTATTCATTCCAACACCAGTTCCCCCCTCCATGTTCTTTATTTATATGTTCTAGATAAATGCTAGGAAACTTCTCCAGTAAGACAGATTGGTTCCCCTGCCAAGCACTGTAGCCATATTCTTCCCTGACCTTTGCATTTTGGGTGATGCTCTGCCGTTCGTGCCCATGTTTCTATTTACATAAAGGATTAAAGATATAAATAATGGAGAAAAGCTTGTAGATTGCATCCGTTTTCCTTGGTTTGCCTGGTTTCTAGTACCCCGATTCCATCATTTTTCACTTGGCGTTTCTTTAATTGTCCTTTGCCTAGAAGCATCAGCCAGTCCTCAGGAGTGCTTGTTTGGGTGGATTTGACTTCGAGAGAAGCAGCAGTGACAGGGGAGAGTTTGACATCTGGAGACTAGCTTGCTGCCCTTCTGGGATAGACAGCAGTCTCTGGATGATCTTTCTGCTCTGTTACACTGCTGATAGTTTCAGAGATGAGCCTACTCAAGGTCTATAGCTCCAGTGTATTGTAAAAAATCAAATCACAGTGAACTCATAGCAAGCACCATTTTTTCTCAGTTCTTAAGAAAGGCAGGAGTCATTATTCCTGACCTCCTAATCTAGGTTATATAATCTGGAGCATTCTGTGAGGATAAGGTGGAGGCAGAGATCTAGCATTTGCAGAAGTTTGGTGAGAGAGCATGTGTTGTTCAAGAAAGGACAAGTTCAGTGTTGAAGTGTAGATGGTCTCGTGGGCAGGGGAGCAGTGGAGCTGGAGGGACAGGCTGGGAACAGGCCACAGAGGCCCTGAAATCTCCTATGGAGTCTGGAGTTTAGTGATGTGATCTGATTTGTATTTTCTTAGAAGTTTTCTAATTGCAGTGATGGATTGTAGTATTCCAATAAAAGCCCTCTGGTTTCAGGGCTGGAGGGACAGAGAGCAGGGAGACTGATCCAGGTCGAAGAAGGCTTGGATTTGGGTGATGGCAGCAAGGATGGAAAGTTAGTGGACAAATTCAAATTTGAGAGCTGCGATGACTGGATGGAGGGAAAGGGGGAGAAATACATGAAAAGGTTGTATTATGTTTCTTCCCTGTCTCAGTGTGAGACCTAGGATTCGTGTCTGCTGTCATCACGTCTTAGACCTCACTGGTGAGAGGCAAACTGTATTATAGGTTGCCTCCTACCTAACAAGTCACAATAGGATTCAAGAGCAAATGCATTTGAGCCTCCCTAAGAGGCCCACGACTGCAAGGAAATTAGATCAGATCTTCTAAATTAGCTGATGGTAGATGATCACATTTGGTATTGGCACTTGTGACTCTTGTGTACTCCCAATGCCTGCTGGTAGAACTAAACCTCCACTGTGCCTTTGGCTGCTAAAAATGCTAGTAGGATCATAATGCATGCAGCTTCTGCAGAGACTTCTTTGGAATACCTCAGTAAATTTGGCTTCATGTTATGTCTATAATGAGTAAGATGGAAACCAGGGCCGAGCGTGGTGGCTCATGTCTGTAATCTCAGTATTTTGAGAGGCTGAGATGAGAGAATCACTTGAGGCCAGGAGTTCAAGACCAACCTGGGCAACATAGCAAGACTCTGTCTCTACAAAACATTTTAAAAAAATTAGCCAGGTGTGGTGGCATGCATCTGTAGCCCCAGCTGCTTAGGAGGCTGAGGCAAGATCAGTTGAGCCCAGGAGTTTGAGGTTGCAATAAGCCTTGATAGCGCCACTGCACTGCAGCCTAGGCAACAAAGCGAGATCCTATCTAAAAAAAAAAAAAAAAAAAGAGGATATGGAAACTAGGCCCTTCTTTTATGTTTCTTAGGAGCCCTTAGGAAAAGAATTTTTGTTTGTTTGTTTTGTTTTGAAATGGAGTTTCTTTCTGTTGCCCAGGCAGGAGTGCAGTGGTGGGATCTTGGCTCACTGCAACCTCTGTCTCGGGTTCAAACGATTCTCCTGCCTCAGTCTCCCAAGTAACTGGGATTACAGGCACGTGCCACCATGCCCAGCTAATTTTTGTATTTTTTGTAGAGACGAGGTCTCATCATGTTGGCCAGGCTGATCTCAAACTCTTGACCTCAAATAATCCACCTGCCTTAGCCTCCCAAAGTGCTGATTACAGTCGTGAACTACCACACCTGGCCAGGAGAAGGATTTTTGAGCAGAATTCAAACCAATGATTTTTGTCTTCCCCGTGCTGGGTATTTGAAAAAACCATAGAGGGGAAGGAAAGGCAGTCTATATGTGTATTCCATGACAGAGGGAGAAGCTGAAATAAAATATGCCCCAAGAAGAATTAGGGCGGGGAAGATAGAATAGCAAGAATGATCCCAAATCAAGTATAATGATTTTTTTTGTTTGTTTTGGGTTTTTTTTTTTTTTTTTTTTAGACAGAGTCTTGCTCTGTTGCCCAGGCTGGTGTACAGTGGCGCGATCTTGGCTCACTGCAAGCTCCACCTCTGTTTTGGGTTTTTTTGAGACAGAGTCTCACTTTGTCTCCCAGGCTGGAGTGCAGTGGCACTATCTTGGCTCACTGCAACCCCCGCCTCCCAGGTTCAAGTGATTCTCCTACGTCAGCCTCCCGAGTAGCTGGGACTACAGGCGTGCGCCACCATGTCCAGCTAATTTTTGCATTTTTAGTGGAGATGGGGTTTTGCAATATTGTTCAGGTTGGTCTTGAACTCCTGGCCTCGTGACCGTGCCCAGCCTAATAATGTTTTTTTTTTTTTTAAAAAATAGCCTGGGCGTGGTGGCTTATGCCTGTAATCCCAGCACTTTGGGAGGCTGAGGCAGGTGGATTGCTTGAGGTCGGGAATTTGAAACCAGCCTAGCCAACATGGCAAAACACCATCTCCACTAAAAACACAAAAGTAAGCCATGCATGGTGGCATGCGCCTGTAATCCCAGCTACTTGGGAGGCTGATACAGAATTGCTTGAACCCAGGAGGCGGAGGTTTCAGTGAGCTGAGATCATACCACTGCACTGCACCCTGAGCGACAGAGTGAGACCCTGTCTCAATAAAAACCAAAACAAAAGCAAAACAAAAAGTATAGACATACGCCTTTTTCATTTAACGTGTGTGTCTGTGTGTATACTGGTGAGAAGTTTGAAATCAAGCCTCTTTTCTCCCTCTAGAGGTTTAAGGACTGTATTGAAGTGGACTCACCTATTCCTATTCTTGTTTGGTATATTACAATTTGGTGGCCTGTTTTGCAGTTTATCTGTTGCAGTAAAAGTATAGTTAATCTTTAACATGTCAAGGCTGTAAACAGAAATCCTGAATCTGAAACAGTACTAACATCCAAATGAATGATATCAGAAGTACCTGAATGATACCATAGATTTATGGCAACCATTATAGGTCTTTGAAAGAAGGGCTGAATCCACTTTTGACATGAATTGATACGGCTGTTATTTCCTCTGATGTAGATTGGACCATGTGGAGGTAGGGAGAATAGAATGTCATGTTCTTTCACTGAAGCCATGCCGTGAGCAACTCTATCCAAATAGAATGTCACACCTCTCAGTTGGAGACCCAGGAGGACTGACCGTGTGCCAAGAGTGAGGACAGGAGGTGATTACAGCTTACTAGGCAAGGCGAGCAGTCCACCCGCGGAGTTCACTGAGCCGCGTTAGCTCTTCCATAGAGCTTAATGTGTTTCCTGTTTCTGTCTTTCCAGAAGCGCATACTGTGCCGCCTCCGTAGCCTCGCTGACCAACATCATCACTCCAGACCTCTTTGAGGGCACTGCTGAGTGGATAGCAAGGTGAGAGAAACCAGGGTTTCTCCTGGCCTCTTGGAGAGCAGGTGGTCACGACACTACTTCAGAAAAATAAGGAAAATACAGAGGGACTTGGAAGGGAGTACAAAATCACAGGAGATCCATTAGGGTTATCTAATGATTTTTTTAAGTACTTAAAATGTCTTCTTTTTTCCAAACTTTCTTTAATGTTATATTATATTTTAGATTGGCAAGGATAAAACAAACCTTGGTAAACAATATTAGTGAGAGCCTGAACTGATTTAACCAGTTTTTAGAGCAATTTGACAATATATCAAAGGGGCCCTTGCGCAGGACCCAGTAATTCCACTCCCAAAGAAACCCTCGCACACACGAATGGGAGAGAGGAGCGCAGGACTTGTTTATAAGAGCCAAAAGCTGGACACGGATTCAGTGCTCATAAGCACGAGATGGTAAGTGTGGTATAGTTGCATCAGAATATAATGAAACTGTCAAAATGAATGAACTAGAGTTACATGGATCAATACGGAAAAATCTCTATGTTGAACTGAAAGAATGAAAAGAAAAAAATACAGAAAACCATACAGATTAGCACATTTACTTAAAATTTGAAACATGCAAGAGAATTCTGTATTGTTTCTGAGAAGAATCATGTAATAATATAAAAACATGCATATGAAAGATAAACACCAAATTTAGCATGGTGATTCCTGCTCGGGGGAGAGCAAAGGAAATGAGATAAGTCTGCATAGGAGACTTCAGCTATAATCATTAACAACAACAAAGACCTGAAGGGTATATGGCTAATTCTAAGCTAGGTATTAGATACATGTATGTTCTATATTTTATTTGCTGTACTTTCCTGGATGCTTCAAATATTTCATAATTAAAAAAAAAACATGCCGGGTGCGGTGGCTCATGCCTGTAATCCCAGCACTTTGGGAGGCTGAGGTGGGCGGATCACGAGGTCAGGAGATTGAGACCATCCTGGCTAACATGGTGAAACCCCGTCTCTACTAAAAATATAAAACGTTAATTGGGCGAGGTGGTGGGCGCCTGTAGTTCCAGCTATTCGGAAGGCTGAGGCAGGAGAATGGTGTGAACCCGGGAGGTGGAGCTTGCAGTGAGCGGAGATCGCACCACTGCACTCCAGCCTGGGTGACAGAGCAAGACTCTGTCTCAAAAAAAAAAAAAAAAAAAAGCAAAAGGTATAGTAGACACATATATACTATGATGGAATGATAGCCAAGCTGAGATACTGTTTTAGTTAAAACATTTTTGTTTTTATCAAAGTAGCATGTCTTACCATAGAAATATAATTTACAGTGACACCAGATGATATGCTGAGATCATATTTCCTTTTTTGTATGAGTTTCATTTTCCTGGAGTTAATGGATATATCATGAATGTACTTAGGAATTCCTTCCCAAATTGTCTGTCAGAGCTATAAAAAAATTACTCTAAACGTAGTCAAACCTTTCAGGTAACCTGCCTCTGTGCACGCGTGCGTTTTGAGTCACCCCTCTTGGAGCCCTCTGCCCTCCTGCTTCAGTCTGGACAGATTGCTCTCAGCTTGCTGCACAGCAGGCATTCCGAAGCTTCCTTTCAGCATGAAATTCACTTCACTTGTCTCCTTTGTTGAAGTCCCTGTCCTCCTTTTTCTTCGTTATTTTCGTGAAGCATTGTACTCCAACAGATCCCAACAAAGGGCACCTGGGAGATACATTTTAATATCTTGCATGTATCTGTGTTCTAATCTCACACTTAATTATTTGGTTAGAGATTTCTAAATTGGAAATGGTATAAACTGTATTCTTTCTGAATTTTGTAAACATTGCTTCGTTATCTTCTAGCTTCCAATGTCATTGTGAATAAGGCTGATAATAGTAACCAGAGTTCGTTGAGGACTATGTCATGCTCAGTGGTAAGGTAGCTATAGTTGAGAGCTGGAGAGTAGGCACTGCCTGTGTTTGGTTCTCTTTTATATTTTGTGTTTCTCCGCTGAGATTTCCCATCTTTTTATTCTTTTTGAGTGTATTTTTGTTCACTTTGCTGTGGTAAGTATGTAATTATAACGTCTGCTTTAAATTGCTTGTCTGGGAATTTCCACATTTGTGTGTCCTAGAGTTGGCATGTCAGCTCCATGAGTCTTCCTGTGCCGCGTGATGTTGTGTTGTGTCCTGGACATTGTGATATGATGGTGGAGGTGTCATACAACAGAACGGTATGGATTCTGGTGGTTTGTCCTGAAGGGTGTTGATGTTTTCAGTTTAGCAGGCAGTCAACTTGGTCAGACTCAAGCTGCAAACTGTCACTCCTGCAGCAGCTCAGAGCTCAGTTCTTCTTGGAAGTTGCTTTGTTTCCCCAGCACGTATGCGGAAAGTTGAACTGAGTTTAAATGCAGAATTTGGGATTTTTCTTCTTTGACTTTCCTGTTTCTGGATTCATTCTCAGTTTCTGGCAGCCTGCATCTTCCTGCCAGAAGGATGGTTGGCTTCCCATTAGAGCGTTGGCTGCTTGCCGCTGACCCCTGACCCCTGGCCTGCTGCTGCCACCCTGGGCTACGGCTGCCATCCTGAGGGCAAACCAGAGAGAAAAAGTTGTGGGGGAAGGGAGGGACTAACTGTGTGCTGTTCTCTGTTCCAAGTTTCAAACTCCACCAAAATTTGCCTGCCTTGTTTCAGTCAGCTGAGCCCTCAGGAAGCTGTTTTTTTGTATTTTGTTCAGCGCACAGCTGTCGTTTGCAGGAGGGTTGATTGATTAGGCACAGCCTAGACACGGAACTCAGACAGCCTGGGTTTGATTTCCAGTTTTGCCCTTTCTTTCCTCTTCTCTTCCTTCTTTCTTCCTCTCTTTATCTCTCTTTCATCTCTCTCTCGCTTGCTTGCTTGCTTTCCTTCCTTCTTTTCTTTTCTTTTCTTTTCTTTTGTCTTGCTCTGTTGCACAAGCTGGAGTATAGTGGCGTGATCCCAGCTTGCTGCAGCCACCATCTCCTGGGCTCAAGCAGTCCTTCCATCTCAACCTCCCAAGTAGCTGGAACAACAGGCACGTGCCACCATAACCAGCTAATGTTTTTTTAAAAAATTGTAGAGATGGGGTCTGTCTGTGTTACCCAGGTGGGGCTTGAACTTCTGGGCTCAGGCCATCCACACACCTTGACCTCCCAAAGTTCAAGGATTATAGGCATGAGCCACTGCACCTGGCTTTTTTTTTTTTTTCTTTGAAGACAGGGTCTTGCTTTGTTGCCCTGGCTGAATTGCAGTGATACAATCACAGCTCACTGCAGCCTTGACCTCCTGGGCTCAAGCAGTCTTCCTACCTCAGCCTCGTGAGTAGCAGAGACCACAGGTGTGCACCACAATGCCTAGCTAATTTTTAAAATGTCTTGTAAAGACAGAGTCTGTGTTGCCCAGGCTGGTCTTGAACTCCTGGTTTCAAACAGTCTTCCTGCCTCAGCCCCCCAAAGTGCTGGAATTAAGGTATGCCATTTCTGATTAGCTTGTGCTTGTACAAGTTATTCCACTGTTCTGTGTCATAGTTTCCTTATATGTCAAGTGGTGGGATACTGAATTTAATTAATTTAATTTAATTAATTTATTATTTGAAACAGGGTCTCACTTTGTCACCCAGGCTGGAGTGCAGTGGTGTGAGTGCAAGGCTCACTGCAGCCTTGACCTCCTGGGTTCAAGTGATCCTCCTGCCTCAGCTTTCCAAGTAACCAGGACTGCAGGTGTATGCCACCACACCTGCCTAATTTTTGTGTTTTTGGTAGAGATGGAGTTTTTCCATGTTGCCCAGGCTGGTCTTAAACCCCTGAGCTCAAGCAATCCACCTGCCTCAGCTTCCCAAAGTGCTGGGATTACAAGTGTGAGCCACCACACCCAGCCTTTCAATTTTGTATTAAGCTGAAATACAAAGAAGTCAAGTGGATTCCACTGTGCTGTACTACCTGGCAGTGCCATAGTGATTCTTAATTCTCTGTATGGTTTTTTTTTTTGTCTGTCTCTCTTTCTCTATCCCCATCCTGTCCTTCTTTAGAGGCTTGGAATCTTGATTCTTTTTTGTATGTGATGGAATCTTGATCTGTCACCCAGGCTGGAGTGCAGTGGCATAATCTTAGCTCACTGCAACCTCAGATGCCTGCCACCATGCCCAGCTAATTTTCGCATTTTTAGTAGAGATGGGGTTTTGCCATATTGAGCGGGCTGGTCTCAAACTCCTGACCTCAAATGATCCTCCTGCCTTGGTCTTCCAAAGTGCTGGGATTACAGACATGAGCCACTGTACCTGGCCAGCCTCTTTTTAAAAATATGACATCCCATTAGTACATTTGATTGTCTGACGTTTAAAAATACTTTGAGGCTGGGCATGGTGACTCAGTCCTGTAATCACAACACTTTGGGAGGCTGAGGCGGGCAGATCACGAGGTCAGGAGTTCGAGACCAGCATGGCCAACATGGTGAAACCCGGCCTCTACAAAATATACAAAAAATTAGCCGGGCATGGTGGCGGGTGCCTGTAATCCCAGCTACTCGCGAGGCTGAGGCAGGAGAATTGCTTGAACCCAGGAGGCAGAGGTTGCAGTGAGCCAAGATCGCACCATTGCACTCCAGCCCGGGTGACAGTGTGAGACTCTATCTCAAAATCAATCAATGAATAAAAAAGAATAAAAATACTTCCAGGCGCAGTGGCTTACACCTGTAATCCCAGCACTTTGGGAGGCCAAGGCAGGCAGAACACGAGGCCAGGAGTTCAAGACCAGCCTGACCAACATGGTGAAACCCTGTCTCTGCTAAAAATACAAAAATTAGCCGGGCATGGTGGCGTGCACCTGTAATCCCAGCTACTCAGGAGGCTGAGGCAGGAGAATCACTTGAACCCAGGAGGCGGAGGTTGCAGTGAGCCAAGATTGTGCCATTGCACTCCAGCCTCGGCAACAGAGCGAGACTCTGTCTCAAAAATAAATACATAAAAATAAAAATACTTCATTGCATGGTTTCTATCTCTAATCCTTCTTCTTATACTTTGAGAGATTCTCTTAGTATTTATCGTCTAATCCTCTTGTTTTTATTTTTATAATCCTATTTTTAGTTTTCTTCCCTGACTACTTTTACTTCCTGAGTACTTTTTTATATACTCTCTTGTTTTCTGGGGATATTTTGTCCTCTCAGTAGTCTTACTTCATATAATATTTTATCTAAAGATACAACTTTAAAAAGTTTTCTTTTGCTCCGTGTCTTATTTCCTCCAGTTTATTTTTGTTTGTTTTGGTCTCCTTCTCTTTCATAGTAGAGACTGCAGTCAAATGTCTGGTACTCTACAGCTGTCTGTTCATTTTTAAGGGTCCAGCACTGAAAAGCTGCTGGAGAGCTCTGTGAGGGTGGGCAGGATCAAGCCATTCATTGGGGAATTCTCAAAGCAGTATCTGTAGGGTTTTTCCCTTGGGCTTATCAGTTCCCTCGGAGAGGAATCTTCTAAATCCTGCTTGGAGTATGAAAATGGCAGCCTTGTGTGAAATACACAAGGGAATGGGGCTGGGGGTATTGTGTTCAGTTTGCTGACTCTCACGTAATCCCGTTGGGTGCAGTGTTCCCTCCTCCTCTTAGCTTGTTGGATATTCTGGAACTCAGCTCTGAAACTTCCCATCTTCTGCTGGATTTGAGTAGGGGACTTACATAAGTTTGCAACCAACAAACTTGGTTCAAACGCATTCCACTTTGTGGAGGTTCCCTGTATCTCTAATCCTGGAGCCTTTTATTGGAGCACGTCACCTTGCTTTTTGTTGCCCCTCTCCCATCCCTACCATTTGGGTAGGGAAGGTTTCTCTATTCTACTAAGTCAGTTATTTCTTGTCCTTGTGTTAGTCCATTTTGTGTCACTATAAAGGAATACCTGAGGCTGGGTAACTTAGAAAGAAAAGAGGTTTATTTGGCTCATGGTTTTGCAGGCTGTTAAGAAGCCATCGCCACCTGACCTAATTATAATTTTTAAAAATAACGTTTATTTTTGAAGAGTATAAAGGTTCATTATAAAAACTTTTTGAACAAAGAGAAAAACATAAAGGAAAAATATTTCCAGTAGACCTGTACTCAAAGATCACCAGAGGCCAAGTGCGGTGGCCCCTGCCTGTCATCCCAGCACTTTGGGATGCTGGGGTGGGAGGATTCCTTGAGGCCAGAAATTTAAGACCGGCCTGGGTAACATGGCAAAGCCCCAACTCTACAAAAAATACAAAAAATTGTCCGGGTATGGTGGGACATGCCCATAGTCCCAGCAACTCGGGAGGCTGAGATGGGAGGATTGCCTGAGTCCATGAGGTTGAGGCTACAGTGAGCCGTGATATGCAGTCAACCTAGGTAACAGAGTTAAGACCCTGTTGCAAAAATAAAAGATCACTAGAATCAACAATCACTTTTCAACTTTGTTTCAACTTGATGGTTATCACTATATGTGTGTGTGTGTGTGTGTGTGTGTGTGTGTGTATGTATATATATATGATTTTATAACTTTCTCCCAAGGAGTAATAATTTGAATTATTATGTTTCTTACACAAGTAGGCTGTTTCTAAGTGTCTGGGTTTTTAACATTTTACAGTTTTTATTGTACTCATTTTTAGAGACCTAGTCTCGCTCTTTCACCCAGGCTGGAGCACAATGGCGTGATCATAGCTCACTGGAGCCTTGAACTCCTGGCTTCAAGTGATCTTCTTGCCTTATTCTCCTGAGCAGCTAGGATTACACATGGGCACCACCAGGCCCAGCTTTTTTTTTTTTGAAAAGACATTTCCAAAAGTTAATTAGTTGGCATCTTTTCATTCATAGTTGTGATGGCTCACACCTTAATCTAAATGAACTTTTTCTCTGCCACCTAGGATGGTCCTGGACTTGTGTACGTCCACTCACTGGCCACTCAATCTGCTTTTCTCAATCTCTTCTTAGGTGTCAGAACTGGGAAGGTGGCATTGGCGGGGTACCAGGGATGGAAGCCCACGGTGGCTATACCTTCTGTGGCTTGGCCGCACTGGTAATCCTCAAGAGGGAACGTTCCTTGAACTTGAAGAGCTTATTAGTAAGTATCTTTTGAACCAGCCTCCTCTCAGACCCCAGGTCATGGTGAGGTGATTGTATTCAGACACGCAGGCTTCGGGAGAGTTTGGCTATGGGAAGGGCTAACAGTTAGCTCTGTTCCAACACAGAGGAAGGAGTGAGCAGCTGCTCTGTCTTGGCTCCCCCTTCTGCCTTTCTGTCTTCCTGCTTAGAGCTTTTTACATAGTGTGTAGACTGCATAGACTGTGTCCCGCAGACATCTGGTGTGAGCAGAGTACCTTCCTTATACTTCAGTTACGTAGAATTAGAGGTTTTCGTGTGTTATAGAAAGAACCTCCTAAAAGGAAAAGTTACAAGAAGAGTTTTGCAGCATTTTGAAACCAAACTTTTATTACCTGCTGCACTGTGTAAACATTTAGTACCTACATTTAAATGAGTTGTTTAGGCAGAGCTGGCTAATCGCATTGAGAAGGCAACCCAACATTTATGTCTGGACCCCAAGCTCCTGGCCAGTATTCAGAAGAAACTCAGAAAGCAGTCAGCTTCAGGGAGTCACTAGATTGTAGTTAAATGATCAGTGGGTGCACAAACACACACACCTCCACGGCCACCAAGGAGAAGGCATTCCCTGTCATGTCATTTGAGGAGCATGTGCCCCCTGACCATGACCTCAGAGCAAACCAGCTGCAACTGACACGCACCTCCTCTGCCTGAGTTCACATGCCAGCCTCCCGTTGTACGGCCCATCGTGAGCTTCCTGGAGAGTTTCTGCCGTACCCTGTAGAGATGTAACCAGCAGCATCCTGCCTCCACCTTCAGAAAGCCTCCCCGGCATAGTCTTTTTAAAGATTCCTGAAGGCTTGAAGGCTCATGCCGAAACAGCCAACTTTGTATGCTGAACTGAAGAGTTCCTCAGATGTTTTAAAATCTGAGCACCAATAAGGGATGAAACAAACAAGTCCCATCTCCCAGGCAGAAATAAGGAATGTGATCAGGGAGTGCCTCAGTTATAATGGCAGTGTTCCAGATTAGAACCCTGTCCCTACTACATTTGAGACATGGGTCCTTAGGCAAATTGTCTAATCTCTTCTAGCTTGATATTTTTTGTTTTATAAGGTAGGGATAACTATCCTTACTTTTTTAAGGTTAAAGGAGAGAACATTTATAAACGGCCTGGCACATAGTAGGTACTTAATAAATGTTAGTGTCCCTCTAACACAGAGTAATAATCTTTTTGGCACAAGGGACCAGTTTTGTGGGAGATAATTTTTCCATGGACCTGGGGTGGGGGGTGGGGTGGGGGGTAATGGTTTCAGGATGATTCAAGTACATTACATTTATTGTGTACTTTATTTCTATTATTATTACATTGTAATATATAATGAAATAATTATACAACTCACAATAATGTAGAATCAGTGGGAGCCCTGAGCTTGTTTTCCTTCAACTAGACAGTCCCATCTGGGGGCGATGGGAGACAGTGACAGATCATTAGGCATTAGACTCTCATATAGAGAATGCAATCCAGAATCCTGGCACACACAGTTCACAGTAGGGTTTGTGCTCCTATGAGAATCTAATGCTGCTGCTGATCTGTCAGGAAGTGGAGCTCAGGCAGTAATGCGAGCAGTGAGGAGCACCTGTAAATACAGATGAAGCTTTCGCTGGCTCACCCGCCACTCATGTTCTGCTGTGCAGCCTGGCGTGGCCCAGGGGTTAGGGACCGGTGCTCTAACCCAGTCTACTCCCTTCCATTTGCTTTGGGAGAAGTAGGACACATATCTGAAGTATGAATTTCTGTAGCCCAAGGAAGCAGAACAAATCCATGGGCTTAGGCACTGGAAAAAATAAATTAGTCTGCTTAAAAACACTTAAGCCCTACGGTAAGCAGAAATGAGGAATGGACTCCCACTGCAGCACCTGCTTTCTCCCTGCCTGAGTAATGCTTAGCCCACTTCCATTACATGCTGGAAGCCCTGGTTCATTTAAGACCAACCTGAACCTGCAGTGCAGTGTTTTCTGTCTCTTTTAAGAATTTGTGACTGTGACTCTCTATGGGCAGGTGTTGCCTTGAAGAGGGATATAATCTAAACTACAGCTTTTAGGGGAGGGCTGGCTCCCACTTCCATCAAGGGTCCCAGTGGCTCCTTTCAGGAACTTTACCTAGTAAGGCTCTAGAAACGGGAAGTACCCTCCCCTGTACCCTTTCAGTTGAGTGAGGCAGCTCTGTAAGTCTGTGGTTGGAATGGCCTAGGTGGTCTAGGGAGGGAAATGGAAATGTCATATCTGCTCAGCCAGTTGGTTCTGCTCATTTTAAGGGACCAAACCCATGACTATCTTGATCTTTGTAGTAGAGTGTGTTTAGAAAACTTGTAGATAAGCAAGGAATGGTGGTATCGTGTGTGACCACTGAGTGACATCAAGACCTATTTTACCATCCTGGCTAACACGGTGAAACCCCGTCTCTACTAAAAAATACAAAAAACTAGCCGGGCGAGGTGGCGGGCGCCTGTAGTCCCAGCTACTCGGGAGGCTGAGGCAGGAGAATGGCGTGAACCTGGGAGGCGGAGCTTGCAGTGAGCTGAGATCTGGCCACTGCACTCCAGCCTGGGCAACAGACCGAGACTCCATCTCAAAAAAAAAAAAAAAAAAAAAAAAGACCTATTTTACAGCTTCAGAGTAAAAGATTTTCTTATATCAGCCACAGGCTGGGCAGAATTGTCATTTGGTAATTAGAATGAATGGCTTCTGCTTTCAGGCCTGCTAGTGACTTGCTAAGAGACCTTGGGTAAATTTCCCCAGGTGCCAAGTAAAAGTCAGGAGCAGTCTGAGATCATCTGATGAAATATAGTACCCAATTCCATTTATCTGCTTTTAATAAACTCCCCTGAGCAGGGAAGTAATGAGAAATGAGCTACTGTTAGTCTTGCCTTCAATTTCCAACTTAAGCCATGTTTATTAAGAGACTTTGAAGGTCTCCTAACAAACCAGCTTGGCCTCTTTATCCTCTCAGCACTGGCCCTGCTTTGGAACCCAGGAAAAGGTAGTTGTCTGCTAGGCATTGAGCAGAGATCAGTGCTGGATGCCTCCACAGCGTTGGCTTAAATGCTTCACTCTGTGTCTGTGGCAGCGTGGGGAGGGAAGAAAGAAAACCGGAGCACCAGAACTGGAGTGCCGAGAAGCCACAAGATGGGAAACCCTCCATCCCACAGATTGACTCCTGGAGATCCTGTCGGGCTGGATTTTGTCTCTTTTAGCCTACAACTGCCTTTCCCATCTGTGTCTCCTCAGCAATGGGTGACAAGCCGGCAGATGCGATTTGAAGGAGGATTTCAGGGCCGCTGCAACAAGCTGGTGGATGGCTGCTACTCCTTCTGGCAGGCAGGGCTCCTGCCCCTGCTCCACCGTGCACTGCACGCCCAAGGTGAGCCTGGGGAGCTGTTTGCTGAGGCTGGATGATTTCCCTCCACTACTCACAAAGTCTGGAAGCCCAGTGTGCTGTTTTAGAGGGGTTGAAATGAGCTCTGTCTGTCCTGGATTTTGAGTGCCCAGTGTGGAACCTCATGCCGTGGGGCATGCGAATGCAGAGTAAGATTTAGTTTCATTGGTTTAGTGTCATTTCTTCTTCAAATTGGCTATGACAGAATGAGCTCCCTTAAAATTGCTACAGGGAGCGGGGAGGAAGTGGGTGCTGCTTCTGCGTTATCTGGAAGGAGCAGCCCACTCCTGTCCTGGGCTCTGCGGTGACTGCCACCTCCTCTGGGTGCAGGGCAGAGCTGAAAACCCAGTGTTGCAACAGTCACTGTTGCAACAGCAACAGGAAAGGCAACTGCGTGAAGGGGTAGAGAACCAGAACCCGTGGAGAAAAGACTTGCTGTGTCTGACTGGCTGCAGAGTTGTCACTATTAGAAATGTTTTATTTTACATTCATTGAACAAGCCTAAATGGGAGTTTGTTCCACCTGCACCATTGGAGTAGAGAAATCCACATTCATTTCTGTGGGGTCTCAAATGGGAATGCAAAACCGAAGTAGTTAGCGAGCAAAAACTCTGGGAACATTCTCTCTTTACCTCTTGAAACCTCAGTCTGCCTGTTAATTCCTGCACCATCTTTCTGGGGTACTTGATGTGGGAGCAGGTGTCTCTGAGTAGACCTGTGAGAGAGGGGACGTCATGGGGCCCTGCTGGCTGCTCATCTGTTTTTGGAGTGAGATCCCTGGGTCCAGAGAGAAGCTGTTCTTTGGACTTAGCTGGATAATGTAACTGCTCAAATGTGAAAGATGAGATTCCTTTCTGCCCCTCCCCACACTTTTTTCTCCTGTTTCTGAGGCCTGCCCCCACCCCACCCTTTTTTCCCCCCGCCGAGACGGAGTCTTGCTCTGTCTCCCAGGCTGAAGTACAGTGGCACAATATCGGCTCACTGCAACCTCCACCTCCAAGGTTCAAGCAATTCTTCTGCCTCAGCCTCCTGAGTAGCTGGGACTACAGGCATGTGCCACCACACCTGGCTAAGTTTTATATTTTTAGTAGAGACAGGGTTTCACCATATTGGTCAGGCTGGTCTTGAACTCCTGACCTCAGGTGATCTGCACACTTCCACCTCCCAAAGTGCTGGGACTACAGACATGAACCACCATGTCCAGCCCTGAGCCTCATTATTTAGTTTCTTAATTTCCTTTGAGTTGTTGAGTTGTGACCATTTCTGACACTGAATTAAAGTAAGCAGAGCCTCTGTCCCATTTTCCCGGCCTGGGCCCACTGGGCTTTAGGTGTCAGTATTAAGGCATATAAGGCACTTACCCTTTGAACACAGCAAGTGCACTGACTCTGGAGCCTGCACAGTGTCTGCCTTGACCACCAGTAAGGAAGTCAGGAATTCCCCAAGTCAAACATTTTTTTATTTTATTTTATTTTTATTTTTTTGAGATGGAGTTTCGCTTTTGTTGCCTGGGCGAACAAGGTGCAATGGATCACTGCAACCTCCACCTCCTGGGTTCAAGCGATTCTCCTGCCTCAGCCTCCCAAATAGCTGGGATTACAGGCCTGCACCACCACGCCCAGCTAATTTTGTATGTTTAGTAGAGATGTGGTTTCTCCATGTTGGTTAGGCTGGTCTCAAACTCCTGACCTCAGGTGATCCACCTGCCTCGGCCTCCCAAAGTGCTGGGATTACGGGCGTGAGCCCCCGTGCCCGACCTGACATTTCTTTCTTTCTTTTTTTTTTTTTGAGACGGAGTCTTGCTCTGTCACCCAGGCTGGAGTGCGGTGGCGTGATCTCGGCTCACTGCAAGCTCCGCCTCCCGGGTTTACGCCATTCTCCTGCCTCAGCCTCCCGAGTAGCTGGGACTACAGGCGCCCGCCACCTCGCCCGGCTAGTTTTTTGTATTTTTAGTAGAGACGGGGTTTCACCGGGTTAGCCAGGATGGTCTCGATCTCCTGACCTCGTGATCCGCCCGCCTCGGCCTCCCAAAGTGCTGGGATTACAGGCTTGAGCCACTGCGCCCGGCCCCCGACATTTCTAAGATAGAAAAAAACTTGGGGTCATGGTGATCTCTTTATTTGGAAGTGGTGAGGTCAAGCCCCTGGTAAAACTGTCAGTCTTTTACAAACCTGTCCCTGGCATTTATAAGACGCAGTAATTCTGCAATCCCAGGGAAATCTGGAGCAAGCTATAACAGGAGCACCACCTGTCAAAGTCTTCCAGGGGGACTGCTGGTTAATTGTTTATTGTAGCGTACGTTCTAGAGGGCTTGGTAGCATTCAAGGCTTTGTCAATGGAAAAGGGTGCCTATGAATCTTGGTGCTTCCAGCTTTTTTCATTGGCTGGGAGAAGGAGGCCTGTGTTGTCTGAAGTTCTTCTCGGACACAGGGCATCTCTTGAACTTGGAACAGACAGGAGTCTGTGAAGAAGGGAAGTGTGTTGAGAGGAGGGCAAAATACTGACTTAGGGAATCAAAAGGGGCTGCAGTGTAGAAAGTTAGTCACAATATATTGTGATCATATCAAAGCAATATGTGTGGAATCCCATTTTTGGTGAAGAGTTGACTCAAAAAAATTCACAGAAAGTATCTAGGATGTGAAATTACAGGTGATGTTTGTTTCCTCTGTTTGTATTTTCTAATCTTTCTATAGTTATTATGTATTTCTTGCATAAAGAAAGATAACAAAAGTTATTTTGCAAAAACAGGGAAATTCTACAAACAAAACAAGCAGCAAGGTGGGAAAAATATTTATGACAAGTGATGAATGGCTAATTTCTTTAATTTGAAAAAAAAAATCGTACAAACCAGTAAGAAATGGATAGACAACCCAACTGAAAAACAGGCAAAGGATCTGAAGAGAGAGGTCCCAAAGAAAGAGCTGTCCTTCTTTTTCTCCTACAACTGCTACTACTACTGGTAGCGGAGTCTTCGCAAGCCCTCACTGTATGCCAGGGGCTGTACTGAGCATTTCACATATATTTTCTCATTTAATTCTCCAAACAACCCTATGAAATAGGTACCATTGTTCACAGATGAGGAAACAGAGTACAGTGAGGCTAAGTGACTGCTTTATAATACCTGATTGGCACTCACAAGGGTTAGTATGTGGTTGTGTGAATCCAGACTAGCTGGCATCTGAACCCTGCCCTGCTCATAACCACAGTAGGTGGCCATTAATCCAACGAAAAGTTGTTTAGCTCACTTGTAGGTAAAGAAATGCTAATTAAGGCCGGGCGCGGTGGCTCAAGCCTGTAATCCCAGCACTTTGGGAGGCCGAGACGGGCGCATCACGAGGTCAGGAGATCGAGACCATCCTGGCTAACCCCGTGAAACCCCGTCTCTACTAAAAATACAAAAAACTAGCCGGGCGAGGTGGCGGGCACCTGTAGTCCCAGCTACTCCGGAGGCTGAGGCAGGAGAATGGCGTAAACCGGAAGGCGGAGCTTGCAGTGAGCTGAGATCCGGCCACCGCACTCCAACCCGGGTGACAGAGCAAGACTCTGCCTCAAAAAAAAAAAAAAAAAAAATGCTAATTAAAAGACTGGCACTATTTGTTTTTATTATTGGATTGGCAGAGATTAATAAACTTGATACCCTATGTTGGGGAGAGTGTGAGAAAACAGGTAATTTGATACTGTTAGTGGGGATGTAAATAGGTAAATCATTTTTTGGAGGGCAGTTTGGAGACATCCGTTTAAATTATAAGGGCACTTACCCTTTGAACACAGCAAGTGCACTGTCAGGAATTTACCTGCAGAGATATTAGCCAAGGATGTATATTGAGGTGGAGTTGTAATAGCAGCCTAAGTGCCCACCAAAAGGTTAAGGGTTACATAATAAAAATCTCTCCAAACAGTAGCTGCATCCCATGGGCTGATAGAAAGCTCTCCAAGATACAACATCAAGTGTAAGGGGCAGGGCCTGGAGCAGTCCCTGGGCACACAGCCTGAGATGTACACAGCTTTTCCTGGAACCTCCACCAAACCCCTTTAACAATGGGTACCTTTGGGAGAAGAGAAGGAGACAGAAGACAGAAGGAGGGAGATTTTTTAGATTTATTTATTTATTTATTTATTTATTTATTTATTTATTTATTTATTTATTTTGAGACAGAGTCTGACTCTGTTGGTGAGGCTGGAGTGCCGTGGTGCGATCTCGGCTCACTGCAACCTCCGCCTCCTGGGTTCAATCGATTTTAGTGCCTCAGCCTCCTGAGTAGCTGGGATTACAGGTGTGTGCCACCACACCTAGCTAATGTTTTCTATTTTTAGTAGAGACAGGGTATGACTCTGTTGGCCTGGCTGGTCTCAAACTCCTGGCCTCAAGTGATCCACCTTCCTCGGCCACACAAAGTGCTGAGATTACAGGAATGAGCCACTATACCCGGCCAACTTTTTAGATTTTATATTATACTGCGCCCTTTTATATTTTAAGTATAATATAAACAGATTTATATTATACTTCTATATTATACTGTGCCCTTTTAAAAAAAAAAGATGTGCATTACTAATTTTATTTTGGTAAATGTACAAATACATTTTTTAAAAGGCATTGATCATATTGCTAACTAAAAAGCAAAAAGAATGCTCTAGTGCAGCACATGGGTCTAGGCCATGCCCTAACCCAGCAAGTGACCATCAGTGGCTCCATGCCAATGACTACTTTCTATGTGTAAGTGACGGTATTTGAGTAGAAGAAGGAATTATCATTAATAGCTTAAAACGGGGCCGGCCAGCACTTTGGGAGGCCGAGACGGGTGGATCACGAGGTCAGGAGATCGAGACCATCCTGGCTAACACTGTGAAACCCCGTCTCTACTAAAAAATACAGAAAACTAGCCGGGCGAGGTGGTGGGCGCCTGTAGTCCCAGCTACTCGGGAGGCTGAGGCAGGAGAATGGCGTGAACCCGGGAGGCAGAGCTTGCAGTGAGCTGAGATCCGGCCACTGCACTCCAGCCCGGGCGACAGAGTGAGACTCCGTCTCAAAAAAAAAAAAAAAAAAAAAGCTTAAAACGCTGGGCACGGTGGTTCATGACTATAATCCCAGCACTTTGGGAGGCCAAGGCAGGCGGACCTCTTGAGCCCAGGAGTTCAAGACCAGCCTGGGCAATATAGTGAGAGCTTGTCTCTACAAAAAATTAAAAACAATTAACCAGACACAGTGGCATGTGCCTGTAGTCCTAGCTACTCAGGAGGCTGAGGTAGAAGGATCACTTGAGTCTAGGAGGCAGAGGTTGCAGGCAGAGAGTGCCACTGCAACTCCAGCCTGGGAGACACAGCAAGACTTGGGTCTCAAAAAGCAAAAGAAGCCTGTAATCCCAGCATTTTAGGAGGCCGAGGCGGGTGGATCATGAGGTCAGGAGTTCAAGACCAGCCTGGCCAACATGATGAAACCCTGTCTCTACTAAAGATAATTCCACTGTGGTCAGTCTATTTGAAAAAATAATGCTAAGCATAGATAATATTGACAAAGATTTAGCACAGCATTCCTCATAATGGCAAGGAACTGGAAACAACCTTGGAAATAAATAAAAGACGACAAGTCCCATCATATATGTATGTATCTTATACAACAAGGTCCACTGTGCTTACAGGTGAGGAAAAGAAAGGAAGGGAATTAAAATAGTGTTTTAATTTAATAATTAAATTAGCTGGGTGTGGTGGCATGCACCTGTAATCCCAGTTCCTCAGGAGACTGAGGCAGGAGAATCACTTTTAACCCCAGAGGCGGAGGTTGCAGTGAGCCGAGATCATGCCATTGCACTCCAGCCTGGGTGACAGGGCGGGACTCCATCTCGAAAAAAAAAAAAGAAAAAAAAGGCTTAAGAAATCTCAAGTGCTGACTAAATCAGTGAGTTATTTGTTTTTTTTGTTTTGTGGAACAGTAAGAAAGCAGCAGGCCTGTGAGTTTCTGCCTGGCTTGGTAGTTACTGGCTTCTTGTATGTTATTTGGGACATACCCTGGAATTTTCTTGCCCACCTGTGAAATTGAGCTACAGATGGCTGCACCTGTCAGTTATGGTGAGGAAAGACTTTTTATTTTTTTGGATGAAAAGAACCTTTGAAATGCAAAATGAGATGAGAATGGGGACCTATAATTTCAGGAAGAGGGAGAAAGGATTTAAAAGGCCGATTCCAGTGCGCAGTTATCACCCTATAATCATATCTGCTTTCATCTTGTGATTATGTGTGCTGGTGTCCAAATTCAGGATTTCTAGAAGCTCCTTGTAGAATTTTTGAACTTTGAGCTTCTAAGCTTCAATAATATAGGAAGTCACTGAAACAGTCTATAATTTTTTTATATGATAAACATAGCGTTTTCAGATTCTAATTTTAGCCACAGGTTATCATTTACCTTATAAAAATAGTCTTTTATTTGTTATAGGATATGAAATATGTGTACATTTTGTACAGATATGTAATGCAGTTTCCTAAAGTTTAATAAATATGCTTTTTCAAATAACAGCTTTGTTGAGATATAATTCCCATACCATACAACTTACCTATTCAGTTACGAATCATCATGACAATTCTAGAACATTTTCATTACTCATCCCCCCAAAAATCCCCATACACATTAAATATTTTCTTAAAAAGGAAATCACAAAGGAAAAATCAATAGTATAAAATATATATATGTTTTATATTAATTAAATTTTAAAATTAATTTTAAAAAGTTTTAAACTCACATAACCAAAACAGAGGAGCAAAAAGGAGAAAATAGATGCAGCATATGATGTAGACAAGGGGCATATATAAGAAAAAGCTCGGTTAATAAAATTGACTATTGGATCTCAGAATAGTCAATATATAGGCCAAACAGACACCGTCATAAGGAAATGCAAATATTAAACACAAATTATGGAAAAATTTCACCCTAATTAGTAATCAGAGGCATGCAAATCAAAATAAACTGTCAGGTACTATTTCTTTTTACCATTTGAATTGCTGATTACTTTTAAAAAGTAACTAAAGCTGGCTAGGCATGGTGGTTCACACCTGTAATTCTAGCACTTTGGGAGGCTGAGTTGGGCAGATCGCTTTAGGAGTTCGAGACCAGCTTGACAACATGGTGAAACCCCGTCTCTACTAAAAATACAAAAACTAGCCGGCGTGGTGGCTTGTGCCTGTAATCCCAGGTACTCAGGAGACTGAGACAGGAGAATCACTTGAACCTGGGAGGCAGAGGTTGCAGTAAGCCGAGATCACACCACTGCACTCCAGCCTGGGTGGTCTCAACAACAACAACAAAAAGGTGCTAATGCTGGAGGTGGTAGAGCAAAATTTTAAATTTTGCTGGCAGCTACATAAAGTCTTTGTTTTTATTTTTAGTTTATTTGTATATTTATTTTTTACGGCTCCTGCAGAGCAGGGCTATTCCACAGGGATTGTGCTGGGAGTAGTCTATAAATTCTTAAAGCAGTTTATCAGTATCTATTAAAAGCCTTAAAAATGTTTATTCCCTTTAACCGAATAATTCCACTGTGGTCAGTCTATTTGAAAAAAATAATCCTAAGCATAGATAATATTGACAAAGATTTAGCACAGCATTCCTCATAATGGCAAGGAACTGGAAACAACCTTGGAAATAAGTAAAAGACGACAAGTCCCATCATATATGTATGTATCTTATACAACAAAGTCCACTGTGCTTACAGGTGAGGAAAAGAAAGGAAGGGAATTAAAATAGTGTGAGTGTATCAAAGCATGTGGCCTGCGGCCAGCCTGAGATGGGAGACTGGATGCTTCTCCTTAGGTCGGACTCAGTGTCCTGTGTCTCTTTTTTTTTTTTTTTTTTTTTTTTGAGATGGAGTCTGGCTCTGTCACCCAGGCTGGAGTGCAGTGGCCGCATCTCAGCTCACTGCAAGCTCCGCCTCCTGGGTTCACGCCATTCTCCTGCCTCAGCCTCCCGAGTAGCTGGGACTACAGGCGCCCGCCACCTCGCCCGGCTAGTTTTTTGTATTTTTTTTTAGTAGAAACGGGGTTTCACCATGTTAGCCAGGATGGTCTCGATCTCCTGACCTCGTGATCCGCCCGTCTCGGCCTCCCAAAGTGCTGGGATTACAGGCTTGAGCCACCGCGCCCGGCCCTGTGTCTCTTAATGGGTGTTTCGGGGCTGAGTGCAACTCAGGGTTGAAGATGAGAGGCTTTTGTCCCTAGCCTCCAAATGTCAGCTGGCCACTGTCCCTCATCTAGTGCTCAACCTTGGAAACCCTTTTTCTCTGCGTCTCTTTTTAAATAAATTTAATAAATTACTATTTTCTGTTTGAAATATTCAACAATTTAGGCTGGGTGCAGTGGCTCACACCTGTAATCCCAACACTTTGGGAGGCCAAAAGAGGGTAGATCACCTGAGGTCAGGAGTTCGAGACCAGCCTGACCAACATAGTGAAACCACGTCTCTACTAAAAATACAAAACTTAGCCAGGCGTGGTGGTGCGTGTCTGTAATCCCAGCTACTCCGGAGGCTGTGGCAGGAGAATTGCTTGAACCCAGGAGGCGGAGGTTGCAGTGAGCCAAGATCGTGCCATTGCACTCCAGCGTGGGCAACAGAGTGAGACTTTGTCTAAAAAAAAAAAAAAAAGGAAATATTCAACAGTTTAATATTTTGCTTAAATCTCTTTATAGACTGTATTGTAAACTTTTCGTTTTTATTTTTAAAAATCTTTTCCTCTTTTTTCTTTTTTGTTATTTTCTCCAAAACGTGAAAGATTATTGATACCATAAACTTTTATAATTTTCACCATAGAAATCTATATACTCACATATATATAAGATTTTTAGTTATTTTTCAGTTATTTGTAGTTATTTTCAGTTCTTTTTATGATACAGTAACCTTATATGTCCACTTAATAAAATACTATATGGCTATTCAGTGATAGCTATGCAGATTATGTAGCAGAATAAAAAAGTTTATGGCCATATTGGTAAGTGAAAAACATAAGATACATAGTTATAATAACTAGGTAGAAAAATGCATAGAAACCAAAAGATTGGAAGAAAGAAAAATTAGCTTTCAGGTGCCATTTACCAATTGTTGGACATCTTTTTTTTTTTAATTTTTTAATTTTTTTTTTATTTTTATTTTTTGAGGCAGAGTCTCGCTCTGTCACCTAGGCCGGAGTGCAGTGGCCGGATCTTGGCTCACTGCAAACTCCGCCTCCCGGGTTCACGCCATTCTCCTGCCTCAGCCTCCCGAGTAGCTGGGACTACAGGCGCCCGCCACCTCGTCCGGCTAGTTTTTTGTATTTTTTAGTAGAGACGGGGTTTCACCATGTTAGCCAGGATGGTTTTGATCTCCTGACCTCGTGATCCGCCCGTCTCTGCCTCCCAAAGTGCTGGGATTACAGGCTTGAGCCACCGCGCCCAGCCTTTTTTTTTTAATGACTTATTGTTGGGCATCTTTTAGCCCAGGTATCAAAGTATTAAATTGACCAAGGACTTAATGTACATCCTATATATATATATATATTTTTTAATCGATTTCTACACAGATGCTTCTGCACACCTGTCCATGATTTGTCCCTCCTTCCCACTTGATAACTGTGTGGCCCACAGAATTCTTTGACCATAGTGATTGAACTTCAGCGTGAAGAAGTCCAGTTGCTTGTCAGTACCTTAGTAGTATTACCAGAATACCCAGTTTTTGCTAGGGTATCTTATGATGCAGGAGGGCAGTTACTAGTAACGTTTCTTAGGTAAATTCTTTGAGCCGAGAGACAAGTTAGAGAATTCCCTTTGGAGACTGATTAAATTCAAGCTTAGAAAAGTAGAAGAAACAGACTTTATTACCCCTGTTAAGAGTTCTCTGAGCTAATCAGTCTGGTTAACAAGTTATAGAGATATGCTAGAGGGAAGGTCTCTTGAAGTCCAGGGTAGATTTGTGGACCAAGTTGGGAGCAGCCACCGAGGTCAGTCTGGAAAGGTAAGTTCAACAGCTAGGCCGGTTCATTGGCTGCTAGAGATGTGGTTGAGGATCACCATCCACGTTAACAGGGTGCATTTCAAGAAAGTGGAAGTGCCACTTTGAACTGCTGCTCTTTGCCACGTGTCA